>NC_052349.1:85651073-85918432 GCF_009727055.1 Benincasa hispida | reverse complement strand
ATAACCTATAGTTTTAATTCAATTAATTTAATTAAATCAAATTAATTAGTTCTCCAATTAATCAATTATCAAATTAAAGATCAAATATTTTAGCCTACATTTGAATCATATTCAATTGTATTTCTCTCACAAGCTATAGTTCTAATCTGCATCTAATACACATTAATTTGAACCTATAGTTTTAATATGAATCCAATTCATATTAAATTAATATTTGAACTCCTTCAAATTTTTAATTCTCCCACAAATTAATTTTGGATCATATCCAAAATTAAATGTATATTATAAAGTTTAATTAAAATATAAACTTTATATTATAATGTATCATTATATATTATACTATGTCCCTAAGTGAATTTGAACATTTCATACTCTATTTAAGATATGATTAACTCAATTCCCTTTATGAGCTCGGAAGGGGATCTTATGGACCTACAAATCAAAAGCTCCAACGATATGAGATTAGTTAGCTAAACTCATTAACTAAATTAATCAATATTCGTTAACTATGGATACACTCCCCTAAAGACTCACAGCTGCACTCTTCTCACTGCATATATATTTCAGTGTCCACAGATATAAAACAATAACAGTAAGTGAGTCCTTCACGAGTGTTTGTAATATCAGTCAGGTCAAAATTACCGTTTTACCCCTGGGTTACTTCTTTATCCTTAGGTACGAGTACTCCTCTAATGAACAACCTGTTTATGGTCCAATCATTAAACAGAAACTCTTCTCAGACTAATGAGAGGGGAAGACCCTTTATTCAAGTCCTGAAGACACCACTTAAGGGAACACACATCTACTTACCCTATAATCGGGAATGAGTGAAATCAATCTTGTATCATTATGTTTCCAGTTCCCTGTAAGAGTTAGCTACAAGCATGCAAAAGCAATTAGGGCTCTAAGTACTCTAATTACATCAATTTTAGGAAACAAGCATGCATGTTCATAACATAAAATAATAAAAGTTTGATAAAACAACCTTTGTATAAACTCAAAATTGGCACAATCCTTTATGTAATTCAGATCACGAACTCGTCATGGACCACCGTTAGAGTCTTCTTCGCTATTCTCCGACTTAAAATGGATGGTGGGATCTAATTTGTGATGAGATTAAAGAGAATTTTGAGGGTTTGAGGGTGTTTTGGCTTATAAGGAGAAGAGAACAATTTCTCTTAGAAAATCTCAATTGCATGAACTGCTTTTCAGCAAATATATCTTTGTTGGGTTTTATGTCCTAAAACTCGTGGTATGTAAATAATAGAACTTATTCTAAAAATTCAATAAGTTGTTATTGAATAGATGTTTTGCTTAATAGAAATCCAGTAAACCTAAAAGTCCCTTGACTATTGGATGAGTACTTGAACTTTATATGGAGACATAAAGGTGGATCAAGTTCGAGTAAATAGTCAAAATGATCTATAGTATATGAATAAGGTTGGGTACCTTATTCTGGTAACACTATTGGATGTGGCCTGCTTTGTAGTTGTTACAAGAAGTTGTAAAGTGCTAAAAATGAAGTGATCCTAATTCGTTCATGTTGGACATGAGGAGTGAGGTTGTTCTTGTGTAAAAGGGTTTGTACAAGATCAGACTACAAAATTAGTCACTCTTACTTTATAATGTTGTTTACTATTTAAGACTGACTATTTCAAAGCGATGACCTAGGTAACTTGACCTTAATCTTGAGCTAATTATGAACTCCTATTTATTCGAGATTACCCTTAGATTTGCATAGGTGAGGATTGGCCCAACAGCGCCGGGTCAATAAGACTCCCATTTCAGGGGTAAGACCGGATAGATAGCTGAAGACATAAGGTGCAAGATGGAATTCACTCCTACCCGCTTTTAGGGACAGTAGAGAGGTTGTTAAGTGTTGAATCTAGGTCTTGAACAAGAGGCCCTACTCTCTCAATGGCCTGAGAGGAACTTGGTTTTATTGATTGGATCACAAAACAATTGTTCATTAGGGGATTAGTGGGACTTAAGGAACAAGAGGTAATTTTAGGGATAAAACAGAGATTCGACCCAGCCGTTATTACGAACAACCTGTGAAGGGTTGACTTATTAATCATGGTTATATCGAGTGGACATAATATATCTATAGTGACGGGAGTTCAACTATGGGCTTTAGTGGAGTGACCCATTAGTAAACGAATGGGGGTTAGATCAGTCTAATGAGTTTAGCTGATTAATCTCGAATCATTGGAGCCTAGGATCTGCAGGTCCACGAGGTCCCCCTACTAGCTCGGAAATGGTTTAGCTCTAGAGTAGTGTGATAAGTTAATTTGAACGTTCAAATTAGAATAAAACGAAATTGGAGAATATATATTTAAATATAATTTAAATATATGAAGATGGATTTATGTAAAAATTAATTTAATATTGGATATTAAATTAATTAAAATTATTTAAAAATTTTAAATAATTATTTATTAATTTTATTCGAAAATTAATTTATGTAAAAATAACAAATTTTGATTTTAGAAATCAAATATGATTTTAAAAATCAAAATTAGATTTTGGAAATAGAAAAACACAAAAAATGAAAATTTTGATTTTTCATCTTCATCTTCAAAGTTGCTCACAAAGAACTCACCTCTTTAACCTTCATTTACTCCAAGCATGAGCTGCATCACATGCAACAAATCTCTTTGCATGATAGTCTACTATATATTGAAAAGATTGGAGTGATTTTGGAAGGTTGCAACCGACTAAATTTTTCTAAAAACTTCGGGTAGAAGAAGGTGTTCTTTTTTTGGGTTGTTGCAGTGAGCATTCTCCAAATTCCCGATTCCAGCTTATTTTGAGTCCCACAACTCAATCTAGAGTAATAAAAGAATAGTAGGGAAGATCTTGTGATGATCTGCACAAAGATTTGGAGGAATTAGTAGTTGGAAATAAAGATTTCAACAGTTCTTCTAAGGTATGTTCTTGAAACCCCTTAAACTTCGTTTAAACATGTTTTTGTTTATGCCAAAATTAATCAATTAGAGTGCTTATGGATCCTGATTTTTTCTGTTGAATGTTGGTACCTTTCCAACAATCTTCTACTTATAGAAGAACTCATGCGAAATAAATAAGCCTCAAGGTGACACCATATTGAGCACTAATTTGGAGTGGACTTATGAGGTGTTTATCAAAGTGAAAAAAGTGGGGAAACCCCACTAACCCTAATTCCATTTAAAATTTGATTTTAAAAAAATCAAATTAAAAAGAATTTTAATTTTAAATAAAATTAATTCAAATAATTAATTTTGAATAAAATTAATTCTAAAAATTAATTTTAAATAATTAATTAACCAATTAATTTAATTTAATATCAAATATTAAATTAATTAAAATACCAATCCCTTATATGAATCACTATTAATGTGTAATATTTAAATCATATTTAAATATTCTCCAACTCTTCAATTTGTTTAATTCGACCATTAAATGTCAATTATAACAAACAATAATTCCCTAAACTGAATTTAAACGTTTCAAATTCTCTCATCACACTATCTTAAGGTCTAGTCAATTATGAGCTAACTGGGGGACCTAAGGACCTACAGTTCATGAGCTCTAACGATCTGAGATTAACTGGCTAAACTTTTTAATCTAATTAACCAACATTCGTTAACTATGGGACACTCCACTAAAGTTCAGTAGTTGCACTCTCCTCGTTGTAGATATATTTATGTCCACTTGATTTAACCATGATTAGTAAGTTGATCTCTCATAGGTTGTTTGTAATTATAGTTGGGTCAAAATTACCGTTTTACCCCTGTAATTACATCTTACTCCTTAAGTCTCATTAATCCTCTATGAAAAATTGGTTTGTGGTTCAACCACCAGAGTCTCTCTCAAGCCAATGAGAGGACGGGGCCCCTTGCAAGACCTGGAGTCAGCACTTAAGAGAACAACCTGCCCACTATCCCTAGAGTCAGGTAGGAGTAAATTCTATCTTGCAGGACTATGTCCCCAGCTATCTACCCGATTTTACCCCTAAAATAGAAGGCTTATTGAGTCGACGATGTTGAACCACTCTCATCCATGCAGATTAAAGGATAATATCGAATAGACAGGAGTTCATAGTGAGATAAGGATTAAGATCGAGTTACCTAGGTCACCAAATTGAAATTGTTAGTCTTAACAGTAAACAACGTTATAAAGTAAAAGTGACTATTTCGTGGTTCGGTCTTATGCAAACTCATTGCATAGGACGCCCTCACTCGTATGTCTTCACATGAATGATTTAGGATCACATCGTTTGTATTAAATACAAAGTGGACTACATCCATAGTGTCTTTAAGTTAAGGTACCCAACCTTATCCTTATACTATAGATCATTTTGGCTATATACTCTAACTTTATCCACTTTTATGTCTCCACATGAAGTTCAAATATTCGTACTATAGCCAGGGTTCTTAGATTATTGGATTTAAGGTCAAAAGGTGCAATTCACATATTCAATAACATTTTATCAAATAACCTCAATAACAATTTTAATGTAAAATAGAATATGTTTAATGTTTACAAACCACAAGTTTTAGGACAAACATCCCAAAAAATTTCCACTTGGACTAAAATTCCTTTGAGTTACATATATACAACATCATACAGGGATCAATGTTCAAGAAACAACCTAAAGGGTCTATAGTATAGGGATAAGGTTGGGTACCTTATCTTTGTGACATATGGATACGACACACTTTGTATTTGATACAAACGCAATGATCCAACGTGTTCGTGTAGGCGACTTGAGATTGAGGGTATCCTATACAATGAGTTTACATAAGACCGGACGAAAAATAATAACCACTAGATGTAACTTCATTGACTAGTTAGATTTCTGTTTCAATTGGATGACCAAGGCTACTTAGTCTTAATCCTGAGTCTATTATGAATTTCTGTTCACGAGGGATCATCCTTTGATTTGTATAGGTGAGTGTGGTCAGTTGGCTGACTCAATATGCCTACCATTTTGGGCACAAGACCGAGTGAGGAGCTGGAAACATAATAATACAAAATGAACTTCACTCATTTCCGACTTTAGGGTAAGTAGATAAGTATTTCTTTAAGTGGTGTCTCTAAGACTTGAACAAAGGGTCCTATTCTCTCACTGGCCCAAGAAGCGGTTTGAATCGATTCGAGTTGGTCTGATCCAGTTTTGGAGCAGCAGAAGCAGTTTTAGGATAAAATTTGCATAATCATTGTAAATTTTTCCTTTATTTTATTCTAGGGATCAAATTACCGGTTCATTTGCTATTTAAATGCTTTGTGGATGTTATTTTGATAAATCCCCCATAGGTTAAGCATGTTCATGCATTTCAATATATTATAGGCATTATAATGTATGATATTAATGCATGATATGTATATAATTTCATGAGTTATTTAATATATTGCGATATGTTAAAGATATGAAATTGGAAGAGCATGATGCTTGACATTACTTAGGTAAATATAAAGAGTTATATTTATTTATGTTTTGTGTATATATGGTTGATTTCCATAAGTTGTTTAATATAAGTGTTATATTAATAAAGTTGAAAATCAATTTGCATTGAGCATGACACATCCACAGTTTAATATACTTGCTATATTAAAGTCATGAAATGCATGTAATATGGTTTTCTTGTTAGTTAGAATTTGATTGCTAATCAATTAAACCATAGAAAGCATGATTATAGAGCTAATGATTAATTTTGTAATAGTTAAAATTAATGTTTAGTAACCGTCAACCTATAATAAAGAGTTGCATGCAAACTTAGGATCTTAGGAAATTGGAATTAATTTTAAAATGTTTAAACCTAATTTAGACCTTAGATCACATTAATTCTAATGAGACTAGAATTAAGTCTTATTTTTTAATAGATTTAAAATATGACTAATGGGACAAACTAAAGTGAGTTAAAAGATGTTCATTGCTGCCATGTGAATCCTATATTGAAGGAAAAATGACTAAAAGATCTTTTAGTAAAAAAGGTTATATAGCCAAAGAGCCATTAGAGCTCAAACATTCATATCTTTGTGGCCCAATGAATGTAAAAGCTCGATGAGGGTACAAATACTTCATCTCTTTCATAAATGATTATTCAAGGTATGGTTACTTATATCTAATAGAACGTAAGTCTGAAGTCCTTGAAAAGTTCAAAGAGTATAAGGCTAAAGTTGAAAACCTATTAGGTAAAATGATTAAAACACTTCGATCTAATCGGGGTGGAAAGTACATGGATTTAGCATTCCAAGACTATATGATAGAACATGGAATCCAATCCTAACTTTCAAGACCTAGTACATCTCAGCAAAACGGTGTATCAGAAAGGAGTAATAGAACCTTGTTAGACATGGTACGTTATATGATCAGTTATGCTCAATTACCTAGCTCATTTTAGGGATATGCAGTAGAGACTATAGTTCACATCTTGAATAATGTTCCCTCCAAGAGTGTTTCCGAAATACCTTGCAATTTATGAAGCAGCGTAAACCTAGTTTGCGTTATTTTAGAATTTGTGGTTGTCCTACACATTTGCTAGTGACAAATCCTAAGAAATTGGAATCCCTTTCAAGGTTATGCCAATTTGTTGGGTACCCTAACGAAAGGAAAGGTGATTTGTTTTACAACCCACAAGAAAACAAGGTGTTTTCATCAACAAATGTTACATTTTTGTAGGAAGACCATATGAGATTAAACCACAGAGCAAAGTAGTATTAAAATAAGCTACTGAAGAATCGACAAGGGTTGTTGATGAAGTTGATCCTTCATCAAGAGTTAATGAAGAAGTCAGCACTTTAGGTCAATCTCGTCCTTTTCAATCGTAGAATGTCTCGACGTAGTGGGAGGGTTATATCACAACCTGACTATTACTTGGATTTAACCGAAACTCAGGTTGTCATACTAGATGATGGCATTTAGGATCCATTGTCCTATAAGCAGGCAATGAATGATGTAGACAAAGACCAATGGCTCAAAGCCATGGATCTTGAAATGGAGTTTATATACTTCAATTTATTATGGAAACTTGTAAATCTACCTGAAAGGGTTAAACCATAGGGTGTAAATGGATCTATAAAAGAAAGAGAGATGTAGTTGGAAGGGTATAGACCTTCAAAGGCAGACTTGTAGCAAAGGATTGTACCCAGAAGGAATTGGTTGACTATAAGGAAACTTTTTCCCCTATTGCTATGCTTAAGTCTATAAGAATTCTCTTATTCATAGTCACATATTATGATTATGAGATATGGAAAATGGATATCAAAACTACCTTTCTGAATGACAATCTTGAAGAGAGCATCTTTATGTCTCAGCCCAAGGGATTCATAACCCAATGTCAGGAGAAAAAAGTTTGCAAGCTAAATCGATCATTTTAAGGTTTAAAGCAGACATCCAAATCTTGGAACATTAGATTTGATAATGCGATCAAATCTTTTGGTTTTGATCAGAATCTTGATAAACCTTGTATTTACAAGAAAATCATCAACAACAAAGTAGCTTTCTTGGTGTTTTATGTGGACGATATTCAACTAATTAGGAATGATATAGGGTACCTTACTAATATTAAAAAATGGCTAGCAGAATAATTCCAAATGAAAGATTTTGAAGAGGCACAATATGTTCTTGGGACCAAATTATTAGGGATCATAAGAACAGAACGTTGGCTTTGTCTCAAGCAACTTATATCAACAAAATGTTGACTAGATATTCGATGTAGAATTATAAGAATGGTTTATTACCTTTCAGGTATGGGGTTTACTTGTCTAAGGAACAATGTGTAACGGAAATTTTATATCTTTGTCATCATAAACTTGGTACGCAGTTTTCGATGTTGTCTAAATATAAGCATGTGGACAAATATGGATAATGATGAATGTGAATCATGCAAGCTCATGTTGCTATAAACTTGTTGACTTGAAATGGAAATGGAATGTGGATGATGTGTTATGCTTATTCAGACTTTATGTGATACTACTTCTAGATGTATGTGTTATTAACTAAATGCTTGTAGTATGCTATGCGTTGTCACAAGTTTCCTTGCACTGAAACCAAGTATAATTCCAACGCAAGTTTCTCGAAGTGATCTGAGGTTGAACATAGGGATTGCTTAGTTAATGCATTACGTTCATGATATATGCGACTGGGGGTTTTTCAATTAATAAAAGTTGTGTTAATACAGGTATTTAAATTTGCGGTAAAGTAAAGTTGTGGTAATAAAATAAAGTGCGATAAAAGTAAACCTAAAGTATTATGATACAAGATACAGGATACATGACACATGATACTGAGTTTGAGACTGACTATGAAGATTATACAATGGGTCGTGTTATGCGGTGACAAGTCTTTATGTGTGAAACAGGAATAGAAAAGATAACTAGTATAAACATCGTAAGTTATTAATTGTGTTAAAAACATAACTACGGTTCCGCTTTCCCTTGGCGTACACCTCTTAGTGATCGGCCGTGTTCCCACATCTCTGTAGTAAAACAGAGATGAACGTAATGAATGCAATGTTGCTTCCATCTCTGGAAGTACTTCTCGCTTTAGTTAACACATTCTTCCAACCTTCTCTCGATAGGAGGAATGGCATCTTCACTTCTGCTCTCACAGTTGGAGATGCCGTCTAGCATGCTTTAGCTAAACATATTTATTTCCTTAACACAGATTAATTTACTTGTTAGATTCATGCTAATTACCAGGGGATTAAGAAAACATCGTGGAGAAAGCGAACTACGGATGAACGGAAATAGACAGAAAGATGGAGATGGAAATGATCATGACATTCAATACTAATATTTAGCGTCTGATACATGGTGTGAATGATAAACTAAGAAGATGAATACAATTGATGATAAAGAGATAGAAATAAATACAGAAGAGTACCAACATCTTGACACAGATCTGGACGGTGGATTTGTTTGCCAGCGTATGGAAGGGATGAAGAGAAGAGCTTCCCTCTCGGGCTTACTCGTCCGATAGAAGTGACCTTGGTACAGAGCTCCAACGGCGGGGATTGAAAGGATTTGCCCTGAGACTCACCTCTCGGCCTTGTCTCTTAAATCTTTCCGTATCTTCTTCGATCAGGCTCTTCAGACTAGTCTCTCTCTCAATATACAAATATCAAAATATGCCCGTATCAAGTATCTTTTCTCATAGAATTTCAGAGGCTATTTATAGGCTCAGTTTGACTCTCTGCAGTGTGGACCCCACTTTATTGTTATGGCGATTCCGAAAATGGTGGAGTGAATACTCCTTCTGTTACACGATCAATCCCATCAGAAATGCACAACGGTCAGCTATACACGTGTCAGGATCCTTCGCAATTGCATTGCTCTTTTACATCTTCGATCGTGTGCCTGCATGCGGTGTTATTTTTGGTTACAACATGCGGTTGAGATTGTATTAATCGCTTAGCACTTGATCGATTGTCGAATGCGCCGTCATTACGTTGATCGTCTATTCATTCCTGAATGATGGGCGCAATGCGACGTAGATGCGTTTTGAGCCATAAATGCATGCGGTGACTTGATTTCCTGCAAAACAGAATGGAAACATCCTTTTCTACCATCACAATGGTGTTAGTGGGGGTATTGACGACAATTTACAATTCTTGCATTTCTTAGCTAATTTCCATACAATTGACGCAACTTTCCTTTCTTTTGGCTGCAATATCTAAATAAAGCAGTATAAATAACTTGTATTTCTAAAAGTTATCACAATATCCGAAGACACCTTAAGAAATTGAGGATATGAGACGTATTTCATATGTCTCAGTTGTGGGTAGCTTAATATATGTTATGCTCTGTACTAGGCCAAACATTTATTATATAGTGGGAATAGTCAATAGATACCAGTCCAATCCAGGGTTAGAAAAATGGACTATGGTTAAAAACATCCTCAAGTATCTTAGGAGAACAAAGGACTACATGCTGGTGTATGGAGCTAAGGATTTGATCCTTACGAAATACACCGATTCTGATTTTCAAACTGACAAAGATTATAGGAAATCCACGTCAAGATTATCGTTCACCCTAAATAAGGGAGCTATAGTATGGCATAGTATCAAACAAGGATACATTGCAAACTTCACTATGGAGGCTGGATATGTAGCTGCTTGTGAAACAGTAAAGGAAGTAGTTTGGCTCAGGAAGTTCCTAAGTGATTTGGAAATCATTCCAAACATGGACTTGCCTATTACCTTATACAATAACAACAGTGGGGCAATAGTCAACTCTAAAGAGCCTCGCAACCACAAACAAAAAAATATATATTGGGAGAAAGTATCACCTGATATGGAAGATTATGCAACAAGAAGATGTGATCGTCATAAATGTCGCTTTGAAGCACAACATCACTGACCCGTTTGCGAAGGCTCTCTCGGCTATAGTGTTCGAGAGTCATGTAGAGAGTCTAGATCTGCAAGACATGTACATTGTATAATCTAGGGCAAGTGGAAGATGTGTAATGGGTATATGGATGCCCTAGTTTATTGTATTTATTTACCATTCTCACTGTTTTAGGGTTATTGATATTATGTACATCCCACTAACTAGGGTTTTAGTTCAAGTGGGAGTTTGTTGAGTTTTATGTCCTAAAACTCATAGATATTAAATGTAAATAATTGACTCTCATTAATAAAGAGTGTTATTTCAATAAGTGTTATTGATTGTGTTGTACGTGTTTTTTCTTAATAACCCTAAATCTAACAGACTAACATCCTAGGTTGTCTTATAAGTCTTGAATTGTATATGGAAACATATATGAATCAATATTCAAGATACAGCCTAAAAGGTCTATAGTATAGAGATAAGGTTAGGTACCTTATCTTGGTGTCACTTGGATACGACTCGCTTTGTATTTGATATAAACACATTGATCCAATGCGTTTGTGTAGGCGACATGCGAGTAGGGGTATCCTATGCAATGAGTTTACATAAGACTGAACCACGAAATAGTAACCGCTAGATGTGACTCCATTAAGTAGTTAGGTTTCTATTTCAATAGGATGACCTAGGCAATTTAATCTTAATCTTGAGTCTATTATGAACTCCTATTCACAAGGGATTGTGCTTCAATTTTTATGGGTGAGAGTGGTTAGTTTTTGGACTCAATATGCCTACCATTTTAGGGACAAGACCGAGTGTTGAGCTAAGAACATAATAATACAAAATGGATTTCACTCCTTCCTAACTTTAGGGTAAATAGATGAGTGTTCCCTTAAGTGGTGTTTTCGAGACTTGAACAAAGGGTCATACTCTCTCACTGGCCTCAGTGGGGTTTCTGTAATGGTTAGACCATAAACAGGTTGTTCATTATAGAAGCATTGGTACTCAAGGATAAAGAAGTAACCCAGGGGTAAAACAGTAATTTTGACCCAGATGATGTTACGAACACTTGTGAAGAACTAACTTACTATTATTCATCTATATCCGTGGACATATAAATATATCTACAATGAGAAGAGTGTAGTTGTGGGTCTTCAATGGAGTGTACCCACAATTAATGAATATTGATTAATGCAGTTAATGAGTTTAGCCAATTAATCTCATATCGTTGGAGCTTCTGATCTGTTGGTCCATTAGGTCCTCTTCCTAGTTTGTAAAGGGAATTGAGATACTTATGTCTTGAATTGAGTTTGAAATGTTCAATTCACTTAGAGAAATAGTATAATGTATAATGATACATTATAATATAAAGTTTATATTTTATCTAAACTTTATAATATAAATTTAATTTTGGATATGATTCAAAATTAATTTATAGGAGAATTAAATATTTGAAGGAGTTCAAATATTAATTGAATATGAATTGGATTCATATTAAAACTATAGGTTAAAATTAATGCATATTAGATGCACATTAAAACTATAAGTTGTGAGAGAAAACAATTGAATATGATTCAAATGTAGGCTAAATTAAATATTTGATATTTAATTTAGTAATTATTTAATTTGAGAATTAACTAATTATTTAATTTAATTAATTTAATTTAACTAAATTAATTGAATTAAAACTATAGGTTATATGAGAGATGTTTCATTTAAATATGATTTAAATGAAATCATTAATTAAATTAGATTTAATTAATTATTTATTATTTTAATTAATTAAATAAATTAAATAAAGAGAAATTCTTATAAATAGAAAAATCTCAAAAATATTTACAATTTATAGCAAAAAGTTCCAAACACACTTTTTATATTTGTACTTTTGTGAACATTTTGCTATAAAATGTAAATATTTTTATATTTAAAAGGAACCCTTAAATAAATCATATAACTCATTAGTTTAATTAATTAAATCAGATAACTCCCACGTAGGAGAGTTATCTGAAACGTGGGCTATCCCATGTTTCCTCTTTCTCCCTCATTTGGTTTAAAAACCTTCCCAATGTATGTTTTGAAGTTGATATGGCTTCTCTTCACATCATTGTTTTGTACCCCCAAAAACTCTAAAAAAATTCTACTTTCCTTATCCCTTATATTGTTTTGGTTCCCACAAATCAATATCATAGGATTCTCAAAGAATAGGAAGGTAGCCCATTGGTGGTATTCTTGATTACAATCCCAAAGGAGAATTGGTCTTTTCGTTTGAGTAGTCAACGAGAGTAAGGTTTCTTTTCTTTTCCCTGTAGGATTGATTTTCTTTTTTGTTAAATGCATTCTTAACTCAGGGTTTTATAGTAGGTTTAATTTTCTTAAATCTTTGTGATTTATTTTGTTGTTTCTTAGTGTACTCGGTATTTCGTTTCTAAATTAATTTTGAGAAAGGTTCTGATTAATTCCGCTGCACTGAGGCTTTTATCCCTACAACCCACGTACAGTTTAAGAATCATAAGATAACCTAGGATGTTAGTTTATTAGATTTAGGACTATTAAGACCAAACGAATACAACACAATCAATAACACTTATTGAAATAACATCAATAACTCTTTATTAATAACAGCTAATTATTTACATTTTCTATCTACGAGTTTTAGGGCCATCCAATATTCACTTATATACTCATGAAAAATCCTTACAAAATATCACATATTTTATAGCTTAGACACAATATCTTAAATTACCATCAATGTCTACAAGCTTCCTAAATAATAAATTTTGCATATTATCATACTACCAACAAGCTAGGTGATAATTAACACAACATTATAGGACCCTACTCAATTAAAAGTAATAACAAAACTTTTCTATTTTATAGAATTAATGGCCAAACATAATATGACAATTTATGACATTAATAATACATAAACTTTGTCAAATATATCACATGGAATATTATTTCATTCATGCTAGCATGATAATTAGACTTATTCAAAATTGAACAAAATAGCATCCCATTAATAATAATTATCAATAATATTATTATTTCTTATCGCACTTGTCATAAACAATTTGTTACTCATTAAATATTCAAATATTATCATGGTTAATTATAACAATTAAATAAAATTGTCAAATTCTCATACCAAATGTAAAAATTGAATTTGTGGAACAAACTGATAAATTACACGAGCTAGCTATACCAACACATACCACACCAACCACCACCGAATCAATCAAGAACAAACTCTGCCCAACATATCAACAAATAGATTGCATTCCAACAAATCAACAATCAACACCTCAATCAATGGAATGATGTACAATTTCTTGCCAAATTTATGAAAATCTTATAAATCTTAGTTGAATTTTGTTTAGTGTATATATAAATACAGAAGAAAGAATAATTCCCAAGCAAGCCAAGCTGAAGATAAAGGCAACTACTATATCATGTAACTGTAGCAGACTTGTATCACTAACCTCATACTTAGGTTTCAATGCACAATTTGGTAACTGTTGGGCCTACTTCTTGATGTAAGTTTGAAATAAGCCCAAATGATGAATGAATTGTGTGGCCCTTCTTGCTGATCCAATTCGTGAGTCCAGTATTTTGCTCCAAATGAATTTTAGTTTGGTAGAATGCTTGGCTATCAATTGTCCACGAACTTCCAGCTGATGTGCTCCACGTGGTTTGCTCCACTACTCTTTGCCTGATGGAAGTGAAAGAAAATTTTCTCTGATGGGTGATTATTCATAAATTAATTTCCTTTCTCTCTCTTGCTCTCTTGTTCTTTGTCTTTTCGATTTCTTCAGAACTTTTTCTAACCCTAATGTCTCTATTTGATTTTGTGCTACTGCTCGAGTAAACGATGAAGAACAAATGCATGCAATCGTATAGACAAAGGGAAGAAAAGAAGAAGAACACAACGATATACATGGTTCGGCTTAATGTTGCCTAGATCCATGGGAAGGAGGGCGATCTTTATTGAGAGCTAAGTCACAGATTTTTTCTTTTACAAATTTCAAGTCTTCTTAAAGCTATTGTAATTATATGCTACGAAATTTGTAAATGATGAGTATTTATATTAATTTTACTGATACAAATAGTTACAATAACAGACAGTAAAAGTTTAAGAAATGTGAAATAGTTCTTGAATATTGAATGTTTGAACTTATATTCTTAGTAACCAAAACCATATTCGATTGATATGATGTGATCTCAAAATAAGAAGTTTTAGTGGGAAAACATGAATCAAGAGCTACATGCAATGCATGACTAAAGGAAAATTGATTATTAATCTGAACTTCAATAATCTCATTCTCTTGACATCCAAATTCCATTCAATAGTATATCAATATTTTCTATTTTCTATATCCTAGTTTCAGTGCAATGACCTAACACTATTGAAATAGTGATAGCCTTTTATGTTCTTGCATATGTATCTTGATTTTTATATGACTTAACTATACATGCATTATTGGCACCTATTCATATAGAAGCTCATGATACTATTCTCAAAATTTCACATTTCAACAAAATTCTATGCCAAATCACAAATTATTCTAACACTAGAGGCAACTAAGTTAAAGAGTTCATCAACTCCATCTTAGAAAAAAAAAACATCCAAGGTATAGGGTATAAACATTACCAAACACCAGCAACATCCAATTGGAGTTTCATCAAATTCCTTTAGATCCTCTATAAATCCATATGTGAAGGCCTCCCGTCATAAGCTTCTTGATTATGGGAAGTATTGAAGATAGTGCATCATTTCAAAATATGATGTTATCACTATAATCCAACAAACAAGGATCTTATCCCATCAGCCTCTTGTGCCATCCTTCATTATTATCGAAGAGGACCTTTTTGGATTTGATCGATATTTGGAATAGAATGGAAACTATCTTGCTTTCAAATTGTTAGAATCGAATGTCAATCATTGTGCTGTAGATAAACTCACTGCCTTGAAAGCAAGATCGGCGCAACCTCCATGCTAAATCACCAAAGCCAGTTGTCCCGATCTTTGATGTGCATTTGTCAGAGAATGGATTGGAATCAATGTTTAAAATGCTTAGAAGATAATAGATCTAGAGAGGATAATATGAGGAAGAAGAAAAGGCAAAATCTTCTTCCTCTTTTTTTTTCAAAAACTAAGAACCTTTTTAAAGAAAAAATAATTGAAAAATAAAAGTCGTTTTTAGAATTAATTGAAGAATTAAATAAAAACTAATTTACAAGTAATTGAGAATTAAATTTTCACTAATTAATTCTTAGAATTAATTTAAATAAACGTTTACAAAACTGTTAAAAACTCTTTTTTCCTTTGCTACGAGCGAAAACTCTAAACAACCAAATAATCTACCCTTTTTGTGTGAGGATTAGAAGTTAAGTGGTTGGATATCCATTTTCTCTTATCAAGCAGAGATCAAATCCTTTCTCTCTTCTTATGGACTGTGAGTTCAGTTTCTTTTTCCCATAATTATGACGTAACATCCTTAAAAACTTTAAACATTCTATACCTCCTCCATAGACTTTCCTAAATCTACAGTCTTATAGTTAATCGACAATGATAATCAAGCATCTCATTGATAATTATTTATATAAAAAAAAGGGGGGGGGGGGGGGGGGGGGGGGGGGAAACATTACACTTTATGTTTGGCTGGCTCTCAAAACCTAGTCCATATTTGAGGGAGGATTTGTGCCAAACCCATGATTAATTATAGAAAGAGAGAATTAAATCAATGGCCAACCTTTTAAGTCAACATATGGTTTAAACATATACTTTTGATAAAAGACGTGAAAATATCGAGTTCTCCATCTTCTCTTCTAAATAAATAGTGTATTTTGGAATAATTTTTTTAAGTATTTAGTTTAAAAAAAAAAGATCATTTTGGAAAAAGAAAATCGAAAACAACTCAAAATGAATTTTGAAATAAATTGATATAGGATAAACACTTAAAACAACCTTTAGAAAAATGAATTTTGAGTGCTTAATAGTTAATCTCTCCATAATTCCTTACTTCACTATGTTGTCGTGCCTACCAGTGTTCTTCACTGGCCACCTTTGGCGACCATCATCGACAACCTACTTCGACGATCATTACTAATGGTCAAGTCTAACGACCTCCACGATGGCCATTTTCAGTAACCACCACTGTTGGCTACCTCTGACGGCCACTCCGACAACTATCGTCGATAAACTCTAGCGACCGGAGTCGACCAACACTTCCGAAGACTATCATTGGCCACCACCTCCGACTACTGCCACAGGCAATCTCTGGTCACCACTTTCGGCCAACTTCGACGATCATTATTTTAGGTTATTAATTCATAGTATTTTATAGTATTTGTCATTTAAAGTAATTGTGACATTAACAAAAAGAATACATTTAGTATATAATAAACCTAAAAAATTTGTATGCATAAAAACTTTTGAGGAAGTGTTGTTAAATACGTGTATCTTTTTATTTTAAGATTTTTTTTTATCAAAAGTATTTAAATAAAAATAAATTTTTGAATAACATGTTTCAAAGCATTCCAACCTAGCTCAAAGGAAATAAATGTTTGGTAAATATTAAAATTAAAAGGATAAAATAGAAAATTTGATAGTTAGAAAATGTAGGAGATTTTTAGAAAGATAATCTCACAAATTACTTTTCTTATATTTTAGAGAACATTGAAAAGAGGGGTTTGTATTAAATTACACATAAATATAAAATTTATATTTGTTTTACAATTTTCAATACTTTGTCATATAATAAGTTATTCTAAGACATCTTCTTTATCTACGAACAACGATTTTCTTTTTCGAGTATTGTCTTTTACTTTTTCTTCTATTTTTCTTTTTATATATAGTTTCATTTAGAATATAGTTAATTAATTAATTAATTATATTAATAGTAATTTTAAAAAGTTAATATAAATATTTCTTTTAATAAATCAATAATAATTTATTAAAATATTTACTTATTTTATTTTAACAATAAAAAATTTATTGAATAAATGTAGTTACTTATTTACATAAATTATTCATTAATTAGCTAGCAATATCTTAAATATATTTAGTAAACTAAGATTAATTAAATTTAGTCAATACAAAAATTCATTTTTTTAATAATAATAATTTATTACTTATTATTATATTGTATAATCGAATAATTATTTAGTGAGATTAATTTAAATAGATCTTTCATTATGAACGTGGGATCATTATTGATTATTATTGACCTCGAGATTTGAGATTCGATTCTCCCACCCCACATTTTAATTACAATACATTTAAAAAAGCGTGGGATCATTATTAATTATTTATAATCAGTTAATTTTTTATTGTGATTAATTTTTGTTACTTCATTAGTTATTAACATATCATATTTAAAAAAAAGAATTCCATTATTGTTTATTAATATTCTTTATTAACCTATTATATTGTTATCTCATTTTTTCTCTTTCTATAATATATTGTTTATTAAAATATATTTTCTTATATTATTTAATTAAAATTAAAATTACTAACGTTGAAGTTAATTAATTATAAATTGAGACTCGTAACCACTTTAAAACTCCTACAAAATCAACTCCAAAAGCAAGTTTTTGCATTATGAGACATTGAGAGCCGTCTTTAAGAAAATGGAGAGAATCAAGTTGCAAGGGGCAAATTTAAGTTGAAGCACGTTTTGTAGTGACATGACAACATAGAAAAAAGAAACCCCTCATTTAATCCTCTCCTAAATTTCACATCTTTAGAAAAAGAAAATTTGCAATTACACATTTCATTTCATTACAATACACCCCATCACTAAAAAGAGAGAGAACAGAATGGCCTCTCTAAACTCACCGGATTCCTCTCCTCCAAACATCTCCTTCTCCATCAAAGAAACCAGAAAAACAACCACCACCACCACCTCCTCCTCCACCGAAAACGCTGCCAGCCACCGATTTTACCGGAGCATTTCCACCAAAGAACCTTCCTTTTCTCAATTCCCCTTCACCCCTCCTCACCTCAACAACTGCCCTTCTCTCCCTCAAAGCTTCCACAACTCCCCTACCTCCTCCCCACTCCACCCGGCCGCCACGGCAGCTAAGCTCACTGACATCTTGATTTCTCATCGGTGTGTGTCTTCCGTCTTAAAAAAAGACGGACAGATCTTATCCATTGCCATATTTAATGAAATTTTATATACCGGCTCTGATACCAATTTAATAAGGATTTGGAAACTGCCCGACTTTATCGAGTGCGGGCAGCTTAAAACAAAGACTTGCATGGCGGTGGCCTTGCAGGCTTCTCATGATAAAGTTTATGCGGCATATAGTGATTGTAAGATTCGTGTTTGGCGGCGGAGTTGGAACAGAGGCCTCAAACATTTCCGCCTTGCCACTATTCCGGCCACCGGAAGTTATGTCCGAAGTTACATTTCAGGGAAGGACAAAATGGTAACTCGATCTTTCTTTTGCATCTAAACTATATATATCTATATATATAACAGAGAAAGAAAACTAATAAAGAAGCTGGTCCAAATTGATCAAAATAGAAGGTTGACATATATGGTGAACGTAATAAAACTTCTAATTTTTAATTTTGAACAAATTAAGATATATAGTTAATTTGTTATAGGGTTGGAGTTTTGTGTTTTTAAACTTTTTCTAAACAGTATTAAGCTTGTTTATTTATCGTGTTTTTTTCCTTTTTGGTTTTTTGCTTTATTAAATTGTTAGATAAGTTTTAGAAATATACTTGGCCAAATTTCAAAAACAGCAAATTGGAACTAAAGACACCGTAAGCCACTTCTTCTAATTTTTAGTTTTGAAAGGTTGGGTGAGTTTTTTGTTTTCATTCTAAGAGTATATTAAGAAAATTGAAATATGTTATAAGAGCATAGTTTTTTTAAATATTCAAAATGAAAATGATTTGTTTTTTTTTTTTTTTTTTGGCAAAGGAAATCTTGTAATGACAAAAGGTTAGTTTAAACAGTTAGTTGGAATTACAGTTTTTTTCCCCTTTTGTAATAGATTATGAATACATTATTGTTCATTAACATGCAATACTTTTTTAAAAAATAGTAATAACAAGGGATATAAAATTATATAATTTCTAACACTCCTACAAATAGAAGTATCTTTTGTGAGATGTGTGTGTATGGCGACCTTAAACTCATAAAATAATTTATTTATTTATTAGTAGAACTCATATACACTTTATTGAATCCAATAAATAATTACAATAAATACTGGGTGATGCATTCTTTATGACCATTATTGCATTGGACATATTTTTAGTTGAGCTACTCAATATACCCTTTATTAGTATATTAAAGTAATATATTTAAGAATAATTATTTTAAATGATAAAATTGTTAAAAATATTTTTAAGTATAGTAAAATTTCACTTTCTCTCATTGGTAAATCGCAATATATATCTATCAATAGGTGATAAACCGCGATAAACATCTATTAATATGATATCGCGTCTATAGTTGATATTTAGTGACATTTTGTTATATTTATAAATAAATTAGTTCATTTTCCTGTCATGGAAAATAGTCCTACATTTAATAATAATGTTTCTTGATTTTACTGGTTACATTCTTTCTCTTTTTTATTATTTATTTTTTTTTTCTTTTCACCATGATCTTCATTATTTTAAAGGGGTCTTTATAAATATAAAAAATATTAAAAAATATTTATATTTTATAGCAACAAATTCCAAAAGCACAAACACTTTTGAAACTTTTTGTTATAAAGTGTAAATATTTTTAGAATTTTCCTATTTTGGGGTCTTTTTAAATATAAAAAATATTTAAAAACATTTATATTTTATAGCAAAAAATTCCAAAAGCACAATCACTTTTTAAAATAATTATATCTCATTTCTGAAAACAAAAAATACACCATATCTAGTAGCAAAAACTAGAATTTTTTAAAATTATTTTTTGAATTTTAATAAATACTTCCGACGAGCGCAAAATAAAACAAACTTAAAAATATTATTTCATGATATCACTTTATTTAAAAGAAAACCGACATATATCAAGAAAAAATTTGAGAATGATTTTAAAATTGTTAAAATTATTTGTCATGTTTGAAATTATTTCAAAATATATTTTAGTAATCATTTAAAATTAACTAAATGTCTGAAGATTTACACTTTTAAACACAATTTTTATATAATGACAAATTGATTTTGGATGGTTGACGAACTATGTTTCGAGCACCTTTTTGAACATGACAAAATCATCCTAACTATTTCAAAACTCATTAAAATATTTCTAATCTTTTTAGGAGTTGCATGCTTAAAATCTCAAATTAATGGTTATGTATAAACTAAAATTCTAAACTTCGACACAATTTAGACCATTAAGTGGGATTTTGTTTTACAATAGTTGTTAATGCACAATTTCCAAGTACACGAATACTTTTTTAAACAAGGATCAAAATAAATAAGATTAAAGGCAAAGGAAGAGAGAAATGTTGGAATCAAATAGATAGTTGCGATTTTTCATTAAAGTTACTGGTTTGTAATCTTATCGATTTTCTATATTTTTTATCTGCTTATTTGGAAAAAATTACATGAAAAATAATTAGAAATTAATGTTATAAGGGTCTAAAATAATTCACCAATCAAAAGGCCCTTCCTTTTTAAGTGTGCAAGTAGGAATTTGTTGAGTTTTATACTCTAAAACTCGTAGATAGTAAATATAAATAATTGACGGTCATCAATAAAGAGTTATCCATGTTATTTCAATAAGTGTTATTGATTGTGTTGTACGTGTTTTGTCTTAATAACCCTAAATCCCAATATACTAACATCCTAGACTCTCTTAAACTGTATGTGAAGACATACATATATCAATGTTCAAGATACAGCCTAAGGGTTTATAGTATAGGGATAAGGTTGAGTACCTTATCCTGATGAAACTGTGGATACGACCCACTTTGTATTTGACACAAACGCAATGATCCAATGCGTTCGTGTAGGCGACATGCAAGTAGGGGTATCCTATCCAATAAGTTTACATAAGGGTAATTATTTTAAATGGTAAAATTGTTGAAATTTTTTTAAATATAGCAAAATATCATTTTCTATCGGTGATAGACCACGATAGACATCTATAAGTGGGTCAGAGATGGACCGCGATAAACATCTATTAATTTAATATATGTCTATCGTGGTTTATCATGTCTGTCGTTAATATTTGTACACCAATTATTAATTTGAAGTTTGAATTGATACACCTTACAAATTTAGAGTATATATCCTAAAACTTTATAATATTTCTATTTTTTTTTTTTTTTTGTTAAAACAACTATACTTTCCGAATTTAGAGTTTTTTTTCTAAGATAAAAAGAATAGGCCAGGTGAAAAAGTAAAAATATTTTGAGAGTTGAGTGACTATCTATTTAGGTTATTGAAGTCCTCTTAACTTTTCACCACAATACAAAAGGGTTGGACATTATGGCATAATAATTATACTACGATACTTCTTTTTCAAAATATATATATACTATGATACTAATTTATCTTAAGACGATAGATTAATGTATGTTATTTGTTATTATGGATTTCTTTTCTATATTTTATATATTTATAATTACCTTTTTATTAGACTCAAGCTTTTTATATATATATAATTTATCATTATTTCTCCTTTAAGAATATATGGATGCAAGAATCAAACTTATCTCAAAGTTGGTGTACAAATTTTATGACAATTGAACTATGCTCATTTTGACAAATTTATTTTTATTTTTACTTTTTAAATTATTATTATTATAATATAAAAACATAATTATTATTTAAATTATGGGAATGAACTCGAGTGAAGGTGAAATTACAAGTTTAATGTATGAACTCTTAATTTGTGTTTGTTTGATCTATGAACTTTCAAAATAAGTGATAATTTAATCTCTAAATTTTCAATTTTGTATTAGATGCATGATGATATATAAATTTAAAATTAAAAAAATTAATTCAAGTATTAGATATATATTTCAATCTATTATATTTAAGAATAAAATTTAGATGATGCATCTTATTCTTATCATCCAAACACAACATTTAAAATATTTTAAGAACTAAGTAAAAACGATTTTTTTTACTAACTATGATGGAACAATTTGATGCGGATCTTTTTATATCTATTTGGCCGGTAAATTTTTTATTTTTTTTTCAAAATGTCAAAGTTCATACAATAATCAAATTTGTAATTTTATGATTACATTTCAGTTGAAGCACATGGGTCCAATAACTTCACTAGCGATCAACATTTCCGACGACGTTCTATACTCATCATCACTCGACAAATCAGTAAAAATTTGGCGAATCTCCGATTTCAAATGCATAGAAACAATCCAAGCCCATTCCGAGCCAATCAACGCCATCATTGCCGCCGACGACGGCCTTCTCTACACCGCCTCCGACGACGCTACCATTAAGGTCTGGCGGCGCAACTTCTCCCGCAGCGATCACCCTCCTCACTCCCTCGTCGTCACCCTCCCAGCCAAATTCTCTCCGGTCAAAACACTCACCCTCGCCACCAACTCCGGCCTCATCTACGGCGGTTGCAGTGACGGCTACCTCCACTTCTGGCTCAAAGGCTGGTTCTCCGGCCAGCTCCAATACGGCGGCGCTTTGCAAGGCCACACCCATGCGGTCATGTGTTTGGCCACCGTTGGAAAGTACGTGGTCAGTGGCTCCGCTGATTCCACGTGTCGCGTGTGGGCCAGGGATGAGGTAGATTGTCAGGTGCACACGTGTCTGGCGGTGTTGGTTGGCCACCGGGGCCCGGTGAGATGCGTGGCGGTGTTTTCTGGCTCCGGTTCTGAGGAGGTGGCGGAGGAGGACGACGGCGGCTGCACCATCTGTAGCGGAAGCCTCGACGGCGTTCTTAAAGTTTGGCGCGTGACGTGCACGGAAAACGAAACGCGTAACCGGGCTTTGCAGAATGAGACTGACTATTTTAATTTGTAGAGGAAGAGCTAAAGAGCTAACTTTAGTTAATTAATTATTAAGTTAAAATTGAGCTTCTGATTGTTATGCACTTGCACTCAGTTGATTCTTGTCTCATAGGTGTTGTACTAAAAAAAAAAAAAGAAAAAAAGAGTAAATTGATTGTTAATTATAAGGAATCCTCTAATTAGTAAATTATATGGAAATTTTTATTAACCTTTTTTTTTTTAAGTTAGATGTGATTCGTATTTCTTAAATACAAATCACACCTAAACTTGTATTTCTTAAAAGATAATTGTACAATATTTCTGTATTTCCTCATTATTTTTATGAAAATTATTTTCACTTTTTGGCTAAATTTTGAAAATAAAAAAATTAAATATATTTGAATGTAAAGCCATGCAATAATAGAAATGAGTCAATCAGTGAATCAGCCTATGCAGATATCATCTTAAATCAACTATTGATCCAAAGGTTAATAAGTGAAGGTAGATTTATATATCATCTAACATACAACTTTAATGTATAAATTTATATTACTTTTTTCAAAGAAAAAAGAAATATAACTTAATTATCTATATGGTGTTTGCTCACTAACACGAGTTGGGTTGGGTTGGTAAAAATTACTAACTCAATGTTTGGTCTACCAAGTTTAAATGTTAGTGGAGTTGAGTTGGTTATTTTAACCAACTCACTCAAACTCACCCAACTCTTTTTCCTTCCAATATGTTCAATGGCTTCACTCATTGGCCGCCATCGGAAACTCTCGTTGCCACACTCTGATGACTAACTTTGATGACCACTTTCACAATGGTTAGTTGGCATTTTGGCCTTTAATCTCAAATTAATTGATTTTAATTAATTAATTAATATTTTGATTATAACAAACTTAATTTTGTTTTCTAATAATTTTAATATTTTGAATAGTTCATAGCGTAGAGCTCAGAGCAACAATTCTGACGCCTATTGAATTACCCAAATTAAAGTTCAAACAAATAAGATACTGTTGGGATTTATGCCCTAAAGCCTCATAATTATTAGTTGATTAATTAAATTATTAATTATGCAATATTAAATTTCATTAACCGAAAAAATGCAAGGTTATTACATGAAGTCTTGAGCATGCATGTAGTTGTCATATAGATGGATCATATTCAAGAAATAACCTAAAATGTCTATAGTATATAGATAATGTGACATTATGGATATGATCCACTTTAACCGTTCATGTGGAAACATGTGAGCGGAGGTATCCTATACAAAGAGTTCGTATAAGATCAGACTGAGAAATATTTAATATCTCTTTGTAAATCCGTTAATCAATGAGATTAATATTTCATATTATGATTATGTGCGACTCCATCTTAATCCTAATTTATGAACTCTTGTGAGGTTGGTCCTTTGATTTACATGGGTGAGAGTGACCTAAGTTGCCAACTCAAACAACCTACCAATTTGAAGAATTGGCTAAATAGGGAGTTGGGAACATAATTTCATAAAATGTACTTCATCCCTTCCCGCATAGGGTAAGTAGGTTCTCTTAAGTTCTAATTTCATATCTTGAACAAGAGATCTCACCCTCTCACTAGCACGAGTGAAACTTAATTTATGATTGGACCATAAACAAATTGTTCATTAGAGGAATCAGTGGTACTTAAGGAAAATATGTAATTACAGGGATAAAACGGATATTTGACCTAGCTGTAATTAAGAACAACTCGTGAAGGATCGATTTGCTTATATTGATTATATTCATAGACACAATTTGTCTTGCAGTGCATAAGAGTTTAACTACGGGTCTATAGTGGTTTCCCTTATGGTTAATGAATGAAAGTTAATTTAATTAAAAAGTTTAACTAATTAATGTTGCATAATTGGAGTTTATAATCTGTAGGTCCATAAAATCTTTTGTTAGTTCACTGCAGACCAACGAGGATCAACTATGCTAAAAGAGAAATTTGAAATGTTCAAATTTAGGAGGGAAATATTAATTGTATTTAATACAATTAATTACATGATTTATTATAAAATTTATTTGAATGAAATTCAAATTATAATTTTATAATATGAAAAATCAATTTATTTGAATATGATTCAAACAATTAATTATTTATTTTGTGAGATCCATATAAATAAATAAATTATTTAATTTGAATAATATTCGAATAAAAAATGCAATGAGATAATTAATTTATTTGAATATGATTCAAATAATTAATTATTTGGATGTGATCCATATAATTAAGTTATTTAATTTAAATAAGATTTGAATTAAATAATTGGAGGAAGAATCCATTAATTTGAATTGGATTCAAATAATTAATTATTTAATTTGAATAAGATTCAAATTAAAGATTCTGCAAATTTAAATTAAATAAATATTTAATAAATATTTAAATATTGTTCAAATAGTTTAAACAATTTAATATGAGATATTATTTGGAAGATATTATTAAATATTCAAATTAAATATCTCGGCAAAGATTATCTCAATAGGATTAGGAGTAATCCATAGAGTTCTATTTCTATAAATGGGAGCATTCATAAAACTTTAATCTCTATGATTATTCTAAAACTCTCCCTCTAATATTTCTCCAAATTTTCTTAGGAAAGTTATAAGAAAATTCTTCTTCCCATTCTATCTATTCTTTCAAGAAGCGGTTCCCAGAAACTAGATTTTTACCAAAGTCATAACAAGGAAGGCCTCGTGGAAAGGAAGATTTCGAGGAAGAGATTACTGATTCGAGAAGAAGAATTTGCTGCATTTGTGGATCGGCAAAGGTCCTTAACCTTCTTCTAGTTTTTGTGTATTTTTTTTAATTATTTTAAAAACTCAAATAATGCAATTGTAGGGATCGAATCTCGAGCAAAAGCATTAGGATCGTCTTGCATTCGATTTTTCCATTTTATAAGAAATAAAAACAAGTTAAAAGTGGATAAAAGGATAAACAACATACTTAGCATGCTTTATAAAGGGAGAAACAAAGGGATGAACAATTCTTACCTTTGTAAACTCCCAAGCTCCTCGAAATTCTTCTTGTTCTTCACACGAACGTCTCCTCGATGATCTTCGACACTTCCATGAGAATAACCTTGTTATTCCCTAGGATTTTAAGAGTTGAATGAGTGGTCTCCAATCCTTGGAAGAGGAAGAGGTAGAGAGATTGTAGAGAGAGTGTAGGGAGGAAATAATTTGGTAGCTAGGATATGATTTTCACAAAATCAAAAGCTTGCCCTAAATGAGCTAATAAGATAAATTTATATGAAAAAAAGGTTTACCCCTTCTCCAGGTAATTCCCTTTTTACCCTTAATGTCAATTAACTAAATAACCCTTATTTAATTAATTGGCACATCTATTAAATAACCATATATTAAATCTAATTTAATATATATGGTTAATTTGTTAATATATATAAACATCACATGTTTATATTCTTCCATCTCTCTATCATTTCTTAATCAATCGATTAACCATTAATTAATCGATTAAGTAACTATATTAAATCATATTTAATATAGAGTTAATTAACATATAAATATCATGTATTTATATGTATACATCTCCTCAGGAATCCAATTCATATAACTCTAATATTTGATTCTCTCATTCAAATATATCTCTCTTATATAATTTGAATTATAGGTCACATCTATAATTAATTATATATTTTTCACATCATATACAATTTCCTTAATTGATTTGAACAATTCAAATAATTTCTCATTCATATCATTTAGTGAACTAACAAGGGTACCTGATGGACCTTCAGATTAGAAACTCCAATGATATAAGATTAATTGGCTAAACTCATTAACCAAATTAATTAATATTCGTTAACTATGGATACACTCCACTTAAGACCCACAACTGCACTCTTCTCACGGTAGATATATTTCTGTGTCCACAGATATAGACTAATAACAACAAGTTAGTCCTTCATGAAGGTTCATAACACCAACTAGGTCAAATTGCCATTTTACCTGGGCCAAATTACCGTTTTACCCTTGGGTTCCCTCTATATAAGTACTAGTGTTTCTCTAGTGAACAACCTGTTTATGGTCCAATCGTTAAACAGAAACCCTTATCGAGCCAGTGAGAGGGTATAGGGGTAGGGCCTTTTGTTCAAGTCTCGGAGATACCACTTAAGTGAACACTCATCTACTTATCCTAGAGTCGGAAATGAGTAAATTATATCTTGTATTATTATGATCCCAACTCCCTACTCTAGGATCGGTATGACAACTCTAGAGGGGTGAATAGGGCCTATTAAAACTAATGAAAACTTTTTACTAATGTGAGCCCAATTAAGCAAACGAATACAATTTTAAGTAATAAGTAATTTAAACAATAAATTCATGGAAATAACATCACTTTGAATTAAGCATGAAAATAAGAATCACAATTTAAATTACTCTATTTAATTATAACAAAAAGATCGGTAATGAATATAGAAAACTTAAACTACCAATCAAAACAAATCAAAATGAACAATTAATCTAAAGAACAAATATTGCAACTAGTTTAATGTAATAAACAATAATAACACATTTATTGCAAAATTAAAGTAATATAAGGATAGACAAATTGACGCCGGTAATTTTATAGTAGTTTGACACAACCGGTCTACATCCACTCCCCAAGCTCCTCTTGGGTATGTCACTACGAACTTGACTTTTTCTACGATTTAAAGTCGAATCACTACAATGTTACTCTTACGGGTCCAAGAATAAACCCGATCCTTTCAACGGTTGAGGATAAAACCGTTACAAAACTCTTGTTATGAGTTCAAGAGTAATCTTTTACAAAGATTTAGAAATGAAGAACAAGATGAGAAAAATTCTCTAAAAGAGTTGATTTACAAATTGTAACATATAACAAATCAATTCTTACAATACATAAATCTCTCTCAAGAATAAGATGAAACGAACAAAAATTAAAGTTTAGAGAGAGAAACAATGGAAGCTTTGTATTTTTAGAGAGGATTGAAAATTATAAAAATTATTATAAACATTTGGAGAATAATATGAGTTTAAATAAAGAGGAAAAATTGTTGGAAATCACATTTAATTTGGGCTATTGGATCTTGGAAAAAAAAATTGAACGGTGAAGATTTAAACCTAACTATTAGACACAAACATAATATAATATTAAATCCATTTTTCTTTCAAATTCATTTTCTTTTTAAAACTAATCCAAAAATCAAAAGGTCACCATATGTCAGCCNATATTAAATCATTTTCTTTTAAAACCCAACAAAAAGTAAAAGTTTATCATGTGTCAAACAAACCGTTGGACACATACATAAAATAATATTAAATTTATTTTCTTTTTAAATTCATTTTCATTTTCAACCAATCCAAAAATCAAGAGCCCACCATGTGTCGTTCCTCCAATGCTCCAAGTGACATCTTTCAATTGATCCATTTTGATGAAAAAAAAACTATGTCATGTCATCAGCTTGGATTTTTTCGTTACGCTTGTTTCACATATATCTTCTTCGTTTGAGCTTTGATTTGGACGATTTAAATTACGTTGAAATTTTCGTTTAGAGCTCTACGTAATAGACAATTCAAAAAACTCAATTTGTCAATAAATAAAAGCAGTTTATTACCATCAAAATATTAATTAATTAATTAAAATTAATTATTTTGAGGTTAAGGGCAAAAAAGCCAACACCCACTCAATCTTTTCCCTAAAATGATAGGCCTATTGAGTCGAAAAACTGGCCACTCTCACCCATATAAATCAAAGAACAATCCTTCATGAACAGAAGTTCATAATATACTCAGGATTAAGACTAAGTTGCCTAGGTCATCTTATTAAAATAGAAATCTAATCAGTCAACAATATTACATCTAGTGCTTACTATTTTGTAGTTCGGTCTTATGCAAATTCATTGCATAGGATACCCCACTCAAATGACACCTACACGAATATGTTGGATCATTACATTTGTATCAAATACAAAGTGGGTCGTATCCATAATGTCACTAGGATAAGGTACCTAACCTTATCCCTATATTATAGTCCCTTTAAATTGTATCTTGAACATTGATCCCGGTATGTCTCCACATATTGTTCAAGACTCACATGATAGCCTTGAATGTTAGTTTATTGGATTTAGGGTTATTAAGGTAAAACAAAATACAACACAATCAATAACATTTATTGAAATAACATCGACAAATCTTTAGTGATGACGGTCAATTAATTACATTTACTATCCACAAGTTATAGGGCATAAAACCCAACAGTGATCACACGCTTCCGTCGGGATTCAATTCCCTTCAAATATAGCCAAAACAAGCTTAACGAAAAAATAACTGAGGTGGTGAAGTGACAGCCAAATCATCAAATTGGACCAATTAGTGAATGCCACTTAGAACTATAAAGTGAGTGACATATGAGACATTAAATTTATAATTGGTGGATTTTAGCTTTTCTTTAAAATTATATTTATATATATATATAATGATTTTGTTTTAAAAAAAATTGACTGTTCAATGATCAAAATTGATTAAAAAAATTGAAAATTCTTCTTCACTTTTAATCTCCATCTTTCATTTTACTTTTTATCAATCCAATGACCCAAATTAAAATCTAATTTTTACCCCACTTTCTTCTCTTTTTAAACTTCATCTTCTCCAAAAAAAAAAAAAAAAAAAAAGAATTCAACTTTATCCAATTTTATACTTCTTAAAATTTGCAAAAGGGCCACCATTGTTGCTCCTCTCTCCAAGCTTTCAATTTCAGTTCTTTTCATTTTATTTTAGAGAAAAATTCTCGTTGTATTGTGAGGATTAAATGTTGTGAGCTCAAAATTATATATCCTCTTTTTAGAGAGTTTATTGTATGTTATTCAAAGCTTCAAATATTCTAATGATTTGGTCCTAATCCGTAGAGAGGATCAAGTTTACTCTTGAACCCATAAAAGGAACAAGGTAGCGGTTTGACTCTAAACCATATAAGGAGATTTTTATTCAAGATCCTACAAAATGCTTGTAAATGTAGATATAGGTCGAGTTTGACCGAACCAAACTACTATAAAAATTATGTTGTCTTCTTCTCTAACTCTTTCCTACTTATTTTTGCAATCAATTTTAGTTACATGCTATAGATTATTATCTTATTGGTTGAGATTAATTGAATTTATCATTCCATACTTTTTATCAATCTTGTCCTTTAGTATGAATTAGAGTTGTTATTAATTTAACTTAAGAAGTATTTGATTAGTTTAAGTTGAGCATAGTTAGGATATACTTAAACCCTATTCACCAACTGCTAGGGTTGTCATATAGGTCCAACATGGTCGACTTCGATGACCAACCCTGAGCTTTGACAACTACCTTCAATGACAACTCCGGTCACCTTAATTCGAGTGACCAACTCTGACGATCATCTTAATTCGAGCGACCAACTCTGACGATCAATTCCAGGCTGCAACCACCTTTGACTACAAACTCCAATGAAAACTATCTTTGATGATCAACTCCAATGACAACAACCTCTAATGACTAACACCAACATTCACTTCAGGCGACCAACTCCAATGAAGACCATCTCTAACAACCAACTTCGACAACGCCGACCACCACTTGCAGCGGACTCCGACAATCACCTCGGACAACCAACTCCAACTACCAACTTTGTCGTTCATCTCCAATGACTAACTCGACCAATAATATATATATATAAACTTTGTCAACAGAAGTAGTTTTAAATACGCATTTGAAATTATTAGTTTATAGTGTTTAATAGTCGTCTTTTATAGTAATTTGATATTAAAAGATTGTCTCTATAAGTGATCTGTTCATCCTTATAGACCTACATGTCACGAACATTTAGATGATTGATTGATTGTTAGAAATCGCAACACAGTCTAAGAAGATGTATTGCTTACATCTACATAGTACTAGCTCAACTATCTTAATGAAGAATATTTTTTTGTATGCATGAAATTGGCTCATTATTGGCTATATATATATATATATAAGAACATGTAAATAGACCCCTAATGACAACCCTATATTTTGTGCATGTTCTACTCATACTTTCCACGACCATTAAAGCATATGTTGTAGGGCTGTTAAATATATAAATAACAGTATTTTGGCTACATGAAATGGAATATTTTTATGTAAAAATTATAAAATATATTTTTATTTAATTAAATTCACATCTCAAATATTTATATGCAGCGAAAACTTTAAATCTCTTGCCAAAATAAGCAAGCAAAACTTGACTGACATCAAGTATGTACTATTAAACCTCAAAATCAAAGGTTCCCTCCCTATATTTAAAGGAAAAAAGCTTTGAATCTCTTACCTCCCACGTAGATTTATCATTATACGTAAATTTAAACATTATATCTAATAGAACCATAGAATTTTATTTTTGTTTTTTAATTTTTTTTTGTTAATAGGTTCGTAAATTTGGCCAACTTTATAATTTTGAATGTTGAAAAGGTTAAAAAAACAAAAAATTCAAAGTTGCAGACTAAAATTTGTCCATTTGACCGTAATTTTGTTAGTTTAGGTTAACTATACTAAAATTAATAAATTTAAAATTATAGGAACTTTGATTTTAAAAGCAATTTTGGTTTTAAAGTTAACGTCCAAATCAACACTTTCATGTTGTCCCCACCTATAGCAGTGATTTGATTTTGACTAGTCAGCATAACTTTATCAATAAATTGATGAAAGATTTTAAAAAATAGAAAATAAGAAAATTATTTATACAAAATAATAAAATTTAATATTATTTGACGAAGGTTTATAGAAGTCTATCAATGATAGGAATTGATAGAAGTCGACCATTGGTATTATGTGATAGTTACGAATAGAAGTCTATCAGCATCTCTAATTTTTTTTTTGTTATTTATGTAAATAGTTTGACTTTTTTTTTAATAAAAATTTCTCCAAATTGAAGTGTCAAATCAAAAATTGCTAAAAGAAACAAAAAGGAATTGAATGGCAATTATATATTTGGAAAATGCACTGTCAACATTAGAGGGAATCCTCTATTCAAGCTTTAAAATAGGGCAATGAGATGCTCTTAATCCATATTTTCTTTTTCTAATAAAAAATAATAATAACAAATCTTTTCTTTGAAAAAAAAAAACCCAAACTACCATGTGACAATTTTTTACTGACAGCTCGTTCGATTGCACATAAATAGGTGCATCCAGAGAACACCTACCTTCACAATAATGTCGAACTCAAAGCTACAATTCTAAAAAAAATCAACAAACGACAAATGATGATTATTTATAAAAAATTATGTACAAAAATTAAATTATTTTACACTTTTTTTATGCTTCACCGATTTTTTACTATATAATGAAAATATTGATTCACCCCGATGTTGTGTAAAATCTATAAAAATGTAAAAATATTGATGGAAATAACAATATGTCATCGAAAATTTAATATCATTATTATATACTGAGGGACGCAATATTGTAAGTGACTATTTAAAAAGTGGTAAGTTTGAACGTTGCATTATTTAATTTGAGTGATTAATGAGATTCCAACTATGTATATCAATTGCCAACAAAAGCGTAGCTCAACTAACATAGTGTTTGTACTATCAATCTCGAGGTCTGATTACAATACCTTTGAAAAAAAAAACTATGTATATCAATTCTAACTAAAATGGAAGATCTCACCCAAAGAGAAACCATTTAAAAACTAGTTATATTACTGATTTTGATTGCTTTATTATTATTAATATTTCAATTCTTTTTCATTTAAGTATGTCGGGGAAAATCAAACTTTTAACTTTGAAATTAATAATACTCAGTTGAGCCAAATCTCTTTTTTGTTTTCTTCACTAACGTTGTCATTATAAGTAAATGGGTCTATGACTTAAATTCTACATTGGCCATTGGTCATTATAGCTCTTGTATTTACCAGGAAACATTGGAGAAACTTGAAGAGTGTACGCACGAAGGTATTAACTTTTCTGTTGTGTCTTTTCATAAGTAATGAAGGAAAGAATGAAGAGAACCTCGACTTTAATGTTTGAAACTACCAAGCTTTATTTTTAAGTTCTCATCTCTTCCCTCAACCAGAATATAGCTCTCATAATTAAATTATACATTCTCCACCCAGATTTGAATCCCCTCTATTATATTCTTTGAACTATAGGGAAATTAAAGTTTCATCGGGAGTTTATGGAGTCCGATTAAAGTTTCACATTATTTAGGTAAGTAAGAAAGATCTATGATATATAAATGAGAACAACTATGTCCAAATGTATCAGATTTTTTAGCTGAAACAAAAAATAAAGCCATTAGATTTATGTCTAAAATAGACAATATCATATCATTGTAGAGATATGTTGGAGGGATCATTGCCCCTAATAATAATTAGTATGTGTATTTAATTATAAGTAAATTAAAAACTGCTTTCATAGACAATCTAGATTCTATTTTATATTTTCTTATTCATTGAGTTTAAATAAATATGTATTTGATAGATTTGAAATCAAATAGTATAAATTATGAATACAAGATATTAAATTGTTATGCATAAATGATACTTAAAATGGTTTTTTTTTTTTAAATTTTATATAGAATAGATTAAATTATTACAAATTTGAAAGTTCGAATATGAATAGTTATACATAATTGACTAAAGTTTAAGAATTAAATCATTACAAATTTAAAAATAAAAAGAGACTAAATTTGATAGAGGTTAAAGTTTAGAACTAGTTTGTTACTTTCACAAAAATTGAGAGACGAATTTTTTAACACACACATGTAGCTAATTAAAATACAAAAGTTTAGCCGAACTCTTTGAAAATTTCTTGCTCTATGCCTCTATCCCATTTTGTTTTTCTCGTTTATAAAATATGGTAATTATTTTAAAGTAATATTGAAAATATTTTTAAATATAGTAAAATATGAATATTTATCATTGATATATATAAATAGGTATTGATAGACATCTATCAGTGTCATGATCTATCAGTGCTATCATTGTCTATGACTAATAGACAAAGACATATTGTTATATTTATAAATAAGTTGGTTTATTTTTCTATATCTGAAAACAACCCAAAAAATATTTTTTAACATATATAGTGAATTTGAGCTCAACGACTTCACATTATCTCCTTATGAAAATTTTACTCACTCTAGTGCCTGAGTTTCTTGAGTAATTTTCTCCCAAGATAGAACATATTAACTTTCTTATGGAAGCAACACCTCGTCCACAAGATCCGATAAACTATATTTTATGGAAATAACCGAACTTGAATCAATTTACAGAAAGGAAGAAATGTTTTTAGGGGAGAAAAGTGATGGTGAAAATTTATTTTTTGCAATTTGAAGAAGAGACATTATTTATAGATTATTCATGGCCATTTGAATAGTCATGTCTCTTTAGATATGTTCATTTATGAAACGATACAACTCTACACGAATGATCACTAACATTATTCCAACAGTCCGCCCCTCCCCTATAAATAGTAAGTTGACAATTTAAGATAAAAGAAAAAAAACGTTCGATATTTTCCAATGAAGAATCTGCATCGAGATAAGTAGTAAACACTTTGAACTTTTCCTAGTGAACATCAATCGAGTTTACTTAGCTAATCAGTGGACTTGATGCCTTGAACTGTTAGTTGTTCTAGAGTAATCTAAGACAATTGAAGTCACACCGTTTCTCATTATAACAAAGTTTATTCTCATAACTGTGTTCATTTTGGCCTTGAATACCGTTTGATCTCATGAGTATTCTAGAGAATTCGCCTAAAATTCTCATAGGAACGACCCCTTTACACTCATATAGGTGATTTCTATAAAGAACGTCGTATATGCTCTTTTCATAAATAATTATTCAACAACTTATAGAAATCATTAAAAGCACAATACTTACCCTAAAACCACACTTGCATTGTCTCATCATCCTTAGAATGGGTAAGAAGAAAAAAAAAATCCAACGCAACTTTCACTAAGTTATCCAGAGGTCAGTTTGCTTGTTGAACCTAGATCTTCAGATCTCCAGTCAATTAGGTTAGATTGCTTCTTTGGTTAACTTTTTAAAATTAAAGGCTTTAATCTCATTCTCCTTCATGAACTTTCAACCGACTCTCTAGTTAGGCCTTTTACAAGTGGATCCGCAATATTATCTTTCGATCTTACAAAACCAATTGTAGTAATTCCGCTAGAAAGTAGTTGTCTAATTGTATTAAGACTTCATCATATATGTCGAGACTTATTATTATCCACTAAAGAGGTATAGGTTGTATTCACACTTTAGGAATACCATACAAAAATTTTGTAGCCAACTCAAACATATCCCAATCATTTTTTTTTAAATTGTTATCCAATATTCTCAAACTTGGATTATCAATTGGGAATAGTTACTTTTCACAAATACTCCACAATAACATAAGGTTTTAAGAAGGCTTCAACCTTTCCATAATTCACAATGAATTTACTATGTTTCCATACATAAAATTGAAGAGCTGTGAGGTCCGATGCGGAAGTGTGGATTGTGTCCCAATTTTAAATTTCACAAAGAATTAAAATTATAGAAGAACATTATGCATATCAAAGAAATTTTACAGCAAGCTTTTAGAATTAAATTGAGAGATTATGGTTTAGATTTATACTAACTTTTAAAGAACCAATTCTTCACGATAATCCTCCTTGATCTGCCCACGAACTCTTCAAAAACGAACAAAACAAAAAACCACAGCAAAACAAATCACTATTTGGTTGGACACCAACACTAGTGAGCCTTCTGTATTCTCCTTAGGGATTAAGAATTATAGGAGTTGTGGACTCTGTTGATTTTGGATGAGGGAGGAAGAATTTTTCTAAGGGGAGAATTTTCAGGGAGAATTACGTTGGGAGAGATTTTTTACACACAGACTATTTGTAATCTTCTGTGAATAAGATGAGAAAACATAAAAACCCAACTCCCATTTCCACGATTGAGTGAGGAGAGAAAATAGGGGAAGAGAATTATAACTCCCTTTTAAATTAAATTCAAATTTTAATTTATGAAAGTTTAATATATATATATATATATATATAATATCCAACTTATCATATATTATATTTTAAACTATATGTTATATCGAATATAGTTTAAATCAAAATTAATTTTTTTTTATCCCTCTACCATGATATGATATCTCTACAATGATATGATATGATGTTATATCGAATAAAAGTTTTATAATGTATCAAATACAATATAATCTATAATTTAAATTCTCTCAATCAATCATGCTATAAATCAAAATTAAATTTAATTATATGAATCTAATCCATATAATTAGTATTTGAATCATATTCAAATATTTAATTCATCTCAAAATAAACTTTTTATTATAATGTATCAAGTACATTCTATTAATTATATCACATATAATTAATTTAAATTAATTATATCATATATAATCGACTCAAAATTTGATCAATTCAAATTAAAATTAATTCTCAATAATCCCAGTTGAGCTATAGATGGGACCTTATAGACCTGTAGATTGAAGCTTCAATGGTAATTGAATAATTAATTAAACTTCTTTAATTAAATTACTCAACATCCATTAACTGTCGGTCACTCCACTGAAGATCAACAGCTGCACTCTTCGCACTACAAATATATTTATGTGTCCATTAGATATAACCAGTCAATAGTTTTATGACCATTCACAAATTTCTCGTAAGTATAGCTAGGCTAAAATTATCGTTTTGCCCCTGTAGTTACATATAGCTCTTTAAGTACCACTGATCCCTCTAATGAACAATAAGTCATGGTCTAACTATGACCAAACCCCTCTCAGGCCAAGAGAGGGTGTGGCTCAAGCCCGGAATCAGTCCTTTAGAGAGCAATTTATCTACTTACCCCGACATTAGTGAATGAGTGAATTCCGCCTTGTGTAGTTGTGTTCCTAACTCCCCAATCAGAAAAATCTCCAAAATGGTAGATATCTTAAGTTGGCGATCTAGCCACTCTCACCCATACAAATCAAAGGATTGCCTTCATAGGCAAGAGTTCCCAACTCATTCAGGATTTAGGTCATGTCATCTATGGTCATCGTGGTGAAATGTAAGTCTCTATTATTAATGGTGTTATATAACGAGACTATTTATTCGTGGTTCGGTCTTATACAAACTCTTTTGTATAGAACACCCCTTCTCACATGTCTCTACATGAATGATTAGGATCAGATCATTTGTAGAACTTTACAATAATTGTAACATGTACAAAGCGGGTCCTATTCATAGTGTCACCAAGATAAGGTATCCAGTCTTATCCATCTACTATAGGTCGTCATTTAGGTTATCATTTAAACATGATCCACCTGTATGTCTCTACATACATGTTTAAGCTACAAAAGATAACCTTGGATGTTAGTTTATTGATTTTGTGGGTTAATGCTACTAAATGTCGAATAAAATACCTCAGATTTTATTAAATAAATAAACTATTTGTGTATTACAATTACAAATTACAGGACCTATGAGATTTAAGACATCAACCCCAACAATGTCATACAAATTTATAATTAACCTTTAAACGGTGAGACATATTCACAGAATGTGTCTTATTTCGAATTTGGAATCAATCATTTCTTACTATAAACTTCATTATTATGACATATTATATCTTATATATATATTATTTTTCTCTAATAATTCTCATAAGATTTCGCTAAATCCATCACTGTGGTCATTATATAGCGTGTTATCTAGTCCATTCAAAATGTACTTCTTGCATAAATATTTTGCAGGGTTTTTTTTTTTTCTAAGCTTCAAAAGCAAGTAACTTTGCTTTATTGGCTTCTCCTTCAACATTACAATGACATTTTTTTTCCAAAAAATTTGACATTTTTCAAGTTGTGAGGGAGAATGGAATTTCTCTTGTTATCATTTGAAATCATTACTATTAAATTTCTCATAATTTTTTTTGATGATTTCTACCAAAATGTGGTATGACAATTTGATATTGTTGATGACATTTATGTGATATCAATCACCAAATATTGTGAAACAAAGTAAATAATTTTACTAAACAAGTTCTCACAAAATAAATCCAATAAGACATCAAATAAACTTGGGACATTATTCATTAGGCTTGAAACATAAAACGCTATGAAAATATTATGCTTTATATCCATTATACATAATAGTAACAATGGACTGAAATAAACCAATTAAAAAAAATTACATAAATATTGCAATACTTCATGACTTAAATCATTTTTGTCGTACATATAACTTATAATATACATATTATCATTTTTCAATTCGGTTTTATAGAAAATAAAATTCACTTCCAACAAAATTTCATTTCCTTACCCAACATAATTTAAATCCGACACTAGAAAATTGGTGAAAAATCTCCTTCAATTACTGAACAAAACTCAAATACACAGGACCAAAATCCATATGAGCGCTTTTCTTTCATAACAAAGTGGTTACCACTCAAATGTTGATGAAAAGACATCAAATAATGTGCCAACCTAAAACCAACCTGAAACACATAGAAGAAGCATAAAACTATACACAAAATGATGCATAATGAAAATGACATAAAATACAATATGAAATTTCAATAGGTATAATTCTAGGAACATTATTTTGTTTCTAAAAAAAATATATCCGAACACAAAATCAAATATATATACAATTTTTTCCGATGCCAATGGTGCGGAAAACAGCATAAAAAGACACAGAATGTTGCATAATGAAAATGACATAAAATACGATTTGGGATGTCGGAAGAAGTGCGATTTCTTGTAGTAAATATATAAATCTATATCATAATAGAAAAGAAACAAAATATAAATATTTTTCTATATATATTTCAAGAATTTCAAGTATTCTATATAATATGAAATTATTTTTATAAAACAAAATTCTAAAATTGAATACATACATACTGTTGCATCCTTACTAAATTGAAATCAACATAAGAAACCAAAGTAAAATATCATGACGATGAAGAAACCAGATGCATGAAGAAAGAAAAAATTTGTACATACAAATTGGATGCTCTAAAATTGTCTTAAGATTGTTATATGAATAATTTCAACAAAAATATAAGAAAATATATAACCTTGTAAATGTAAGAAAGTCTGAGTCCAATGACTTTATGTTGTTTCCTTAAGACAATTTACTTACTCTAGTGCTTGAGTTTCTTGAGTAATTGTCTCACATAATAGACCAGATTAACTTTCTTATGGAAGCAGCACCTTGTCCATAGGATCTAACGAACTATACAATGTGGAAATAAAGTGAACTTGGACCAAACTTACAAGAAGGAAGAAATGTTTTTATGGGAGAAAAGGAATGGTGAAAAAAATCTTTTTTGCAATTTGAAGAAGGGGCATATTTATAGACTGTTCGTGGTCATTCGAATATTCATGTCTCTTCTTCAAATTGATTAATTACATAAAAACGTGTTCATTTATGAAATAATACAACTCTACACGAATGATCAATACTATATATATATATATAAAGTTAATAAAAATATAAAAAATTAGCTAAACCCTTTGAAATTTTCTGGCTCTATGCCTCTACCCCCATTTTGTTTTTCTCGTTTACAGAATCTTCTCATAATAATTCCTTTTTAGCTACCAAACTATATTTGAAAGACAAAACATACACATATCAAATTTTTGCCATGCTGCTATACTCAATTTAGCTCTCACATGCATCCCATGTAAAACTTTCAGAATTGAAATGAACCTAAATAATAAAACCCTGTTATTGGCTAATTTGGACTGAGGACAAAAATAGACTTTCTGATATGAAATATTAAGTTTAAGACCAAAAGGAGCGATAACCAGATCTAAAGCGCTTCAAAAAAGAAAAGTGACACAGGCTAAGCCCAAACCACCGAGGCCGAGCCCAAGGACATCCTAGCATTTCGACAGAATTTCGACAGATTTTGGAGCATGAAGGTGTTTCTGATTCCAAATAGAATTGGAGGATGAGGAGGTAACTTCAAAGTTCTGTTTCTTTTCCATTCCATAATTCTCATACTAACTCAAGTATCAGAGTCGTCAATTTTCTTTATTTTGCAGGTCATCTCTTCTTCAAATTTCCTATTGTCACGTGAAGATTAAGTGCGATCTTCCGTATCCAAAATTTGGTATCAACAAAACCAAAATCCAAAAGATGTAATTGATTATTTCAGGACAAAGGTAGGTAGGGGATAATGTTCAAAACACTGTCTCAAATATTTTCCTGCATAGAATTGAAGTAATGAAAAGAGATTGTTATAATTAGATACAATAATAATAATCATCCCCTTGAAGCTGCTTCCTCTTCTCCACCCAAGAAGGTGAAAGAACAGGATTGTGATTATTATTATTCTCACATCTAACAATCTCCTTCTTCAAGTGCTCCACATTCAGCTTGACTCTCCAGATCTTAAAAGTCTGATCCAAACTAGCACTGCAAACCAACATATTCCCCATATTATCCACCTCCATGGCCGCCGCCAAGCACCTGACTGGCCCATGGTGGCCCTCTATCACTGAAACGCATGAATGAACAAACCCATTCCCTATTTCTTCTCTTCTCCAAATCCTTATGGCTGTGTCTTCAGATCCACTCAGAATCAAATTTTTTACTGTTACTAAACAAAGAACTCCGAAATGATGGCCCTGTAAGAACCCTCCATGGTTGTACCTGAGTCAAGACTATATGAATAATGACTGATTCAACGAGAGGATATTGGGTTTAATTTCCTCTTTTGATTTAATTATTCTCTCTCAACTTACTAGAATGGTTAAATTTTTAACTAAATTTCCAAAACAAAAACAGCTTTTTAAAACTAATTTTCTTAATTCTCAAAATTTGGTTTGTTTTTTTTAAATCATTGATGAAAAGTAAATAACAAAAGAAGAAATTTGAAAGTGAAAATAGTGTCCATAGACTTAATTTAAAAAAAAAAAAAATGATTACCAAATGAGGCATAAATTAATGTGTTTATTATTAAACTCCATTGGGTAATCATTTTGATTATTTTTTTTTTACTTGTAAATTTTTTTGTTTTGTTATTCACTTCCGACTCATGTATTTAGTAATCAAACCAAATTGAAAAAATTTGAAAAAATTGTCTTTTAAAGTTTTTTTTTATTTTATATATATATATATATATTTAGAATTTGATTAGTAATTCAAGTGTTTAATTTAATAAACATGAAAATCATAATTGAAAAATTGAGAGGAAAAAACTTAAATTTCATAGTAAAACCGAAAAGTTATTATCAAATGAGGCTTTAGTTTTTTTTAAATTGTGCTTCTTTTGCACAATTTCTTAATCATGAATTTAAAATTTTCTAAATAAACATTTGAATTTTTAACCAAATTCTAAAAGTAGAAATAAGTTTTTAATAACACTTTTTCTTTTTTTTTTTTGTAATTTTCTAAATTTGTCTTAATTTTCAATTTTCAATACACTCTTAAAATATAGACAGTAAAACATAAAAGTTGATAGATGAAAGTAGTATTTAAATACTTAATTTTTAATACCTAAAAAATGCTTAATTTTTAAAAACAATAAACAAAAAATGAGATGGTTATTGTGTAGAGCCTAGGTTTTTCAACTTTTTAATTACGTGTGTCCATTTTTTTTTAACAAAACTATTAGAGGTTGAAGAATCAGTAGTTACATCTGAACATCATAATTAGGTTGATACCCCATGGTATCCTTATCAAGTCCGGTCCAAACTTTTGTGTGTCTAATAAATCCATAAATTTTTAATAGTATCTAAATAAATGGTTGAACTTTCAATTTTGTTTTTGATTGGTCTATTTATTTATTTTCTTGTCATTTCTTAATAAAAAAAATCATTGTGAGTTTGAGTTACTAGCCATTAAAATTAAAAGCTCTAGGCATATTATAATTTTTCATGATCTACCTATCTTTATAGAATTCACCTAATTTATTCGATCAATATTCATCCCATGACAAATTTATTTATATTAAAATTAAACAAAATATTTCAAACTTTTCTTATTATGTAATTTAGGGGACGATGCATGGAGATAGATATAGCCTAGGTTGTATCAAAGTATTTCTCTACTATAAATTATTTTTATGAGCTATACTTGGGTACATCCTGAAGTTGCAATTATATTTCTATGTATCACATTCTTATCACACATACCAAAAAGAATTACAATATTTCAAAAAGTAAGCAAAAATATTATTTGTCACGTATGAAAAATTATGATTGGATAATTTGGTGTGATGCACAAAAACAAATACAACTTTAGATACACCAAAGCATCTTTCTTATCTAACTCAGACCTCGTGGGATAATTGTTGCCTCTAGTTATTTATGTTTTTAAAAGTCAGGTTTGATAATTTTTACAAAATATTTTTGGCATATTTTCATATTTACTTTGAAACACGTTTTAAATTCTTAGTCAAATTTAAAAACAAAACACACACATACAGGATTTTTCTCTTTTTTAATTTTTCAAATTTGACTTGTATTAAAAAAAACATATTTCAAAAGTGAGTTGGAAGTCGTACTTGTAGGTTTAATTTTGAAAAAAAAAAAGCTATCAAACATATGCCTTAAATATGAGGTAGTTGAGTGGTGATTTAGCAGTACCTACTCGAGGAGCTCTCCTTCTCCCAAAAGTTGATGAGGCCGTCGGAAGAACCAGAATAAAGAAAGTTGTAGGGTTTCAGCGACGGAGGAGATGGCGACGAAGTGAGGCTTAGAGCGAGGGCATTGACAGGAGAGAGCTGGAACTTGAGAATCATTGTTAAAATATGGGAGCTTTCTCCAAAAACCCTTCTCCAGATCTTGACAGAGCCATCAGAAGAGCAAGTGAAAACGCAGCCATCTTCTTGATTTATGACGATTGCATTAACATGGCCTTCATGAGCAACAAATGAATCTACACATCGATTTTCTGAGATGTTCCAAGCTTTCACCGTGCTATCCCACGAACCTTCATCAATAAATAAAAACCACCCTAAATTTCTCTTTTCTTGCTTCTAAACATGAGTCGAACCTAAGTTCTTTCTTAGGGCAGTTGATATATATAACCATTTTAGTCCATCTTAATCTTCAAACTTCCAATAATAACAATTCAATCGGTCGTTGTTACATTGTAGTATGCATGTATACTCATGTTAATTGTTCTTGTTAAATAAAAAAAAAAAAAAAAAGAAGTAAAATTGACTAAAATAAACATCTCTAATTCTAAAGTTTAAAAATAAAAATTGAAGAAATTCACCTGTATAGAGAAGCTTATCGGCATCATTGTAAGCCAAACAAGAAATAAAATCTGTATGATATTGCATCTGGCGGCTGCTCTTTCTCACCACCAAAAACGAGCGTTTTGGTGGCAAAGTCGAAATCTTTTTGGGTTTCAATCTCTTATTTCCCATTTTCACATCCCAAATCCGAACTCTATAATCCCCATGACAACTAAACAGCATCCTCCCACACCCAAACATTGCCCCTACTCGGCCGGAGCTAGCCTTTATGAACCCAACTCCGGGGCATTCCGGCAGCTTCCACGACTGAATCCGCCCACTCTCCGACCCCACGAATATAAACTCCTTTGTCATTGCAATCGACAGTATGTTGCCGTCCGGCCGGTGGAGCGAGGCTATGCAGTGGTAAACAAAAGGTTGCTGGTTTGTTGGTGCCGGCGACATGGCCCATGGAGTTGGGACGGATGCGGCGGAGGGTCTGGATGGAGAATTAGGGAAGTGAATGGGGTCAGGCAATACGGCGGCGTCTTGGGGTAAGTCGATGCTTTTTGTTTGTTCTTCCATTGAAGTCCAGAGGTCGGTTTGTTGGAGATGGAATTCCATGGTGGATTGGGAAGGAAGAGTATGAACTTCAAATGTTATGAACAAAACTTCTAATTTACCCTTTTTTTTCCCTCTACAACTCTATGTTTGTGGTTTTTTTTTTAAAAGAAAAAGAGAAGAAAAGAAATTATTATTCAATTCAATTATCAAACAAGCCACCATGTCTCTATGTCCCGAGGGATACATATGATCAATTTGGGACGTAATCAATGTATTAAATGTTAGTAAGGATGAACGGGCGAGATTGAATTATTGGTTGATGTGTATTTAAAATCTAGTTTTTTTGTTTTTTGTTTTTTTTTGTTTTTTTTTAAGGAAGTTTAATTTGTTTGATTCTCTAGGACTGTTTGGATTGACTAAAGAAAAAAAAATATTTTAAAAAAAACCTAGTATTTCAAAAACTATTTTGAGTGGTTGTCAAACATTTCAATTTCTTTTCCAAAACTTATTTTTAAAATTAAACATTTGAAAAATTAAGTCAAACCCACCCTTATTCAACCATTATAGGTGGAAATTAACCATGGTAATCACACTTTATTCATTGAGTGATATGTTGGATTAATAGTTGAATTTGTCTATCTTAGTTGAATTTAAAGGAGAACCAATGCGGAAATGAGGTTGGCAATGGTAGAGGCGGTTTGGGGAACTGAAAGATAATTAGATTATTGGGAATCAGATTATGGTGGGTTTGCTATCTGGAATCTGAATAAGTGGGAATCTGATTACAATACTTAGACTGCAAGGTTGGATTTGCTATATTTTTGAATGTTGTGTTTTGATTGCAGTGTTAGAATTAGGCTGGATTTGAATTTTTTTTGTTATTATTATTTTGACTTTTTTAATGTTTGTTTTGGAGTTTTTTTTTTTAAATTTTTTTTTTTAATATTGTGATTAGGAAAACTATTTAGGGAAATATAGTGGTTTTGAAACTATTTAGAAATCTATGGTTGTTTTGGAGATTTCGAGGCGGGAATTTAGTTTAAAATATTTTATCGAGGGTTCAACCCTCGACCTAAGAAGAGGACGAGGATTCAACCTTCGACCTGTTGAAAATTAAAGAAAAGATCGGGGTTTGACCCTCGACCTAAAGGAAATTGAGAAGAGGACGAGGGTTCAACCCTCGACCTATCGAAAACTAAAGAAGATCTGTAAGGGAAGAAGAGAAATTTTGAAAGAGGTCGAGGGTCACCCTCGACCTCTGGAAATTTATAGAGCAAACCCTCAACCTAAAGGAAATTAAAGAATTGTTTAGTAATTATATACACGATCGCACACAATCATTTAGTAAAATTACTATGCGGTCGTTTAGTAATTCTTTATTAACGTAACAATAGGTGCAAACTTCCGTAAAGAACAAGTGAATGTTGAACAACTTCTTTATTAAAAGCTAAATGATCGTTTACAATCTCTCCACGATCGCTCAGTATGACTAAACAATCGCTTACTAAATCCTCTACGATCGGCTACAAACGCTTACATGATCGCTTAACTATTACTATTACACGATCGCCTTCTCAGAACCTATACGACTGCATATCTTATACTATATGATCATATACCAAATGCTACAAGATCGCTGAGCTTTACTACACGATCACCTAGTGGAAATAGACGATGAGTGGCACACTGCGATGGCCTCTCCGCAATAGCGTCTTCCAAACTCCCACTCTCGAGAGCTTTCTTTCCTCACTACATGATCGCCCGCAAACTCCTACACGATCGCTTAGCAATTACAATTAGATGATCGCCTTCTCAAAACCTATACGATCGCCTACCTTTTACTATACGATTGTGTACTAAGTGTTACACGATCGTTAAGCTTTATTACATGATTGCTGAGCTACTACATGCTCACCTAGTGGAAGTACATGATGAGCGACACACTGCGATGGCCCCTCAAGAGCTCTCTTTCCTCACTATATGATCGCCCATAAACTCCTACACGATCGCTTAGCTATTATAATTAGACGATCGTCTTCTCAAAACCTATACAATCGCCTACCTTTTACTATACGATCGTATACCAAATGCTACACGATCACTAAACTTTACTATACGATCGCATAATGGAAGTACACGATGAGTGGCATGTTGCGATGGCCTCTCGAGAGCTCTCTTTCCCTACTACATGATCACCTACAAACTCCTACACGATCGCTTAGCTATTACAATTAGACGATCGCCTTCTCAAAACCTATACGATCGTCTACCTTTTACTATACGATCGTAGACGATCGTGTACCAAATGCTACATGATCGCTAAGCTTTACTATACGATCGCATAGTGGAAGTACAGGATGAGTGGCACGCTGCGATGGCCTCTCAAGAGCTCTCTTTCCCTACTACATGATCGCCTACAAATTCTTACACGATCGCTTAGCTATTACAATTAGACGACCACCTTCTCAAAACCTATATGATCACCTACCTTTTACTATACGATCGTATACTAAATGCTACACGATCGCTAAGCTTTACTATACGATCGCATAGTGGAAGTACACGATGAGCGGCATGCTGTGATGGCCTTTCGAGAGCTCTTTTTTCCTACTACACGATCGCCCACAAACTTCTACATGATTGCTTAGTTATTACAATTAGACGATCGCCTTCTTAAAACCTATATGATTGCCTACCTTTTACTATATAATCGTATACCAAATGCTACACGATCGCTAAGTTTTACTATATGATCGCATAGTGGAAGTACACGATGAGGGCACGCTGCGATGGCCTTTCGAGAGCTCTCTTTCCTCATTATACGATCACCCACAAACTCCTACACGATCGCTTACCTATTACAAATAGACGATGGCCTTCTCAAATCCTATACATTTTGTTTCTATTCTCATACTATTATATTTTTTTTTATAGTTTTTGTTGCTGATTGGGAAACAAAACAAAAAAGGTAAGTTAAATTTGTGAGTTTACTAGTTATTTATTACTAGTTTTATTATATTTAGTAGATCTATCATGTTGAATTCAATAATATTTACATATTGATGTTAGTAGTTTTTTCTTTATTAATGTTAATCTTAATAGTTGTTATTAGTGTTAGTCTTATAGTTGGGATGTTATACCAACATGTTAATCTTATTTATATTTTGTTTGTTTTTGTTTATATTTAAGTATAGTTTATTGTCAGAAATATACTTAAATANCGCTAAGCTTTACTATATGATTGCATAGTGGAAGTACATGATGAGCGGCACGCTATGATGGCCTCTTGAGAGCTCTTTTTCCCTACTACACGATCGCCCACAAACTCCTACACGATCGCTTAGCTATTACAATTAGACGATCATCTTCTCAAAACCTATATGATCGCTTACCTTTTGCTATACGATCGTATACCAAATGCTACACGATCGCTAAGTTTTACTATATGATCGCATAGTGGAAGTACACGATGAGGGCACGCTGCGATGGCCTTTCGAGAGCTCTCTTTCCTCATTATACGATCACCCACAAACTCCTACACGATCGCTTACCTATTACAAATAGACGATGGCCTTCTCAAATCCTATACATTTTGTTTCTATTCTCATACTATTATATTTTTTTTTATAGTTTTTGTTGCTGATTGGGAAACAAAACAAAAAAGGTAAGTTAAATTTGTGAGTTTACTAGTTATTTATTACTAGTTTTATTATATTTAGTAGATCTATCATGTTGAATTCAATAATATTTACATATTGATGTTAGTAGTTTTTTCTTTATTAATGTTAATCTTAATAGTTGTTATTAGTGTTAGTCTTATAGTTGGGATGTTATACCAACATGTTAATCTTATTTATATTTTGTTTGTTTTTGTTTATATTTAAGTATAGTTTATTGTCAGAAATATACTTAAATAAACTATAGTTTAAAATAGTTGATTTTCTTGTGATATTTGAATTTTCTAGTATTAACTTTGAAAATATAGTTTAAAATAGTTTGAAAAAGTTTTATTTTATTTTATTTTTTATTGTATTAAATTTGAAAAAATAATTTAAAAAAGTTTACCTCATTGTAATGTTTAAAAAATTGATGTTTATAGCTTAAAAACTTTAATATTTTTCGTTTAATACAGAATTATTATGATTTTTTGAAATATATTTCTTATGATATTTGATTTTTCTAGTATTAACTTTGAAAATATAGTTTAAAATAGTTTGAAAAAGTTTAATTTAATTTAATTTTTATTTTGTATTAAATTTGAAAAAATAGTTTAAAAAAGTTTATCTCATTGTAATTGGAAAAGTTTAATTTGTTGTTATGTTTAAAAATAGTTATAAAAAATTTAATTTATTGTTATGTTTAAAAAGTTGATATTAATAAAACTTAAAAAGTTGATGTTTATAAATTAAAAAGTTTAATATTTTGAGTTTAATACAAAATTATTGTGATTTTTTAATATACTTCTTATAAAAAGTATAATATAAAAGTATTGTGATTTTTTTAAAAAGTTTAACATTTTTAGTGGATGAAGATTATATTGTATATTCAATTTTTTTTATTGTAATCTATAAAGTTATAGATTATTCTTTTAATTAAGTTGTACATTATTTAATTGAGAAAAAAATAATCTTTTTATCATATATATTTTAATTAAGTATAGATATTTTTATTGTATATTCAATTTTTTTTATTATAATTTATAAAATTGTACATTATTCTTTTAATTAAGTTGTACATTATTCTTTTAATTAAGTTGTACATTATTTAATTGAGAAATAAATAATATTTTTATCATGTATATTTAATTAAGTGTAGATACTTTTATTGTATACTCAATTTTTTTTATTATAATTTATAAAGTTGTACATTATTCTTTTAATTAAGTTGTACACTATTCTTTTAATTAAGTTGTACATTATTTAATTAAGTTAATTAAGTTGTACATTATTCTTCTAATTGAGAAATAAATATTTTTTTAATTGATAAATAAATATTTTTTTCTTTTAGATCATGGCTTTAAACCTAGGACCTGTTGATCCTGATGTTTTGTACGACCAGTCCATTCATCGATCATCTGTTGTATGGTGAGATCGTACTATTGGAGAAATATCTTGCAGGCGTCGAGAGGCAGTTCTCCAACGCATTATCCTACTCCACCCTTGAATACTACCGCTACTGCGCACATCTGGATTCTATGGGGTTGCCAATCTATGGAGTTGCCAGATTGGGATTTACTTAGTTGGACTGGCATCTGATCACAGCCTTGGTCGAGAGATGGAGGCTTGAGACACATACATTTCATATGTCTAATGGAGAGTGCACTATCACTCTACAAGATATAGAAGTGTTGTTGGGGTTACCTATTGACGGTGAACCGGTCACCAGAGTGATGTATGATGACTGGTCACAAGTTTATCAGCTATACCTCGGTGTGACCCCACCTGCCAACAAAATTAAAGAATTGAGGTTAAGTTTGATATGGTTAGAAACATAATTCCGTGAGCTCACAGATGATGCAGACAGGAAACTGTCATAAGATATGCGCGAGCATGTATACTACAAATGATGGATGGAAGTGTGTTTTCTGAAAAATCAAGTCATTTTGTTTACTTGATGTTCCTGTCACTATTAGCTAACCTCTATGATGCGGGGTGATATTTGTGGGGTGGAGCATGTTTGTATAGACAACTATGCAAAGCAACAAGACTCAGTTCGAGAGATAGCTGGACCTCTCATACTTTTGCTACTATGGGCTTGGGAGTGATTTCCAACAATGACTCCACAGCTACAACATGTTAATGACACTCAGTTAGCTGGATGAGCCTACGGTTCTCGGATGTTGTTTTAATTCAATTTAATTTTTATATTACTGATCTAGTTAATTTAGATTCTAAATTATCAATTTAAAAATTTAGGTGGAGAGACGAATTTTGTGTGACTAGGACAGCCACACATGTAGTCAGCCAGTACAGATACATGTTTGATCTGCTTCAACCTGATCAGGTACATTACACTGAACCTAATTGATTATTTTATACACATTTTTATTGTATTTGTCTTTAATGTTCTCCAATATAATATTTTGTGTTTCAGGTTATTTGGGAGCCGTACAAAATTATTATGTATATTTTCCCAATTTCTGTACGAATGGTCAAAACATATGGCGGGCGATGAGTCATCTCATATGTTTTCACATTGGTAAGTGACATCTTCTTGACAGAGTGATGAGACAATTCGGTTTTCAGCAGGATGTCCCATCGCCTTGTAATATTAAACCTCTACTGCATGATATTGACTTAAGGAGTGTATATTGATCCAAAAGTTGCACATTTGGTAGTGTGATGGCACTATCATGCAAGGTTTATTGTAGTGAGGGTTTCTATTGAACAGATTGACAGGGATGTCACTCAAGACTACATTCATTGGTATAATAATATTACAAGGGCTACGTCACTCGTCCGGGAGCAGCTGTGGGTCATCTGGTAAATGAATGAATATTATCTAATTATTTTTAATTCAAATTTATTTTAAATATTATCTAATTGTTTTATAATTCACAGAGATCGAACAACAGTAGACTCCGTGATGTTGCGAATGATCTGAACTAAGTTCTTGCTATATGTAGTGACAACCAAAGCTATATAGAGGAGATACATTATATGTACGTTATACCTATTGTTTCTCCACCAGCTCCTAGACGTAGAGGACCTGTACGGGAAGAGGATGAGTTTGATGAGGTTGCCATAATGTAGAAGAGTTGGCCCTGTGATGCAAATGCAGAGTCAAACTGATTATGTTAGTCCGATGATGATGATGCCAACATTTGGTTCAGGACAGTATGACTCAGAAGCTGGTCCTTCGTCTTCATACGTGCATGGACATGGTCGGGGTCGTGGAGAGCATAATGAATATTTATATCATGAAGCGTCTGCAGAGGTACTAGAGCAACGTCAAGAAGAACCAGAGCAACATCAAAAAGGACCAGAGCAACTTCAAATTTGAAGTCGACGACGACAACCAGCTCGAAATCGATGACGTCTGTCTTGTGGGACATATTGATTTTTGTAATTATTTTTATATAAATGAGATATTATAATTTATACTTTTTTTATGAAATATATTTTTTTTAATTTATTCTTTTTAGAGTTTAAATAAAAAAATAAAAAATAAAAAAATAATTTTTTTTTGAATTTTTTTTATAAAATGATTTTTTTTTAAAAAAAAAGAAAGAAAAGAAACACAATGTCTAAATTATCAAAAAGAAAAAAAAAAGGCAAAGGTCGAGGGTTCAAAATTCGACCCATTAAAAAAAAAAACAACAATATTTTTCTAAATAGTTTCAAAAGTACAATATTTTTATAAATAGATTTTAAAACTACAATATTATTTTAATTTTACAGTTTGTTTTCTACTATTACTACTATATCATAATTTCATGAACTTTAAAATACAACATGCTACCTAAGTTTGAGTACTCCTTTTATTCGGTTTCTATTTTTTTTTAATGATATTGTTATTTTTTTTAAAAAATAAACTTACTGTTTTTTTTAATAAAAAATAAAAATAAAAATGAAAGTTGCAAAGTTTTTTTTTTTTTCCCTTTCTTTTCTTTCTTTTTTTAGTAGTTAGTAAAGAAGTGTTGTTCTTCAAATAAACTTGCTAGTTTTTTTGTTTTTTTTTTTAATCAATTTGCAAACTTATTGGTTTTTTAAATGACTTTTGTTAAAAAAAAATTGTTTTTTTTTAAAAAATAAACTTGCTATTTTTATAAAAAAAAACTTTCAAATACATTTTTTGTTTTTTTAAAGTTTTTATTTAAATGAAATTGTTGTTTAAATAAACTACCTTTCTGTTTAAGTATTTGTATTTGTTTAAATGAGAGATAAATTAAAAATTGATTATTTAAATAAACTACCTCTCTGATTTGCATTAAACTCTCCATTTTTTATTACCATTTTAATGATCCTAAATTTAAAAGATTTACACAAATAAGTTTTAAAAAAATCAAGTAATGCTATATTTTGATTTACTTAAAAATCAACTAATAATGCTATATTTTTTATTAATAAACAAATCATTTCGACATAATCTCAATTATAGGGAGAGTATGAAGTAAAGAATAACCTAAATATAGTGTCCACTATTTTTAAAAATGTATATTACATACAAAAGAACCTTGAACAAAAAAAAAGTATTAAAAATATATCATAAGAAGTACAAATAAATTATGTGATATGCGAAGACCAGTGCTATAAACTTCCCAGCCTGCAGTGTCACAAATTGAAATAGTAAGAACATTATTCATAAGGCAATAAAACTTGCATATATAATAAAATACAAAGGATAGAATAATAGGCCTCAGGTATGAAATTTTGATTTGTTTATAACAAAAATATATGGAAAAAAATTGAATGAACGTAATACTTTTTTAAATCGAATACAATGAGGTCTCATGTATCAAATCAGATCAAAGGATAAATTCATCATAAAAATTATTCAAAGGAAAAACATATACGGATTTAACAAAGAAACAAGAGAGTAATGGAAAAACAGATTTATAATAGAATAGAACATGTTGAAAAAAATGTATTGATAATAGACTGTATAATAGAATAGGAACATAAACCCAAAACCAGACCACCAAGAAGAAGAAAAAAAATGTATAATAAAAAAATCAGTTATTTAAAGAAGTTCAAAATCTGAGACAATCAAAGCAAGCAATACCAAAGAAAAAAGATCTGAAAAATGCAAATCAGAACCAAAAGCAGAATAGATTCGAAACATGCAACACAAAAAAAATTAGATGAAACTGGAACCATCAAACCAAGACCAAATCAGAACATATATGAAGCATGCAAAACAAAAGCAATTCATAACTAGTAAAAATAAGGATTGAAATCGCATGAAAAAAGAGCCATCATCATCGGCCTCAAAGGAAAGCGACTAACCTTTTTGTGGGGAGAAGCCTTCCCCTACCAAGCTCCCAATCATCATAAGACCCACTCCTATCATGCTCTTGACGACGGCAAGAGATGTGATTTTTTGTCATTGGAGCGGCAAGGGAGAACTTCAACGTTCCATTGGTATTAGAGGGTTCCATAGATTAGGGTTTTAGAGAAGTACACAGTAGATTTGAGAGAAAGAAGAAGGAAGATCAATTAGGATTTCAAAGAGGAGAATATGGAAGAAGATGGAGAAGAGAAAGTGAGTGGAGAAAAGAACAAACAAGGGAGAGAGAGAGAGATCTGAATACTCCGCAACCGTGGGAAATGGGAAAGATTGTGATTAATGCTTAGTGGGTCGGAAACCAAGGGGTAAGGAGATGAAACACTAGAATGGAAACTGGGGCCGAAGAGAATTATGGTGGGAATGAAAAATGGTTTAGAACTACAAACCCACCCCAAATACAAGTAAAACAGACATGGTCTTCCTATCCCATTCTATTCCAAACCCATTCCATTCCCGTTCCTAAACAGCCCCTTAGGTATGTTGGTGGTTTGCTCAATCATATGGATTTTCTAGTGGGTAAAATAGGGGAAGACAAAGGGTCGATGGGCAAATCAGAAGGTTAATTGATTAGATGGCTAAAGCTAAGTGAAATAGATTGTTGATAAATAGTTGATTGTGTAGTAGATGAGATAGAGTTAAACGAGTTGGATAGATAGGTCAGTCTGAATAGGTGATTGAGGATTAGAGATAGTTTGAATAGGTAGTAGGGTTAATGAAAGGATAATTGAGGGGAACATCGAAGGACTCGGGAAAAACAAAGTTGGGTATTGAGGAAGTTTACTCAAATATTGAGGTGACTTTTTTTTTTAATAAAAAAAACAAACACTACAAAACACAAACTTAATCGAGTTGGAAACACTAACCTCCTTACAAAAAGCCGAGCAGAACCAAGAAGGCAACAGAAAAGGATTCCAATCATCTTTTTCAGAGAGGGAAAAAGAGAAATATTGAGGCGACTTAATGAAAAAGATGCTCATGAAAAACTATATCCCTAGAGAAAAAAAACAATTCTTCTTAACACCAAACAACTCGGTGGATATTCAACAATAACAGCTTGTATAGCACAAGGAGAAAACTTTGATCTATTAATAGGTAATGTAAAAGCATAATAAAGACACTAAAAAACTTTTAGTAATGAATAATCAACAAGAGTGCCATGTAGGAGTGATCATATGGGTTTTTTCTGTTGAAGAGCATGGAAAGGAGTCCGATTTATGAGGTACGTGGCTGTCAAAATACACTTAATAGCACCAAAAATATGGTAACTGACTCCGCTTAATTCAGGATTATTCTTGTATTTTACATGTTTAATGGGCTATTTTGTAGGTTTCGAGCACAATAAGGGTTAAACGGGTCGTTTGCGACAGAATGGAGTTAAAATGGGCCATAACAAAGCTTAATTGCATCAACTGGAAAAGAGAAAACCAAAATGATCAAAATACCCTTGGAGGCGTAGTGCATAGCGCAGCGGCGCTAGTGCATGATGCTTTTTCCAATAGCATCGAATTTAGTGCAGCACCGCGGTGCTCTGAACTCCAGACGCGCGAGGATTTCCGTCAACCCCACGACGTTATCACTATTTTATAAATAGCAATTTCTGCCGCCTAGGTTAAAGGATCTGCCGGTTTGTTGGTTTCAACTGATTTCCATCCATTTCTCTTCTCTTTTCTTCACTTTTAGCCAGTAGATTTATCCAAACTCTACCACATTGATCGACATGTCGATAATGGGATAAGATACTTAATCTAGCTTGGGTTTTAGGATTTTTCTACTTATTTGTGTACTTTGTGAGCACTTGAACTTGAATTTATTTATATTTCTTGGACTTAATTTTGCTTTGATTGAATTTTATCAAATTATCGGACGCTTGGGGATTATATGGTTTTAGCTTTTTTATTAATGTATGATACATGACAATTTAATTATATCTTAATCTACAAGAAGTAATAGGTTAGTTTGACTTGTGAGTTGATGATGACAAGTATTTTTCTAATCAATCTGGGATTGAGTCGAACAAATATTTAATTAAGACTTTCCCGGTTAGATATTCGACTTAACTTTGCCCTTAACTTAATACTATTAGACCAATTGGATTTGTATGTTTTTCATCTAATTCCACTTGGGCTGATAAGATACTTGGGATGATTAATTGGCTTTTCCAATTAATTCGGTTGTGTACAGCAAATATTGAAACTCATGTTATGAGAATTCAATGAGCAAGTATACTAAATAGGAAATTTTCGTAATAACCCAAGCTAGGCATTTTTCTCATTGTTATCATAACTACTCTATTTATTTTTATGCAATTTAATTTTCTCGCAATCGATCAATTTAAAAAACCCACAATTGGTTACCTCGGACAGAAAATAGTTTAATTGATAAATCCGAGGGCTCCTCATGTTCGATCTGTGCTACTAGTATTACATTAATTTTGAATGGATACGGTTAATAGGTTATAAAATCCACTCTGAACACACTCATTCACAAAACGAAGATGAACTTAGGACTGAAAAAATATATCACGAGCAACATTTAGAAGATGTTGATACTTTCTCTCAACTACTGAATTTTGTTCTGTTGGGTTGTATGTCCTAAAACTCGTAGTTTATAAAAGTAAACATATATGAAGTTTATTCAGATAAATGTTGTTGAATGAAAATGAATTGATAACTCTAAATCTAATAAACTACGAACCCTTGGCTATTGTTATGAATACTTGGACTTTATGTGGAGACATAAACTGGATCAAGTTTGAGTATAATAGTCTAAATAGTCTATAGTACTTGGATTAGGTTGTGTACCTATTTCTAGAGATACTATTGAATATGATCTGTTTTATGATTGTTATAAATGTTGTAAAGTGTCATAAACGAGATGATCAGTTCATTCATGTAGAGACATGTGAGCAAGGGTGTTCTACACGATGAGATTGTGTAAGACTAACCACGAAATAATCATTGCTACATATTAACACCGTTTATTGTTAACACTGATTAATTTCACTTCTTGATGACCTAGATAACTTGATCTGAATCCTGAGCTGTCTATGAACTTCTGTTTATTTACAATTGTCCCTTGGTCTATATAGGTGAGGGTAAGCTCAATAGCACTCAACATGCCTCTCATTTCAGGAATAAGACCGAGTAGATAGTTGGGGACATAGAATTTGCAAAATGGAATTTACTTATACCCATTTTAGGGATAGTAGAAAGGTTGTTCCCTTAAAGGCTGATCTCGAGTCTTGAACAAGGGGCACATCCTCTCGTTGGCCTGAGAGGGAATGGATTTAGTGATTAAGATCCTAAATCAATTGTTCATTAGAGGGACAATGGTACTTAAGGAGAAAAGATGTAACTCAGAGGTAAAATGGTAATTGACCTAGCTGAGGTTACAAACAACCTGTGAAGGATCAACTTATCGATGACGGTTATATCAAATGGACATATAATATATCTACAGTGAGAGGGTACAACTACAGGCTATATCGGACAACCCTGTTAGTTAACAAATGTTGATTAACTAGGTTAAAGAATTTGACCGGTTAGTCTCGGATCGTTGGAGCCCATGATTTGTAGATCCATAGGGTCTCCTTGCTAGCTCACTAGGGACAAAATTGAAGAACTGGGTGAAATGAGAATTTGAAATGTTCAAATTTGGTCTTTAGGGAAAATTGTATTTTATATGAGATATAATTTACAATTAAATCATTAATTAATTATTTTAGAGAGTATATTTTATATTAGCATGAAAGTGTTTTTAAAAATTGATTAATATGATTAATCAAAATTAGGTGTCAATGTCAATTTAATATGTGATATTAAATTTGTTTATTTTATTTAATTAAGATTGTTTTAATTAAATCATTTCTAAAACATGAAAATAGCATTTCATATTTTGTCAAAAAATTGTTTATTATAAATTTATTTTATTAAAAAGTTAGTTAGTGAAAAAATCCAATTGTTGGATTTGAAGGATCCCAAATTGAAGGGAACCTTGAGCGGAAGCAAGATCATCCAAATTTCCATTTTTCATTGAATGTAGGTTTTTACAGTAAATAAAGAACAAGATATGCATTTACATAAATTACAACATGCTTTAATAAAAGAAAAACTTAAGAGTTTCATAAACTTATACCTTTGAAGACCATCTTCAAGATTCCCTTGATCAGAATACGAACACAACCACAATGGTTTTCTCGGTATTCGATCAGGATACAAACACAACCACAACGGTTTCCTCGGTATTCTTAGGCAGAAAACCTAGGAGTTGCGGGCTCTAACCATTTTGGATAGAGGAATTGAGTAGAGAGGAGGAAGAATTGAAGATTGTTCACCAACAATCTAAAACTTTTAGAACTCTGTCTGTCTTTCTTACCACACTCAAAATCGAAGTTGAAGTTGAAGAAGAAGAAGGATACTCTTTCCTATCTATAATTAAAAATGCCAAAATACACCAACCTTCCACTTACGTGGGTGGAAAGAAAAAAGGGGGAGGGAGTTGATCCCTCATTTTTTTAAAAAAATGACATTTAATATATATATATATATATACATATGTTATATCAAATATAGTTTCTTTTCTCTTTTACATGGTATTTAATATAAATAACATTTATATTAAATTTAATAATTATGAATCTAATTCATATTAATAATATTTGAATCATATTCAATTATTTATTTCCTCTCACTAAAGCTATAATGTATCAAATACATTATAATAATTATATCACATATAATTAAAATAACTTAATTATAACATATTTAATTAAATAACTCTTTTAATTTGGATAATTCAAATTAATACAAAAACTGATTCTCATTTAATCCTATTGAGCTACCAAGAGGACCTCATGGACCTATAGCTTGAAACTCCAACAGTACATGAATAATTAATCAAATTCTTTAATTAAATTATTCACCATCCGTTAACTGTCGGGCACTCAGATAACGGTAGAAATACAAGTTATTACAGCTCAAATAAGTAAAACAATGAGAGAATGTGATGGTAAAATAAGCAATATCATATCCAAAAGCGCTAAACTGAAAGGAATTGCGATCGCATGCACCCATCGCATAAAAGCAATTAATTTACTTATTCTATGCAGGAAAAATGCAATGGCACAAGTAAAATTACGATCCAAAGGAACTAGGCATCAATGCGCTTGAAGATTGCGATTGCAAAGTCATGCGATCGTGAGAAGTTTCTTAAAAAAGTGGCCACATAAAGACTGCACATCAAGGTGATGGCATAATAAATCATGATGGGACGGAAAGCTATTCACAGTCGAATCCGAATTTAGTTGACAAGTCGTTAAAGCCACACTGTAGCAAGTACACTCAACTTTCGGTTACCATTAATCGGCACATCAGAGTAAGAGAATTAATACCGGCCATCATTGCAATCATTAAAAAGAAAGGCTGCTTCACCTTGAGCTCTATAAATACTGAAGTCCACCAGTGTAGAACAAGGGAGGAAAGAACAAGTTAGAGAGTCGTTAGTCTGTTCACGTACATACTCATACTTATACTTAGAGGATGAAGACGAGCAAGAAGACGAGGAAGCCGAGAGATCTTTCCCAGACAGATCGAGAGACTGTCGAAAAGCGTTACAAAGGAGAGATGACCAACACTTGCGAGTGCAAGAATATATATCTGGAACAGAGTTGGAGTGAAAAAGATCAGTGTAAAAGGCCACGGGAAGCAAGACATTGCTGATCGGGCTTTTTATCTCTCAATTCCATTTGCTATTCTGTATTCAGTACTTTATTTATAGAAAATGGAAATCTCATTTCAATTTATGTTCACTCTCTCCATACTTCACATGAGTAGCTAAATTTCTGAATGGATTGAGAAGTACTTAGCTAGCATGACTTAAGATTTACATTTTATGCGATCATCTTGTCTTATGTATGCGCCATTCACCCTTTAGAGATACTTGAGAGAGTAGTCTAAAGATATAATCTAGACTTGAGAGAGTTAGGTTAGAATCTAGGCTTGAGAGAGTCTGATTAGAACTGCATAAGCAAGAAATAGAAACTTGGACATAAGTTCTATCGCTATTTACACATCGCATGCACCTTAGAAATAGGATATGATTGTATGTGGTCATCTTGTTTTATGTGTGCATCATTCATCCTCGTATTGACAAGAATAGAGGCTTAGACATAAGTCCTATTGACTTTTTCGTATACATCGCATGCCTCCTAAAAATATGAATGATGGCATTCTGCATTGAGAGATGACATGTTATTTGTGTGTAGCATGATCACATAACTTGTGCACAATCTTAGGAAATGCTAGCTAAACCCTTTCTCAACCCCTTCATCGTATACTCATTGTAACTCTCGATTTTATCAACTCTACGTTCAACTCCGTCGCATAGGAAAATTCTTAATCAAAACATCATCCACTTCATTGGGTTTTGCTATCGCAAGAGAATCAAAGTGACTGTTGCATATTTACTTAGTAGTCCCTGTGTACGACCCTGGACTTACCAGGAAACCTAATAATGGTTATACTTGGGTCTTGTTAGAAAAACTTGTATGATCACCGCAAAACACACATCACCGCAAACTCACACCATATCGCATCATAATCACACACATCACATTCCACTAAAGACTGACAGTTGCACTCTTCACACTACAAATATATTTCTATGTCAATTAGATATAACCAATCAACAGTACGATGACCCTTCACAAATTGATCGTAAGTACAGCTAGGCCAAAATTACCCTTTTGCCCCTATAGTTACATCTAATCCTTAAGTACCATTGATTCCTCTAAAGAACAATAGATCATAGTCCAACTATGACTAAACCCCTCTCAGACCAAGAGAAGGTGTAACGCCATATTGTTCAAGCCCTGGAATCAGCCTTTAAGGAAATAATTTATCTACTTATCCTGACCTCCGGGAGGGAGTGAATTCCTTCTTGTATAGCTGTGTTCCTAACTCCCCAATTAGACGAATCCCCAAAATGGTAGGCTTGTTGAGTCGGCAATCTGACCACTCTCTTTCATACAAATCAAAGGATCACCCTCATAGGTAGGAGTTCATAACTCACTCAGGATTCAAATCATGTTACCTGTGGTCATCCTGGTGAAATGTAAGTCTCTATTATGAACTGTGTTATATAATGAGACTAAACAGTTCGTGTCCAGTCTTATACAAACTCCTTTGCATAGAATATCCCCGCTCACATATATAAATCATATTTATATCAAATTTCTCCTCTACTTGATATAAATAATATTTATATCAAATTTCCTTCAAAATAATCTATCTTATACATTTAGTCAATCATATCATATATAATTAACCAGTTCAATTATATCATATGTAATCGAACTCCCTCTTGTCAATTTGAACATTTGAAACTAACCCAAAAATTGATTCTTTACTTTATCCAAGCTACCAAGGGGACCTTATTGACCTATGGCTCGAAGCTTCAACGGTACGTGAATAGCTGATTAAACTCTTTAGCCACGAGATCCACCATCTGTTAACTGCCAGGCATTCCACTAAAGACCGACAGCTGAACTCTTCTTACCATCCGTACAAAACTGTAGCTGTGAGAGCCTTCGTAAATGGGTCAGCAACATTGTGCTCTGAAGCGATCTTCGTGATGATCACGTCTCCTCAATGCACTATCTTACGGATCAGGTGATACTTTCGCTCTATGTGTTTACTGCGCCTGTGACTCCTAGGCTCATTGGAGTTTGCCACAGCCCCACTATTGTCACAATAAAGGGTGATTGGCCTAGACATACCTGGAACAACTTTCAGTTCTATCAAGAACTTCTTGAGTCAAACGGCCTCCTTAGCAGCTTCACAAGTCGCTACGTACTCCGCCTTCATAGTGGAGTCGGCGATGCACCCCTGCTTAGTACTTCGCCATACTATAGCTCCTCCGTTAAAAGTAAAGACTGACTCTAAAGTGGACTTACGAGAGTCTCTATCAGTCTGAAAGTCAGAATCTGTGTATCTAGTAAGGATCAAATCCTTAGATCCATACATGAGCATGTAGTCCCTCGTTCTCTTGGAGACCTGCATCGAGTACTTGAGCAACATCTTGTCAATATACGATGCCTAAGACAGTGCTAGGACTTTGTTCTTATGATCCTAAAAGATCTGTATACCTAGAACAAACTGAGCCTCTCCCAAATCTTTCATTTGGAATTAGGTTGCTAGCCAGTTCTGAACTACAGTCAGTAGACCTACATCATTCCTAATGAGTAGGATATCATCTACATCTAACACAAAGAAAACTACTGAAGTGTTGACGATCTTCATGTAGACACAAGGTTCATCAACGTTTTGGTCAAAGCCATACGATTTGATCGCAGTATAAAACCATATGTTCCAAGATCTAGATGCCTGTTTCAGCCCATAAATGGACCGATTCAGCTTGCAAACTTTTTGCTCTTGACCTTGGGCAATGAATCTCTCGGGTCGCACCATGTAAATGGTCTCCTCAAGATTGCCATTTAGAAAGGCCGTTTTCACGTCCATTTTCCAGATCTCATAATTATAATAAGTTGCAATGGACAGGAGGATGCAAATCGACTTTAACATGGCAACAGATGAGAAAGTCTCCTCGTAATCAACTTCCTCTATTTGGGTATAACCCTTTGCCATAAGTCGAGCCTTGAAGGTTTGCACCTTTCCATCAGCACCCCGTTTGTGCTTGTAGATCCATTTACAACCTATAGATCTTACCCCTTCAGGCTGATCTACAAGATCCCATATTGAGTTATAGTACATCGACTCCATCTCGATCCATGGCCTTGATCCATTCATCTCGGTCAACATCCTTCATTGCCTTCTGATAAGACAACGGATCCTCAACGTCGCCATCTTCTACCTGATAACGGGCAGAAATGCACGTTATTATAGCGCAAAGATATAAAGCAATGAACGATTGAGATGGTAAAAATATATAAAATTGCATCCAAAAGCATTAACTTTATAATATTGCGATTGCATGCGTCCATCACATTAAAAACAACTAACTTATGTATTTTGTGTAGAAAATGCATTAGAGCAAGACGGAATTGCGATCCAAAGAATTTAGTGTCCAAGCACATTAAGAGATTGTGAACGTAAGACTATGCGATCATATGCATTCGCGAAAATCTTCTCAAGAAGGTGGCCGTATAGAGCCGACGCATTGAGGTGAAAGCTTAATAAATCACGATGGGACAGAAAGCTGATGACAGTTGATTTCGAATTAAGTTGACAAGCAGTTAACGACACACTGTAGCAAGTACACTCAACTTTTGGGTGACAATTATTCGGCGCATAAACAGAGAATTAATGACATCCCATCAGTGCAATCATTCGAGAGAAAAAGCTCTTTACCCTGAAGCTTTATATACCGAAGGCCACCTTCGTTAAAGAAGTTTGGAGAGTTCGGTTCCACTATTCAGATTTTAGAGTTCGTCTTCACTAAATACTTAGATTTTACATACTTAGAAGGCGGAGGCGAGTGACGGGAGAATACACTAATAGATCATCCTGGTTAACTCAGAAGAGTGTCGGGAAGTGTCAAAAACAGAGAAAGGGCTGACTCTTGCGGAAGCAAGAAAATTTTTTGGACAGAGGAGAGAGAACTCAGTGTAAAAGCCTTGGGAAGCAAGACATTGCTACTAGGCTCTCTATCCTTATTTTCCATTGTCATTTTATATTCTGAACTTATTTATGAAAAGGAAATTGCATCTCTATATCTGTCCACCCTCTTTACATTACGCATGAGTAGCTAAAATTGTCGAATGGGTTGAGAAGCACTTAGCTAGCATAACCTGGGATCTTCACTTTATGCGATCATCTTGTATTATGTATGCGTCATTCGTCTTTTAGAGATACTCGGGAGGGTAGTCTAAGGATAAAATCTAGGCTTGGAAAAGTCAGATTAGAATTTAGGCTCAGAAGAGTTAGATTAGAACCACATAATCAAGAGATAGAAGCTTAAGAATAGGTTCTATTTGCTATTAACGCATTGCATGCACCCTAGAGATAGGATATGATAGTATGCGGTCGCCTTGTACCTGTGTGCATCATTCATCATCGCATAGGCAAGAAATAGAGACTTAGGAATAAGTCCTATAGACATCATCACATACATCGCATGCGTCCTAAAACTAGAAGCTATCGCATTTGCATTGGAAAATGAATTGCTGTCGCATGTGTGTAGCATGATCACATAGCTTGAACGCAATCTCAGGAAGCGCTAGCTAAAGACCTTCTCAACTCGTTCCCCCGTATACTCATTGTATCTTTCACATTATTAACTCTTTTCTCAATTCCGCGTCACATTATTAACTCTTTTCTCAATTCTGCCGCATAAACTCTATACCTTAAACAACATACCAACCAACACATTGATTTATTTGTTATCGCAAAGTAATCGAAAATTACCATCGCATATGTTCCATAGTTCCGGTGTTCGATCCTGGGCTTACCAGGAAACTTAGTAGGGTTTATACTTGGATCTTGCTAAGAAAACTTGCATGTACAATGCATATTCCACCATCGCATTCTGCACCATTATTTCATTGCATTAACCACGCATCAAGTTTTTAGCGCCGTTGCCGGGGACTACGACAATACATTGTACTAACAGTAACTTTTTGATTTTCTTTGCAGACTCTTCGTCTTTGTGCACTGCTTCTTCTTAGGTAAGGGAAGAAGCGGGCGTCGTATGAGCGAAGAACAAAATCTTGAGCCCATTTACGACCCAGAGATTGAAAGAACTTTCCGAAGAAGAAGAAGAAGAAACAGCCGACAACAACAACAATGAGAAAAAGATCCAAACATGGCAGAGCAACCAGAAGATAGAGCACCAAATGCAAAAAAATATCATGGCAAACCCCATTCTATTGGCGAACGACCGCAATAGGCTCATCCGGGACTATGCGTCACCCAACCTTTATGATTTCTCAACATGAATCATAAGGCCAGCTCTTGACGGATCGAGGTTCGAAATGGAACCGGTGATGTTATAGATGATTCAAACTGCCGGACAGTTTGGCAGTAGGCATGGCAAGGATCCACACGCCCACCTCTAGAGTTTCATTAAATTCTGTAATACGTTTGTGTTCCTAAACATCTCTACTGAGGAGGTTCGATTAACATTGTTCCCATTTTCGTTGTGTGACCAAGCCCGAAAATGTGCTTATTCTCTTGAACCAGGGGAGATTACATCATGGGAATAAGTAGTTGAGAAGTTCATGAAGAAGTACTTCCCCCCGACGGTGAACGCAATAAGGAGGAAGGTGATCACTAATTTTGAACAGGATATTGACGAATCGCCCAGTGATGCCTGGGCGAGGTTTAAGAGGCTGGTAAGATATTGCCCGCATAACGGCTTACCAGGTTGTCTACAGATGGAAATTTTCTACCATGGTTTGAATCCCGCATCGCAGACGGCTGCCAATGGGGCAGCAGCTGGTGGTTTGCTCGACAAGACATATGACGAGGCAAAAAATATACTTGATTGCATCTCAAAAAATCATGAGGATTGGAGAGAAAGCGATCAACGACTGAGAATTAAAGATAATGACACAAATAATGGGGCCATCGCATCCCTACAAACCCAAATGAACGCGATGATGAATCTAATACAAGGCATCTTAATCAATAGCACGAGAATGCATAAAGGGCAGGTCAATGCAATTGCTCAAACGACCACGAGTTGTGTCATCTGTGGAGAAGCACATCTGATTGAAGAATGTCTAAGGAATCCACAGTCAGTATGCTTCATAAAGAATAACCCTTTCTCTAATACATACAACCCCAGGTGGAGAAACCACCCTAACTTCGCATGGAAAAATCAAAAACAAAATTTTCAACCAGTGGCGCAAAAGAAAGGGCCACCAGGATTTTTCCCGTGAACAAATGGTCAAACGCAAAACCAAGCCAGCAGTTCGCAGACGCCACAATCTTCATCTTTGGAGAGTTTATTGAAGCAATATATTAAAATGAATGAAATAGTGCTTCAGAATCAAGCGACGTCCATCCGCAATCTTGAAGTTCAGATAGGACAGATTGCGGGCGAACTCAAAAGTAGACTGCAAGGAGCATTGCCGAGCTCAACTGAGCTCCCTCGCAACTCTGGGGGTACAAGAAAGGAACAATGCCTAGCAGTCTCCTTGCTAAGCGAAAAAACGACAGCGGAAGAAGGGGAAGAGCCCACCAAGACAAACCCGAATGCGGTAACAACCAAGAACCCGTTGACATATGATTTAGAAGAGCCTGAGAAGATGAACCCAGAAGTTGCGTCCACCTTCAAGCCTCTAGAACACGAAACAGAAGTACAACTACCAACATTCCCGCAAGGATTGAGAAAGAAACAAAATGATGAAGGAAAGATCACTACAGTGGCAGTAACATAAAATATTATGATCCCACCAAAAATGCGCGACCTAGGAAGCTTCATGATACCTTGCTCAATTTGAGGGGTCTACATTGGTTAAGCACTATGCGATCTCGGAGCGAGTATAAACTTAATGCCGCTGTCCATTTTCAAACAATTGAATATGGGAAAACTAACACCCACGATGGAGACTCTCCTGCTGCGAATAGATCCCAAATACACCTCGAGGGATAATTGAAGGATGTTTCGGTATCAATTGACGAGTTCATTTTACCGGCAGACTTCATCATTCTGGACCATAAAGAGGATGAAGATGCGCCCATCGTATTAAGACGACCATTCCTATCAACTAGTCACGCTTAAATTGATGTACACAAGGGAGAAATCATGATGAACGTTAACGGGAAAAAGCTTCAGATTGAGGCAATCAAGATCCCAGAAGAACGAGAAAAGAAGAGAAAACTGCCTTGGACGAAAAAAGACCTGATTGAAAGGAATAAGCGATCCCTACGATTGTTATGCAATTCAAATTTATCAAGGATGCAATCTTTTTTGAAGTATCCTTTGAAATCTTCATGAACTCAATTCTACCTCCTTATATCTGTTATCATCTTTACATTCTTTTTACTCTTTGCATTTACAAAAAAAGGGGGGGAGGGGAGGGGGCTCGAGCGGATGTGGGTGGGTGGGAGAGGGGCGAGTGTGTGTGGCTAAGCGGGTGCGTGTGTGTTGGATTGTGGAGCAGCTCGCATGGGTGGTGTGCTTGGTGATAGGCAACGGGACGCGGGGTGGAAAGGAGTGATTTTGCGGAAGAGCACACGAACGAACGCAACCAGACTTATTACTACTCTAGGCAATCGAAGAAAGCAATTTGCTGCAAAGAAGGATGCCGATCAACAAATAATGCGGGCGACTAGCCAGCAAATTTTGGGGGTCTGTCATCTCTTCCTTTGACTTTCTCCCCTCATTCCCCCGCATTTTGCACTCTCCTATCGCATTTTAACCTTGAATAATTTTATCATCTCATCCTCTTTATGTCGTCGCAATCATTACACTGATTAATTTAGGTAAGTCACCTTGCAATTATTTCCTCTTTTGCCAATTATGATTTCAATTGATGAACACATGCCTCTCGTTTTTCATCACATGCATACTAGAGTCAACTTAATTTAGGAAAAGTCAACTCATGAAATATTTCTAGAAGTTAGTGGTCCACCAGCTTTCTTTCCAAATTGACTTTTCGAAACTTCCTAGAGCATCCGCATGATTTCTTTCAATCTTTCAGCAATGAGACATTGCTGCATTTAAATTTGGGGGTGCGGTATCACATTTTTCTACCTTTCTATTTTTAGGCATTACAAAAAAAAAAAGAAATAATAACGTTGCGATCGGATCCTACTCGTAGTTGGATGTCCGCATGATACGTGGGGGCAAGCCAAAACGAAGGTAGGAATCGTGATCAACACATAAAGAAAAAATGATCGCAACTCCGTGTGCCAAATTGGGCATGAGTTTAGACTGAGAAAGAGTTGCCTTGCTCGTATTGGATGTTCGCATGGAACACGTGGGGCACAGCCAAAACGAAGGCTAGGCACTTGGATCAGCGCAAGGTCATAAAAAAAATATATGTCTAAAACTACGCAAGGATAAAAATTTGTTTTGAAACACACCCAGTTGAAAAAGGATTTTTTTAATGAAATAAATCATGTGATGCCCTGGAAACTAGTAAACCGTCTCTTTTGAGGTTAAACTTAACGGTCCTAAAAATTTAAGAAATATTTTACAGAAGAGAACCTGGATAAGAATCTAAGGAGATTTTTGGACAAGGATTTGAATAAGGCAACCTTGAGAAAACTAAGAAAGAAGAAGGCGGTCGACTTTCTAGAGAAAATCTTTAATCTATATTTGAGAACAAACATTGTTTTAAATTTGAGGGTGTGATAACAGGTAGAAATGTATGTTATTACAGCGCAAAGATATAAAGCAATGAAGGATTGCGATGGTAAAAATATATAAAATTGCGTCCAAAAGCATTAAGTTTATAACATTGCGATCGCATGGTTCCATCGCATTAAAAACAGCTAACTTATGTATTTTGTGCAGAAAATGCGTTGGCGCAAGACAGAATTGCAATCCAAAGAATTTAGCGTCCGAGCGCATTAAAAGATTGCGATCGCAAGGGTATGCGATCATATGCATTCGTGAAAATCTGCTCAAGAAGGTGGCTGTATAGAGTCGGCGCATCTAAGTGAAAGCTTAATAAATCATGATGCAACGGAAAACTGATGACGATCGATTCCGAATTAAGTTGACAAGCAGATAACGACACACTGTAGCAAGTACACTCAACTTTTTGGTGACAATTATTCGGCACATCAGACAAAGAATCAATGACATCCCATCAGTGCAATCATTCGAGAGAAAAAACTCTTCACCCTGAAGCTCTATAAATACCGAAGGCCACCTTCGTTAAAGAAGTTCGGAGAGTTTGGTTCCGCTATTCAGATTTTAGAGTTTGTCTTCACTAAATACTTAGATTTTACATACTTAGAAGGCGGAGGTGAGTGAAGGGAGAATATGCTGATAAATCGTCCTGATTAACTCAAAAGAGTGCCGGGAAGCGTCGAAACTAGAGAGAGGGTCGACTCTTGCGGAAGCAAGAACATTCTTTGGGCAAAGTAGAGAGAACTCAGTGTAAAAGCCTTGGGAAGCAAGACATTGCTACCAAACTCTCTATCTTTATTTTCCATTGTCATTTTTTATTTTGAACTTATTTATAAAATGGAATTTGCATCTCTATATCTATCCACTCTCTTTACATTACGCATGAGTAGCTAAAACTGTCGAATGGGTTGAGAAGCACTTAGCTAGCATAACCTGGGATCTTCACTTTATGCGATCATCTTGTATTATGTATGCATCATTCGTCCTTTAGAGATACTCGAGAGGGTAGTCTAAGGATAGAATCTAGGCTTGGAAAAGTCAGATTAGAATCTAGGCTCGGGAGAGTCAGATTAGAACTGCATAATCAAGAGATAGAAGCTTAGGATTGTTTTGTTTGCTATTAATGCATCGCATGCACCCTAGAGATAGGATATGATAGTATGTGGTCGCCTTGTACCAGTGTGCATCATTCATCATCGCATAGGCAAGAAATAGAGACTTAGGAATAAGTCCTATAAACATCATCGCATATATCATTTGTGTCCTAAAACTAGGAGCTATCGCATTTGCGTTGGAAAATGAATTGTTGTCGCATGTGTGTAGCATGATCGCATAGCTTGAACGCAATCTCAGGAAGCACTAGCTAAAGACCTTCTCAACCCGTTCTCTCGTATACTCATTGTATCTTTCGCATTATTAACTCTTTTCTCAATTCCGCCGCATAAACTCTATACCTTAAACAGCATACCAACCAACACATTGATTTATTTGTTACTGAAAAGTAATCGAAAACTACCATCGCATACTGTTCCATAGTCCCTGTGTTCGACCCTGGGCTTACCAAGCAACTTAGTAGGGTTTATACTTGGATCTTGTTAAGAAAACTTGCATGCACAGTGCATATTCCACCATCGCATTTTGCACCATTATTTCATCGCACTAACCACGCATCACTACCATAGCAAGGATTTTTGTTAAACCTAGATAGCGAACGGGTGGGTTTGCAACCCTTCTACTGTGTCGAGGTTCCCTCAACTCTTGAGGTGGAACCGACCTACTAGATGAACTACCATCAACAACCTTTGCTGATGAAGCAGGCTTTTCAACAACTCTTGTTGAAATTTCAATAGTTTCGTTGGAAAGCTCACGCAACACGACTTTACTACATGGACTGTGTTTCCTCATATGATCCTCCTCCAGGAAAGTAGTGTTCGTGGAAACAAACACCATATTTTCCAATAGATCATAAAATTAACCCTTTCGTGTACCTTTGAGGAAGCCTATAAAGAGGCATAACCTCGCCTGTGGTTCCAACTTCTTTGGATTTTCCTCAAGCACATGTGTAGGGAAACCCCCAATGCAGAAATGACGTAAACTAGATTTACGCCCGTTCCACAACTCCAGAGGTGTTCTCGCAACACTGTTTAAAGGAATACAGTTAAGTATATAAACTGCAGTCTCCACTGTGAAACCCCAATACAAGTTCGGTAAGGAAGTGTAACTCATCATTGAACGAACCATGTCTAACAAGGTTCTATTTCTCCTCTCTGCTAAACCATTCTGTTGAGGTGTACCCAGTGCTGAGAGTTGGGAAAAGATTCCATGTTCTATCAAATAGTCTTGGAATGACGAGTCCAAAAACTCTCCACTTCAATCCGATCGAAGTGTTTTAATCCGTCTATCCAATGCGTTTTCAATTTTAGCCTTGAACTCTTTGAACTTTTCAGAGGATTCAGACTTATGTTGCATAAGATAAACATACCCATACTAGAGTAATCATCAGTAAAATTGATAAAATACTCATAGCCACCTCGGGCTCGTACATTCATAGGACTACAAAGGTCAGAATGTACTAACTCAAGAGGCTCTTTGGCTCGATAACCTTTTCCACTAAAATGTCTTTTAGTCATCTTATCCTCAAGGCAAGATTCACACACTGATAAAGAATTTTCTTCTAACTCACTTAGAAGGCCATTATTCACCAATCTCTCAATTTTATTGAAATTAATGTGCCCTAATTGAAGGTGCCAAAGATGTGCATATTTTTTTTGGATAAATTCGTTGATGTTTAGATTGAGTAATGGTAGGTTTAAACAATTATGTGTTATGGAGGGAACTTAAAGCTAACGGTCTTAGCACATACAAGTTACTTTCCAGATAAGTTGTACAAATATTAACACCATCTTTATGAATAAACACTTTATCCACATTAAAAGAAAGTGTATATTTACATTGCAACAGAAACTTTACAGAAATAAGGTTCCTCTTAAGTTCAGGAACAACATATACATCATTTAAAACTAGAAACCTATTATGTAAAGATAGTTGGATCCCTCCCACTGCCACAGCTGAGACGACATGCAACGTCATCTCACCAGCCTGCAGCTATCGTCAGGATCTAATCCCCTGAAAAGAAGAACAAATGTGATTAGTGGCGCATGAATCAATTATCTAGGCAGAATCATCATTCTCCACTAAACATGTTTCAAGTACAAGTAAATCATATTTACCTTTATCTGCCTTGGCCTTAGCCTTGGCGGCCTTCATTTTCTTCAGCCAGCGAGGACAGTTTCTTTTCCAGTGTCCATCCTGGTTACAGTGGAAACATTTTCCCTTTTCAACCAACGGTTGATGCCTTCCACAGGTGGCAGGTTAGCAAGCGCCTTCCCTTTGCCCTTACCACCCTTCTTCTTTTTTCCCTTTGCAAAGTTAGAAGTAAAAGGTGCAGACTTCGTTCCTGAGGTCGAACCTCTATAGAACGTCTTAGAGAATGAAGCAACATTTGCCTCAGCCCTCTTCCTCTTCTTACTTTTCAGTAAAGATTGGTATGTCTGCAACTCATTGAGGAGAGTTGTAAAGTTATATTTCACTTTGTTAAGAATCACATTGCTAACAAAATGCAGGAAGCTCTCTGGCAAAGAATGCAGGATTATGCTAACCTGACTGCCTTCATCGATAGTAGACCCATTCAACTCCGCTACATTGAAGTGGACCATCATGTTAAGCACATGTTCACGAAAAGAGGTGCCTTCCTCCATTTTAGAGTTGAATATATACTTAAGAGCCTCGTGCTTGAGCTGTTCAGATGGTCTNCACATGTTCACGAAAAGAGGTGCCTTCCTCCATTTTAGAGTTGAATATATACTTAAGAGCCTCGTGCTTGAGCTGTTCAGATGGTCTTCCAAACATCCCTCGTAGGGACTCCGTGATCTCACATGCTGAGACCATGGCCTCATGCTTCTTGGCCAAGTTATCATTAAGACTTGACAAGATATAGGCTCGAACCTTCTCATTTTCTCGTGTCCATCGCTCGTATGCCTACCGAACATTTTGAGCGACATTTGGAGCTAGAATAGGAGGACGGGCCTCCGTAAGAGCAAACATGAGATCCTCGTTGATTAAAATAGTCGTGATCATGTGTTTCCACGTTGAAAAATTGTTGGCAGTTAGTTTCTTGGCACTAAGCAAAGCTAAAGTGGTCGTTGCCATTTTAAAACTTGTTGTTGAAAAATGAACAAACTTTTGTAAGATTTTGCTAAACCACATTTTAATCAATTACTTTTGCAAAATAGTTTCCAAGTGCCCTAAGTGTAGGACTTCTATTTTGCAATGATGCCCTAGCGAGACAGAACAAACGTCACCGGTGGAGTGATCAGATGCCCCTTCACTGGGATGAGACATTCTCAACAATTAGGCAGAACCAACTCTTGGAACTGAACCTAACAGCCACCATTTATTTGGTTCAGAACTGTTAACCTTTAACAATTCTGCGTAAGTGTGATCCCTCGCTTTCGATGCCAGAGTCCCGCCCTAATAAGCCCACCGTAGGTAAGAAGCTGATTAGGACAATAGACTAAGTAACCCTATCCTCTTACAGGAGCTCAAATAAAGAAAGGCGCAAAATTGCCATTCTATAGGGGGACACTCCCAAGGTGCCTCGAGGCGATGCACAAAAACTTTATTCAATCCAATGAGGGAGACCGTGGGATATGTTGTCACACTCCCCACTCCCACTTACTTTGAACACTCTCTCTATCCACCTTCATATTCACCTACCCAAACACCATCCTTTAGGGGGACACTCCCAGGGTGCCACGAAGCTGAGGGTAGATCTCATGGTGTGGACTATATAGAAGAAACATAAAAGATTTAAATGAAGCATCATATGCCCCAAGTACCTCCCATTGAATGTTCTATCTTGGGGTTCATTAACCTAGACAATCTGGCTACTGATTTTAGTCTAAGTCATCTTTTTAAGTCCGCTCATAAACAACGTTTGTCTATGAAATAAACAAGTTCAAGTAGTCACATTTGAACACTTTAATGGACTGTCCTTAACTTGCATGAATGTATCAAATCTATGTAATTCACCTTTCCAGGTAGGTTCCCAGGTAGGGGTGTTACTTTTCGGTCAACTTAAATACCCCAGCCTAGCCAGAACCCGCCTTAGACAAAAAGTCCCTTATAGATAGATTTGCTGCACTTTAACCTTTTATTAGTCAATTTAGTCCTATTAAACTAATTAAAATATTAAAACCTAAAGATTGCTAATATATTAGAACCGTGAACTTAGGTCTATATCATCCAAGTTTTAAACATTTTAAAACCATGAATTAAACCTAAGTGAGCATGCATGTCTTTCTTATTGCTTTTAGTTCTAATGTCTCTTTAACCTTTAAAAAGAAACAACTAAAATACATTGTACATAACTAGGTGTTTATAACACTTATAAAGTAACCTATGTGTCATGCTTCATGGAATGTCCGGTCATTACTATACATAACTTTTATATACATTTAATAACCAAGAAAACATGCTTTCCATACACCCTTATACTATAAAAATTATAATATAAAGATGATGCATGTGAATGCTTTTTATGCATGCATAAATATAACCCTTATATTATATGATACATGAGCATGCTCTTATGTAATTAAATCATGCTTCTCTAAATTATAACATTTATAAGAAAGAGATGATGCATGACCAATGCATAACCTAAGGTGGGATTTTCTATATATGCATACCATATGACATATAATAAACATACATCTCTTGTATAAACCAAAGATTAATGGACTAGGATGAACCATTACAAAACTGGAATGAAAAAATTCTATCTATTACATTTTTCATCCAGCAAACCGGTTCATAAGCGAACCGAGTCTTGAACCACTGGGTGAAGCTCCATTATTTAGTAAATGCCTCAGATAAATGACCAATTAATGCACACTAGGCGATAGCGCAAAAAGCTAAACGATCGCTTAAACGAAAACTAGGCTGCAAAGCCTGATCGTCTAGATGATCGTTTAACACGTGAAGTGGTAAACGATTTACCGTGCGATTTGCTCCACGATCGTTTAGTCAGGTACTAAGCGATGAAGCTTGTTGAACTAAACAATCGTCTAGCATGCGCTGCATGTGATGCGGCGGTAGTCTCCCAGTTCCTGAAGAAACAGATTTTCCCGAAAACGGCACTAAAAACATGATGATGGAAAATTAGAAGTCAACTTTACTCGACAACTAAAATCCCTTGGATGCGGTATGTGATGCATGTTCCTAAGATATGCATTGATAGTCATGCGTCGATGGTCATGCATTGGAATGATAATGCGTTAACGAATGTATGCGATGACCATGCGTCCTGCCACAAGTTTTCTTGTGCTCACGCCAAGTATAACGCGAACGCATGTTTCTCAATTAATCCAAGGTCGAACATAGGGACTTGTAGTTATATGTATGCAGTGATGTGCATGCGGTGGTTTAAATAAAAAATGGAAGGGAGTTTGCTAAGTTAATCCTACTCCCACTCCTATCTAATAGACAACGCAATGAGAATATGCATGAAAGGTAGAGATACGATAAACCTTGGCATGAAATAAATGTATGGGAAAATAGATAAAATGCAGAGATGATTTCATTGCAACTCTTAAGAGTGATCGCAAGGGCAACCTTAGTCAACGCAAGTCATGCGATCATGCAACACACATACAATAATAAACCACCTCTCGGTGTGAATGCTACGACTTTTAATGCTAGAACGCATGCGATATATGCGATAAGTTTATAGAACCTACACATAAGCCTCTATTCTCATTTATGCGATGAAAAGTGACACACACACAAATAAGGCGACCACATAATATCATACCTATTCCTAGGGTGCATGCGATGCAGTGTTGACAATAGAGCTTATCTCTAAGTCCCTATCTCTTGCTTATGCCGATCTAATCTCGCTCTCTCAAGTCTAGATTCTAACCTATCTCTCTCGAGTCATTAGGTTCTTTCTTTAGACTCTCTCTCGAGTAGCTCTAAAGGGGTGTTGGGCACAACATAAAACAAGACAAACGCATGAACTTGGTTGATGCAAGATTATTCCTAACTCTAGTGAACAATGCATACATTTCTTAATGCGACCAACCACTTACCCTCTTGGCCATTTGATAATTGCTGACTTTACTTATAGACAAGCAATGCGTTAGCCTATAGAAAGACGTTGCAGCAACTTCACACTAAGAAAATAAGATTACTGACACACTCAAACAATGCAAACCTCTTAGTGGGTTGCTACATGCTTCATATCCCTAATCCACATGACTAAGTATGCGATACCCAAGCAATACCACTAAGTATTGCAATGAAAGTAAACATGCTAAGCAAAGAAGATGGAGATGGCGTCGAAGGAGACAGAGAAATGCATTGAAATCAAATTGTATTAATTTCTTAATCACAAAATTCCATGTAATACAATATAAGAAAAAAAGGAAAAGGAAATGACCAGCTGGAAGCAAAGACTTGCTCCCAGCGGATGTGCGTTAAGACTACCGATGGTGCCATGGATGGGCGGAGGAACTGACTCTCTCAAGATCTAGCTCCGGTCAAAGGCTTCATTCGTCACTCGGAATGGATGAAGGAAGTGAAGAACTCTCAAGCGTTCTTCTCACGCATTAGTCTGGATCTGTCTCTTATACACATCTAGATGTGTATAAGAGACAGACGTACGCCTCTCGATGGGTTGCTACATGCTTCATATCCCTAATCCACATGACTAAGTATGCAATACCCAAGCAATCCCACTAAGTGTTGCAATGAAAGTAAAGATGCTAAGCAAAGAAGATGGAGATGGAGTCGAAGGAATAGAGAAATAACCGGCTGTAAGCAAAGACTTGCTCCCAGCGGATGTGCGTTAAGACTACCGATGGTGCCATGGATGGGCGGAGGAACTGACTCTCTCAAGATCTAGCTCCGGTCAAAGGCTACTATCGTCACTCGGAATGGATGAAGGAAGTGAAGAACTCTCAAGCTGTCTCTTATACACATCTAGATGTGTATAAGAGACAGGAATGGATGAAGGAAGTGAAGAACTCTCAAGCGTCTTCTCACGCATTTTGTTCGTATCGTAGGGAAAATCCCCGGATCTGTCTCTTATACACATCTAGATGTGTATAAGAGACAGTTTATGTGGTGGTCCGGTTTCCGCGTTTGCATTCATTTCCTGCATTAGCTACAAAAATAGAACATCAAATGCATAATTAACGCAAAATAATAGGTTAGCTAAGATTCGACATGCTGATCGACGCAAGCTCACTTTCTCGTGAATTCCTATCATGATTGACGCATATTCTGCCTAACAACCTTCATAATTCTAAGTAAAAGGCCTAAGATGACATGCATTTCTGCATGTCATCAAACTCCCAAACTTAAAATCATGCTTGTCCTCAAGTATGTGTTATACTCAAGAAATTCTAACTCACCTTCATGCTTTCCTTTGCGATGACCAGCTTCTCAGAATATAATTTACACACACCTTTGACCATCACCGCAATGCTCTCCTGCACTTTGGCTGCTTCTTCAAAAAGATCTTTTCTAAGTTTAGTTCTGGCAAACTTTAGCTCAAAAACTTTTATTCATTCACCGCAATTTTGCGTTTAGCTTTTGAGAATGCGTACGTCAAAAATACTTCAAAACTTTGCGATGTCTTATTCAAATGCAGCTTTGAACTTGGTTATGGCCTTCGTTTTGGCTTACCCCCACGTGTGTCATGCGAGCATCCAACTTCGGTTGCATTCCATATTCAACTCAACTCTTGTCTCGTTTGATTTGGCTTGCGCCGGACAGAGGAGTTGCGTATATGTGCTGATCCTGACGACTTGCCTTCTTTTTGGCTTGCCTCCACATGTGTCATACGGACATCTAACTTCGAGCAAGTGCCTTTCACAGCTTAACTCTTATGGACATGGGTTTCCCCATTGCATTGACAGTAGAGTTATTATTCTCAAAATCTCACTTCATTTTTTTTTATTTATTTTTTTTTCAAATGATCACAATGCAATGAATGCAATTCTCCGAGACCGCTGCCACCCACAAACTTAGAGGTTGACAACATTCTCACCGCAAATCTAAAAACAAAATTACAAGAATGCGATAATAAATGTTTGAACAAAGGTTTGCACAAAATAAAACTTAAGACTTTCAAAATTTGAAGAAGCTAATAAAAGTAAAGAATGCCTTGCGTTGATTAATTAAAAAATGCGGTGAACTATACGTACCATCATAGAAACATCACAAAACAACGCAATCAGGAAAAAGAGAATTTCAAAAGGATAAGGCATACAAGATAACAAGAAAAGACCTTAGGTGGAATAGCGTGTGCGCTCATGCATTGGAATCCACGCGATTGAAGGCATGCATTGAAGAGTGAAAGGAGTTCTTTCGTTGAACTACGAACCGAGGAAACTTATTGTTGCACCTATAAGAGCAAACGTACCACAACCAAGGAAGCAGCCATATATCCAAATTAACAATGAAAAAAAAAAAAAAAACATAAACTAAGAAAGCAAAGTAAAGATAGAGTAGATGACGTCCCTGGAAAAATAAGAGTGTTGTCACCGCAAGGAGTCTTCCATGCAGGAGATGGTTCTCAACTGCTTGGGTCAAGTTGCTCTGACCATTGGAACTTCCGGCAATTGTTGGGTGCATGTTGGCCACCATGAGCTTAGAACTGCCTTTAACTCTTGCGACTGGTTGCCCTTCTACCTTGGGGTCAACATTGGCTTTCAGCACATCGCCTATACTTCAATATTGTTTGCAACCTGGTCGCACAAGCTGCAATACTCCCAAGATAAAAAGTTTGCTCGCAGAGACACAAAACTTAACAAAGCTGCCAAGTCCCTGTTTTCATGGAAACATGAAATGCCAATGAACACTATCTTGGAGCTTGAATTGTTTGATGTATGGGAGATTGATTTCATGGGACCATTCCCTCCTTTGAATGGTAAACATTACATTTTATTAGCCGTCGATTATGTCTCCAAGTGGGTAGAGGCAATAGCATGTGTTGCAAGTGATACGGTGGTAGTCTCCCAGTTCTTGAAAAAACAGATTTTCCCTAGTTTTGGCACTCCCCGTGCCATCATAAGTGATGAAGGGTCCCACTTTGTCAACCATAATATCAAGGAGCTGCTGCACAAATATAACATTCTCCACAAGGTGGCCATCGCATACCATCCGCAGACGAATGGTTAGGTCGAAGTGTCCAATCGAGAAATTAAGCTAATACTTGAGAAGATAGTAAGGCCTTCACGGAAAGATTAAGCAACGAAGCTTGACGATGCGTTGTGGGCATATCGGACTGCATTTAAAACACCAATAGGTATGTCCCCATATGCATTGGTATTTGGTAAGGCGTGTCATTTGCCTTTGGAGCTGGAATATAAGGCATTGTGGGCAGTAAAGAAGCTGAACTTTGATTGAAGAAGGCAAGAGAAGCACGAAAAATGCAATTGGTCGAGCTAGAAGAATGGAGGATTAACGCATATGAAAATACGAAGATTTATAAAGAGCGCACCAAGTGCTGGCATGGCAAACACATATGCGGTAAGAACCTCCAAGTCGAGCAAAGGGTCTTACTCTTCAACTCACGTCTGCGGCTCTTCCCGGGAAAACTAAAGTTACGTTGGTTCAGACCATCCATAGTTAGACAAGTATTCCCACATGGCACGGTGGAATTATTAAATGATGATGGAACCAACATATTCAAAGTTAATGGGTAGCGAGTAAAGGCATATCATGGAGAAGGATGGCATCACCAAGTCGAATCCGTGGAACTAAAGAAATTTGAATAAAAAAGGAAATAGGTAGTCCCTGCATTATCAAACGATCGCAATTCATCAGGGACGCAAGTTTTGGGAAACATCAATTCTTTAATTCTTCTCTACTATTCGGAATTTTCACTATATCTTTTTAGTCTTTATCTATCCTTATTTTACTATTTCTGAAAAAAATATGTGATAACGAGTTTTGTTTTGTTTAAAAATTATTTGACCCTCTCTCTGTTTGTTTACAATGATTGAGGCACTGGATTGCGGAGATGTTACGCGAAGAAGCAACTTATCTCACTCCATCACTGCAAACTAAAGAAGATAGATCGTCGCAAAGATGGATGCGTCAATACAAAATGCGGGCGACAACACAAATTTGGGGGTGTATTCTTCCTTATCTTTATTTCAAATTTTGCACTATTTCATTGCATGTCAGTTTTAAAAGTTTATCACCACATCCTCTTTGATTACCACAATCATTTGACATAGATAAATTTAATAAGTTACCGCATGCTGTTCTTTGCCAAGTATGATTTCAATGATGAAAAATATGCTTCTATGTCTTTCATATATACTAGAGTCAACTTAACTTTAAGATAGTCACCTCATAAAATACTTCTAAAAGTTAGGGGTTTGCTAGCTTTCTTTCAAACTCTCTTTACAACGCATTCTAAGAACATCGCATGATTCATTTCAATCTTTTGGGAATGGGGACATTGTCGCATTTTAAATTTGGGGGTGAGGTATTTATTTTCGACCTTGCTATTTTGAAAAAAAAAAATTGAGAATAACAACTCCACTGCCAACACAATGGGAAACCCATGTTGATAAGAGTTAAGTTGTGAAAGGCACTTACCCGTAGTTGGATGTCTGCATGACACACGTGGGGTCAAGCCAAAATAAAAGTAAGTCACCAAGATCAACGCAAAAATAAATGACTGCAACTCCACTGCCAAATAGGTATGAGTTTAGTCTGAGAAAGAGTGCATTGCTCGTAGTTGGATGTCAGCATGACACCCGTGGGTGCAAGCCAAAATGAAGGCAAAGCACTTGGATCAGCGCAAGGTCAGAAGAAAAAAATAATAATAATAACAATGACAAGAAATATGCAAGGATAAAATCATTTGATACCCTAGTGGAAAATTTTCTTTTTGAAATAAATCATGTGATGTTATGGAAATTAGTAAAGTCCTTTTGAAGGTTAAGCTTGCAGTCCCTAGGTCTTAGAAATATTTTAAGAAGAGACTTGAATAAGATTTAAGGAAATTTTGGTATATAGGATTTGAACGAAGTATCCTTGAGAAATCTAGGAAAAAAAACTTTGCGGTTGACTTGCTAAAGAAATCTTTAGCTTATGCTTGAGGACAAGCATTGTTTAAATTTGGGGGTGTGATAACGGGCAGAAATGTACGTTATCATAGTGCTAAGTTATTAAACAATGTTGGATTGCGTTGATAAAACATTTTAAAATTGCATCCATCAAGCATCAATTTCATAATATTGCGGTCGCATGCGTTCATCACATAGGAACAGTTGATTTTTGTGTTTTTATGCAGAATATGCATTGACGCAACACAAGAATTGCGATCATAGGAAATCATTGGTCGAGCGCAGCATTACCGCAAGGCTTTGCGGTGATCGTGTTTGCAAATATTCGCCCAAGAAGGATGGCCGCAACTTGGCAAGCACAACATGGTGGGCGCATCTGGGTGAAAGGCTAATTATTCGCGATGGGACAGAAAGCTGATGACAGTCGAATCCGAATTAAGTTGACAACTGATAACGATCACAAGTACATTCAGCTTTTCGGTGACCATTATTCGACGCATCAGTCAGGAATTAAAGTCATCCCATCTGTACAATCATGAGAGAGAAACCGCCTTTCACCATGGATGCTCTATAAATACCAAGGGCATTCTTCAGAAAAGGGGTTCTCGAGTACAGCTATTCTTTGTTCCACAAGTTCGCACGCTCTTGTTCATAGTTTTCTTTCGTTTTAAGGCAGAGCAAGGGAAGAGTGGTGACACCGAAGATCGTTCAAGGCAACTCGAGAGAGAACCTTGGGGCATAGAAGCAGAGTGCGGACTGACTCTTGCGAGAGTGAGATTATCTTTTGAGCACAAGTAGAAAAACAGTGTAAATGCCTGGGCAGCAAGAGATTGCTACCAGGCTCTTTATTCTATACTTACATTGTTATTTTGTACTTCATCTTCATATTTATACAATAGAAGTTCTATTTCTACCTTTGTTCACTCTCTTAATACGCATGAGTAGCTAAACTAGTCAAATGGGTTGAGAAGAACTAAGCTAACATGACCTAGGAAATTCATTGCTTGCGATTGTCTTGTTTTATGCTGTGCAAAACACCCTTTTGAAGCTACTCGAGAGAGAGTCTAAAGAAAGAACCTAAGACTCGAGAGAGCTAGGTTAGAATCTAGACTCGAAAGAGCAAGATTAGAACTGCATAAACAAGAGATAGGGACTTAGAGATAAGCTCTGTTTGTCAACCTGCATCGCAGGCATCCTAGAAACAGGAATGATATTATATGGTCACCTTATTTGTGTGTGTGTTATCCTGTCATCACATAAATAAGAATAGAGGCTTATGTGTAGGTCCTATAGACTTATCACATATATTGCATGCGTTCTAGCATTAGAAGCCATAACATTCGCATCGAGAGATGGTTTACTATTGTATGCATGTTACATGGTCGCAAAGCATGGACGCATTCTAGGAAGTGTTAGCCGAAACCCTTCTCAACCCGTTCATCACATATTCATCGCATCTCCCATTTAGCAACTCTTTTCAAACTCCGCCGCAATTGTTATTTTTCTTCATTAACACAATCAACAACAAACCAACAATTTATTTATTTGGTTACCACAAGGCTTTCATAAAAATTACCAACGCAGTTTATTTTCACAAGTCCCTGTGTTCGACCCTGGACTTACCAAGAAACTTAGTGGAATTTACGCTTGGATTCCGCTGAGGAAACTTGAGTGCACAACGCAATTTTAGAGCTTGAATTGTTTGACATATGGGGGATTGATTTGATGGGACCATTCCTTTCTTCGAATGGTAAACATTACATTTTATTAGCCGTCGATTATGTCCCCAAGTGGGTAGAGGCAATAGCATGCGTCGTAAGTGATGCGGCAGTAGTCTCCTAGTTCCTGAAGAAATAGATTTCCCTGGCAATGGTGCCAAAAACTTGATGACGGGAAATTAGAAGTCAACTTTACTCGACAACTAAAATCCCTTGGATGCGGTATGCGATGCATGTTTCTAAGATATGCATTGATAGTCATTCGTCGATGGTCATGCATTGGAATGATAATGCGTTAACGAATGTATGCGATGACCATGCGTCTTGCCACAAGTTTTCTTGTGTTCACGCCAAGTATAACGCGAACACAAGTTTCTCGGGTAATCTGAGGTCGAACACAGGGACTTGTAGCTATATGTATATGGTGATGTGCATGCAGCGGTTTAAATAAAAGAATGGAAGGGAGGTTGTTAAGTTAATCCTAATCCTACTCCTATCTAACAGACAACGCAATAAGAATATGCATGAAAGGTAGAGATACGACAAACCTTGGCATGAAATAAATGTATGGGAAAATAGATAAAATGCAGAGATGATTTCATTGCAACCCTTAAGAGTGACCGCAAGGGAAACCTTAGTCAATGCAAGTCATGCGATCATGCAACACACATACAATAGTAAACCACCTCTCGGTGTGAATGCTACGACTTCTAATGTAGAACGCATGCGATATATGTGATAAGTCTATAGAACCTACACATAAGCCTCTATTCTCATTTATGTGATGACAAAGTGACACACACACACAAATAAGGCGACCATATAATATCATACCTATTCCTAGGGTGCATGCGATGCAGTGTTGACAAGAGAGCTTATCTCTAAGTCTCTATCTCAAGCTTATGTCGATCTAATCTCGCTCTCTCGAGTCTAGATTCTATCCTAGCTCTCTCGAGTCATTAGGTTCTTTCTTTAGACTCTCTCTTGAGTAGCTCTAAAGGGGTGTTGGGCACAACATAAAACAAGACAAACGCATGAACTTGGTTGATGCAAGATTATTCCTAACTCTATTGAACAATGTATACATTGCTTAATGCGACCAATCTCTTACCCTCCCGGGCAGTTGATTGTTGCTGACTTTACTTATAGACAAGCAATGCGTTAGCCTATAGACAGGCGTTACAATAGCTTCACACTAAGCAAATAAGATTCCTCACACACTCAAATAACGCACACCTCTCGGTGGGTTGCTACATGCTTCATATCCCTAATCCACATGACTAAGTATGCGATACCTAAGCAATCCCACTAAGTGTTGCAATGAAAGTAAAAATGCTAAGCAAAGAAGATGGAGATGGCGTCTAAGGAGATAGAGAAATGCATTGAAAAAAAATTGTATTAATTCCTTAATCAAAAAATTTCATACAATACAATATAAGAAAAAAAGAAAAAGGAAATGACCGGCTGGAAGCAAAGACTTGCTCCCAGCGGATGTGCGTCAAGGCTATTGGTGGTGCCATGGATGGGCGAAGGAACTAACTCTCTCGAGATCTAGCTCCGGTCGAAGGCTCCAGTTGTCACTCGAAATGGATGAAGGAGGTGAAGAACTCTCAAGCATCTTCTCACGCATTTTGTCCGGATCGCAGGAAAAATCCCCGGATCACAAGGATCATCCCTAGATAACTTGAATTTCAGCTCATCGGCTTCTATTTATAGAGTTTGAGTCTCTGACAGCATTAATTGGACTGCTCTGATTCTGACGTTCGGTGCGTTAGTCCTTTCTGAACCTCTACCACTAACGGCGTGGTAGGTGAAATGCCAGCATCAGCATTGGATTTTCTCGAGGTAGATGCGTTGATGCGTTCATTCCACCTACCTTGCGTCTGTCTCTTATACACATCTAGATGTGTATAAGAGACAGACCTTGCGTTGATCCCCTTAGTCTGCGTTCTCGCATAGCCGCAATCATTCAATGAGTGCATTCGCTTAATACCGCATCTCTACTTGATGACCACAATCGCTTTACGAGCGCAACTCCCATACGATGGACGCATACAACTTATTACGCAACAACCATGCGTTGATCGATGTGTTTGCCTTTGCGATGGAGAGTTTCTCCATATGCGATCGTCTATGCGGTGGTCTGGTTTCCGCATTTGCGTTCATTTCCTGCATTAGCTACAAAAATAGAACATCAAACGCATAATTAACACAAAATAACAGGTTAGCTGAGATTCGACATGCTGATCGACGCAAGCTCACTTTCTCGTGAATTCTATCATGATTGACATATATTCTTTCTAGCAACCTTCATAATTCTAAGTAAAAAGCCTAAGATGACATGGGTGATTCCACTAAAGGCCATAGCTGAACTCCCCTCACTATAGATATATTATGTTCACTCGATATAACCATGATTAGTAAGTTAACCCTTCACAGGTTGTTCGTAATAACGGCTGGGTCGACTATCTATTTTACCCCCGAAATTATCTCTTGTTCCTTAAGTCCCACTGATCCCCTAATGAACAATTGATTTGTGATCCAATCAACAAATTGAATCCCTCTTGGCCCAATGAGAGGGTGAGGCCTCTTGTTTAAGACCCAAAATCAACACTTGAAGGGAACAACCTCTCTACTAACCTTAATCGGGCAGGAGTGAATTCTGTCTTGCACCTTATGTCTCCAGCTATTCATCCGATCTTATCCCTAAAATGGGAGGCTTATTGAGCAGAGACATTTGGTCTGCTCTCACCGTTTGTAGATCAAAGGATATTCCTGAACAAACATGAGTTCATAGTTAGATCGGGATTAAGATCAAGTTACCTAGGTCATCGCTTTGAAATAGTCAGTCTTAAACAGCAAACAATGTTATAAGGGTGACTGGTTTTGTGGTCCGATCTTGCACAAAACTCATTTATACAGGACACCCCCACTCCTCATATCATAACATGCACGAATTAGGATCACTTCGTATGTAGCACTTTACAACTCTTTGTAACAACTACATAGTAGGCCGCATCCAATAGTGTTACCAGAATAAGGCACCCAACCTTATTCATATACTATAGATCATTTTACTATTTACTCAAACCTGATCCACTTGTATGTCTCCACATAAAGTTCAAGTACTCATGTAATAGTCAAGGGACTTTAAGTTTATTAGATTTCTATAAAAACAAATATTCAATAACAACTTATTGAATTTTCAAAATAAGTTCTATTGTTTACAAACCACGAGTTTTAAGACATAAAACCCAACACCCAGCTCCCCAATTAGACGAATCCCCAAAATGGTAGGCTTGTTGAGTCGGCGATCTAGCCACTCTCACCCATACAAATTAAAGGACCACCGTCATAGGTAGGAGTTCACAACTCACTTAGGATTCAGGTCATGTTACCTATGGTCATCCTTGTGAAATGTAACTCTCTGTTATAAACAGTATTATATAATAAGACTAAACATTTTGTAATTCAGTCTTATACAAACTCCTTTGTATAGAATATCCCCGCTCACATGTCTATGCATGAATGGTCAGGATTAGATCATTTACAGAACTTTACAATAATTGTAACACCTACAAAGCGGGCCATACTTGTAGTGTCACTAGGATAAGGTACTCAACCTTATCGATCTACTACAGACCATTTAGGTTATCACTTAAACATGATCCACCCGTATGTCTTTACATACATGTTTAAGTTACAAGATAACCTTGGATGTTAGTTTATTGGTTTGTGGTTAATGCAACTAAAATATCATATATTTTATTAAATAGACAATGAGTTTGAATAAAATATCATATATTTTATTAAACAAACAATGAGTTTGTTCAATACATTTACAAACTATAGGACCCTACGAGATTTAGGGCATCAACCGCAACAGGATTTTTCCACTAACTAAGTGGATCATGAAGTGTTTCATGCTAAGCATGACACCTATCTTTTTCATGCTAATGGAGTTTGAGGTGGAAGCCATGCAAGAAGGGTTTTTGCATATGTTTTGTTTATAAATAGGTTTTGATTTCCAAATGAAAAAAAACTAATGCTTCCTTGTTTTTTAAACCTTTTTTTCCACAAATTCTCTTTGACTCTCCAAATTAATTAGTGCGATTCCCTGTCTTTCATCAATAATTTGGTCCCACAATCGTGTTCTTCAATCAGAGAATAGCAAGGATTTATCGTTGGTGGTGTCGATTACTCACGGAGACAAAGTTTATCGTGAAACTACAAAGGTTGTATCTATAACTCTCTTTGCATGCTTAATCCCTAGTTAGTTATTTGTAATTAGAGTGTTATAATCTATTGCTTTCGTTGTGCATGCTTCTTTTATTTCCATCAATTGGTATCAGAGCATGCTTATAGCATTTTATTACATTTGATGGGTGTTATTCATGTGATGAATGCTTTCTGGACTAAAGTGGATACATTACAGTTTTAACATTTGTTTTCTCGTTAATTTGTCGACGAAATTGTAATTGCTCACATGTATATGAGCTTTTATGTGTTGCAAAGGGTCTGTAATTTTTATGGAGTCAGTAGAGTCCAATTAGGCCTTCAATTGTTTAAAAGAAATGGTATTACTCAAGTTGGCCGAGAGATTTTGAGAAGAAATGGCTCACAGACCCGGAAATAGCCTCCTAGACCCAGAAATTGGACCCGCTGTCCATATCCGACCTAGTTTGTTGAGTTCTCATGCGCGCGCCCCATCCAGACCCAACTCTAACCCATTTTCAACCCGACCTATAGCGAAGGATCCTATCTGGTTTGGCGTGCGCACGTTAGTCTTTGTTCGTCCGACCCGTTATGCAACTCGATTCTCCAACCCGCACGCGGTTTACCTGACCTGTAAGGGTTGGCCGGTCCAGTTCGACTTGGTTGAGTTGGTTTGACCGGTTCAACCTATTTTTTTTTTAGTTTGAGGCTGGTTCGGAGAGCTGCTTGTTGAATTATGTAATAATCTAGTTTGTTTGTTTGTTTTAATGCCAAAACCGGTCCACTTTAGTGTTGTTTAGGTATTATGCATGTGATGTATGATATTGTTTTTAATATGTGTGCATAAAGTATGTCATATAGTTTTTAAAAATCTCAACGTAGGATATATATATGGCATGCATTTGTTATATGTTATAAGTGTTATAATGTATATAGTATGCATACATAGATTTTCATAATTTAATATAAGTATTATATTAAAGCATGATTTTCTTTAAGGAAGCATGTTATAGAAGAATGTTCTAGGGTTATAATTGTTATAATTGTTTTATAATTATTGTAAAGTAACCAAGACTTTTAAAATCTATAACAAAGATAAATTGCATGCTCATCTAGGGTTAACCAATGCAATTCAATCGTTTTTTAAGAGTTAAAATAGGTCAATTACTTGTAAAACAAGAGTTGTTTACTTACCCAGGGAGATCTTGTCTAAGGTTGGGGGTACTTAAGTTGACGATTTACAGTACACTAATGACATGCAGAAATGCATGTCATCTTAAGCCTTTTACTTAGAATTAGGAAGGTTGTTAAACAGAATATGCGAAAATTATGCTAGGAATTCATGAGAAAGTGAGCTTGCGTCGATCAGTATGATGAATCTCGGCTAACCCGTTATTATGCATTAAAGTTCTATTTTTGTAACTAATACAGGAAGTGAACGCAAATGCGAAAACCGGACCACCACATAGACGACCGCATGTGAAGAAACACTCCATCGCAAAGCTGAACGCATTCGATCAACATATGGAAGTTGCGGTAATCAGTCGCATGCATCCATCGCATGGGAGTTGTGCTCGTCAAGCAATTGCAATCATCATGTAAAGTTGCGGTATTAAGTGAATGTGGACACCGAGTGATTGCGGCTATAATAGGATCAACGCAAGGTTGGTGGAATGAACGCATCAACACATCTACCTCGAGAAAATCATAAGCTGATGCTGACATTTCACCTACCACGCCGTTAGCGGCAGAGGTTCAGAAAAGGACTAACGCGCCGAATTTCAGAATCAGAATAGTCCATTAATGCTCTCGGTGATCCAAGCTCTATAAATAGAAGCCGCTGAGCAAAATTCCAACTTGTCCGGGGATTATCCCTGCAACCCAGGGTTTTCCCTACGATCTAGACAAAATGCGTGAAAAGACGTTTAAGATTTCTTCACCTCCTTCATCCATTCCAAGTGACGACCGGAGCTAGATCTCGAGAGAGTCAGCTCCACCACCCATCCATTCCAAGTCATTTCATTTTCCTTTCTTTTCTTATAATGCATTGTATAAATTTTGTGATTAAGGAATTAATACATTTTGTGTTCAATACATTTCTATGTTTCCTTCGATTCCATGCCTATCTTCTTTGCTTAGCATCTTTACTTTCATTGCAACACTTAGTGAGATTGCTTGGGTATCGCATACTTAGTCATGTGGATTAGGGATATGAAGCATGTAGCAACCCACCGAGAGGTGTGCATTGTGTGAGTGTGAGAGTAACCTTATTTGATTAGTGTGAAGCTGCAGCAACGTCTGTCTACAGGCTAATGCAATGCTTGTTTAGGAGTAAAGTCAGCAACAATCAACTACCCGGAAGGGTAAGTGGTTGGTCGCATTAAGCAATGTATGCATTTTTCACTAGAGATAGGAATAATCTTAGGTCAGCCAAGTTCATGCAGTTACCTTGTCTTATGAGCACATCATTCATCATTTAGGCATACTTGAGAGAGTAGTCTAAAACCCAAATCTAAGACTCGAGAGAGTGGATTGGAACACATAGGCAAGAACGGGGAACTTAAAGATAAGCTTTGTTTGCTATCACACAGCGTATGCGCCCTACATATAGGATATTGCATGTGTCCAAGAAGTAGGATAAGATGGTATGCGGCTAGCACGCTCATGCGGCGAGAGCTAGTGAGTGGGTTATAGAGGTCTAGGCAGGCATAGGCTTCTCAACATTATCGCAAATCCACCGCATACGTCCTAGAGTTAGGTTCACATGTGTGTAGCATGATTGCATGGCTTGCGTTGACTAAGGTTGCCCTTGCGGTCACTCTTAAGTATTGCAATGAAAACATCTCCGCATTTTATCTATCTTTCCCATTCATTTGTTTCATGTCAAGAGTTGTCGTGTCTCTACCTCTCATGCATATTCTCATTGCGTTGTCTGTTAGTTAGAAGTAGGAGTAGGATTAGTTTAGCAACCCCTCCAACATTCTTTATTTAAACCGCCGCATGCACATTACCGCATTCACTTTGCTACAAGTCCCTTTGTTCGACCTCGGATCACCTAAGAAACTTGCGTTCGCGTTATACTTGGCGTGAACGCAAGAAAACTTGTGATAGGATGCATGGTAATCACATACATTTGTTAACGCATAATCATTCCAACGCATGACCATCGACGCATGACTATCAACGCATATCTTAAGAACATGCATCGCATATTGCATCCAAGGGATTTTAGTTGTTGAATAATTTGATTTCTAATTTTCCGTCACCATACACCTCCTACCTCGAGATCAAACTGGCATCTAAGTCATTAACACTAGTTTATGAGCATGTGGTGCAAGGTAATAAAATTGGTTTATCACCTAGACATCATAGGTTAATTCCTGGTATAAGAGTTATACTAGGAAAAATTACCTAGACTTAGGTTGTATAAAATTAGTTGGTTAATAACCAAGTTAGTACTCAATTTTATAAAATAGAATACTTCGGTGGGAGATTAATAATATATGAGATATATTATTTCTGGCTCTCATATCTCTAAGAATTCACACCGTGAGATCCATGCTCGGCTTCGAGTTGCTATTTGTGGCAACCTCTCTTTGGAAAGTATTTGCATGGGTCAATAACAAGGTAAATAGGGAAGTTGTTCATAGTAAGTGGGTGAAGGGTGCGTGTCAACACATCCTACAGTCTCTTTTATTAGGTCACACCGTGAGATTTCTATATTGCGTCTGCTGTCGTTCAGAGGCGACACTAGCTAATCGTTAACCGCGACAATTCCTTTGGAGGTTTGTAGCATAGGATTCGGAACACCGTGAACTCATGGATAGAGTTACTTAGGTCCATTTTCAAAAAAAAATTGTTTCTCCTTCGAAGGCTTGCTTGATTCCAATCTCTATAATTCGAAAAAGGCGGGTATACACTTACCAGGCTTATTAAGTGTTACTAAAGTTCTTGACCAAATAAACGGTAACTAAGTACTATAAGGATATGAGTTATTCTGGTATTAGTCTTAGTCAAGAATGTCTTGATTCAGTGAAGGAGTAGTTGACTGCCTTTCGGTGGGGGCTATTCTGACTCACTAAAGTATCATAGCAAAAGAATAATGAGTATGGGTACATTATTATTTGCTTAGTAAATTGGTTTAAAAATTAGAGTTAATCTTTTTACTAATAAATTGTTTACTTTTCAGCAATGACATTTATACATCTGCTAGCTTCAGAAAAACTTAATGGTAATAATTACAAAGCTTGGAAATTTAATATCAACACGATACTAGTAATAGATGATCTCCGATTTGTTTTAATGGAGGAATGTCCTCCAACCCCTAGTCCCAACACAAACTAAACAGTTCAGGATGCGTATGACAGATGGGTCAAAGCTAATGAGAAGACTTGGGTTTATTTTTTAGCTAGTATATCTGATGTACTGTCTAACAAACACGAGAAGTTAGCTACTGCAAGAGAGATCATGGACACTTTGCAGGGCCTATTTAGACAACCGTCATCTGTTAACGAACTTTAGATTTACGAATCTTTATTGAAAAATAAAGGTTTAGAGGCAGAAAAAAATGTTGCTTCCACCTCAAAGAGAAAACCCCAGAAAGAATCATCTTCTGGGAGTAAAGCTCCAAGAATAAAGGTATTCAAAAGAAAAAGAAGAAAACTGGGAAGGGGAAGACTCCAACTGCACAAAAAGCTGAAAAAGAAAAACAAGGTAAATTAGATTTACTAGTTATTGAGACATGTATAATGGAGAATGAAGATTTTACCTGGATATTGGATTCAGGGGCCACTAATCATGTTTATTTTTCTTCTCAGGAAACTAGTTCCTAGAGGTAGCTTGAAAAAGATGAGATTACTCTCCAGGTTAGATCAGGGGAACGTAATTCAGTGAAAGCAATGGGAATAGTTAAGTTAACTTTTGGAAATAGATATCTGTATTTAGAAAAATGTTCTTTATGTATCTTCTTGTAACATAAATTTGATATCTATTTCCATTTTTTGGAACGTTTGTACAATGTAAATTTTGGTCATAACGAATCGTTCATTACAAAAATAGGTGTACAAATATGTTTCGCAAACTTAGAAAGTAACTTATACAAGTTAAAACCATCTAAATTTGAAGTTGTATATAACATAGAAATGTTTAAAACAACTGAAACTCAAAGAAAAAGGCAATACATTTCTCAAAGTACCTATCTTTGGCACTTGAGACTTAGCCACATTACTCTCAATAGGATTGAGAGATTGGTTAAAAGTGGACTTCTAAATAAGTTAGTGTTGGGGTTGATGCCCTAAAGTCTCGTGTTCTGTAGTTTATAAACTGTTTGTACGAACGCTTGTGATGTTTAATATATGATATTTTACTTTACTTCTTGATTTTGCTCAGTTGAATGTTTTATTTGCTTTACCACAAACCAATAAATTTACCTAAAATCCCTGGTTATTTGTATGTAATTTAAGCATGTATGTGGTGACATACAAGTGAATCATGTTTTAAATGATAACCAAAATGGTCTGTAGTATATAGATATAGGAGGGAAACCTTATCCTGGTAACGCTACGGATGCGGCTCGCTTTGTGGAATGGTCACAAGTGTTGTGACTTGTCACAGATGGTCTGAGCTGGATCATTCGTGTAGGGGACATGTGAACGGGGGCGTCCTATACAAAGAGTTTGTGTAAGACCTGACCACGAAGTGTTAATGTCTCGTTATATAACACCGTTCATGACACTTTACTAGNGACATGTGAACGGGGGTGTCCTATACAAAGAGTTTGTGTAAGACCTGACCACGAAGTGTTAATGTCTCGTTATATAACACCGTTCATGACACTTTACTAGGATGACCATAGGTAACAAGACTTCAATCCTGAGTGAGTTGGGAACTCCTGCCATTGAGGGCGGTCCTTTGATTTGCATGGGTGCGAGTGGCCAGGTCGCTGACTCAAACCTACCACTTTGGGGATTCGTCTGATTCGAGAGCTGGGAACTCAGCTACATAAGATGAAATGCACTTCTTACCCGAGGGCAAGTAGATAGATAGCTCCCTTAAAGGCTGATTCCAGGGCTTGAATGATGTGGCATCACACACCTTCTCTTGGCCCGAGTAGTGTTCACACATAGTTGGACTATGTTGAATTTTTCATTAAAGGGATCAGTGGTACTTAAGGAGTGAGATGTAACTATAGGAGCAAAACGGTAAATTGGCCCAACTATACTTACGAGCATCTGTGAAGGGTCATCGTACTCATGATTGGTTATATTCAATGGACACAGAAATATATATGTGGTAAAAAGAGTTCAGTTGTTGGCCTTTAGTGGAATGTTTGGCAGTTAACAGATGGTGGATCTCGTGGCTAAAGAGTTTAGTCAGCTATTCACATACTGTTGGAGCTTCGAGCCATAGGTCCATAAGGTCCCTTTGGTAGCTTGGATAAAGTTAAGAATCAGTTTTTGGGTCAGTTTGAAATGTTCAAATTGACAAGAGGGGTTTCCATTATCTATGATATAATTGAACTGGTTAATTATATAGGATATGATTGACTAAATGTATGAGATACAATATTTTGGAGGAAATTAGATATAAATATGATTTATATCATGCAGAGGAGAAAATACTATAGTAGATATATGATATCAAACTATAGGTTAAGAATATAATATGATTATATTTATTATTTAATTAATTAGGCGGTTATGAGATAATTGGCCGAGAATTTCTCCAGAATCGTGCGAAAGTAGAAAGATCGAATTCAGTTCTTGTAACTGAAGAATAAAATGAAAATTGTTTTCATTTTGTAAGATATTCGAAAATTTGCTCATTGTGCGAAAAGTTTACGATCACTTAGCGTTGAGAACCTATGCGATAGCACCCATCATCCTAAACGATTGTACACCCACGCACTAAACGATTGCCCATGATTTCTAAACAATCGCTTAGCGTGCCGAACAGACCTAAAAGATCGCTTACCATTTACTAGACGATTGCTTAGCAAAACCTACACGATCGTGTATCTTTTTCTAAATGACAAACACCCGACATGATAGTCTTCTACTATCTCCCACTTGCTTGTTCATACTACATGATCGGCTTTTCCTCCTCCCTCTACCAATTCCATCAAAGTCTACCCTTTAGATTCTCATTCCGAGAATATCGAAGGCTTCGAGTGGTGATGTCATCTCAGATTGTTGTTGATTTGTGCGCTGCCGATCGTGTAGACGATCGTGGTGCTGTTAGGCGACTGTTTATTGGGCAATAAAAAGCGTAGAGAAGTCTGCATCCATTAGACTGAGTTCGAGCAAAGATTGTCTTCAATTGGTACGTTTATTCGGTCTTTTGTACTTTATTTGTTAAAGCATGCCTATAATCAGTGTTACAATGCCTTCCGCTCATGGATTCTCTTGTTTAAGAGTTCCTTCAGTTAGAAGATAACTCTTTGCCATCGTGTGAGTCATGTCTCGAAGGAAAAATGGCAAAAAGATATTTTTCTGGAAAAGGTCTTCGAACCAAAGAAACCTTAGACCTCGTGCATTTGGACCTCTATGGACCGATGAATGTTAAAGCAAGGGGAGGTTATGAATATTTCATTAGCTTTATTGATGATTATTCAAGGTACGGTTACATTTACCTAATTCATTATAAGTTTAAAGCTCTTGAAAAGTTCAAGTACGACTAAGGTTAAGAACCAATTAGGTAAATCTATTAAGACACTTCGATCGGATTGAGGTCGGGAGTATTTGGACTTGAAATTTCAAGACTATATGATAGAACACGAAATTCAGTCATAACTCTCTGCACCAGGAATGCCTCAATAGAACGATGTATCTGAATAAAGAAATAGAACCTTGTTAGACATGGTTCGATCCATGATTTGTTATACTCGGTTATCTAACTCATTCTTGGTGTATGCAATAGAGACTATAGCTTACATTTTGAATAACATTCCCTTTAAGTGTGTTTTAGAAACACCTTATGAGTTATGGACAGGGTATAATACATCATTTTCGGATCTGGGGTTGCCCGACACACATGTTGGCGCAAAATCCTAAGAAATTAGAACATCGTTCAAAATTATCCTTGTTTATGGGTTACCCTAAAGGAATAAAAGGTGGTTAGTTTTATGATCCTCGTAATGATAAGGTAATTGTATCGAAAAACTCCACATTCCTAGAGGAAGATCATATACGAGATCATAAACCACGCAGTAAACTGGCATTGGAAGAGATTTGAAAAGATGCTACAGATGGATCAGTAAAAGTTGTTGATCAGGCTCGCTTATCAACAAGAGTCGTTGATAAATCAAGGACATATGGTCCATCACATCCTACTCAAGAGTTGAGAGAGCCTTGATGTAGTGGGAGTGTTGTGAGATAGCTTGGCTGCTATATGGGTTTAACTGAAACTGAAGTCACCATACCTGATGATGGCTTAGATGATCCATTAATTTATAAACAAGCAATGGATGATGTTGATTAAGATCAGTGGATCAAAACCATAGACCTTCAAATAGAGTCTATGTACTTTAATTCAGTATGGGAACATGTAGATAAACCTAATGAAGTAAGACCTATCAGTTGTAAGTGGATCTACAAGTGTAAAAGTGACCATACAGGGAAAGTACAGACCTATAAAGCCCGGTTAGTAGCAAAGGGTTATAACCAGGTTGAGAGGGTGGACTATGAAGAAACCTTCTCACCTATTGCTATGATTAAATCAATAAGGATATTCTTGTCCATTTCCACTTTTTATAATTATAAAATTTGGCAAATGGATGTCAAGACTGCCTTTCTAAATGGTAATCTTGAAGAGAGTATTTATATAGTCCAACCAGAAGGGTTCATTGAACAAGGTCAGGAGCAAAAGATTTGCAAACTGGAGAGATCTATTTATGGATTGAAACAGGCGTCCAGATCTTGGAATATAAAATTTGATAATGACTTTGAACAAAACGTTGATGAACCTTGTGTATATAAAAGGATCATCAACTCCACTGTAACATTTCTAGTTTTGTATGTAGATGATATCCTACTTATTGGAAATAATGTAGGATACCTAATTGACATAAAAAATTGGCTGATAACCCAATTTCTAATGAAAGATCTGGGAGAGGTACAGTATGTTATTTGGATTCAAATAGTTCGTAACCGAAAGAACATAATGCTAGCTATATCTCAAACATCTTATATAGACAAGGTGTTGTCTAGTTTTAAGATGCAGGATTCCAAAAGAGGTCTTTTACCTTTTAGGAATGGAATACATTTGTCAAAGGAACAATGTCCTAAGACAACTCAAGAAGTTGAGAATATGAGAGGTGTTCCCTATGAAGGGTAACTTAAAATGAGGAGTTCCTTGAGTGAAAGTGGATCGTCCAAATTCCATTGTGATTGAACACATACATTTACAGTCATACATAATGGATTATGCATCTGAAACTAAATTACAGCATGCTTCTAAAATAAAACAAAGGTTGAGAGATTATACCTTTGAAGAACTGTTCTTCAAGTAATCCCTCGATCTAACTTGTTCACAAATGCTTCGAACAAGTCACGAACACTCCTTTTCAATAAGCAGCAAACAACAACTCGATCCTCGAACCAACAAGGACACTACCACTCGGATTCCTCAGTATGCTCAGGGTGAGAACCCAAGAGTGGTGGGCTCTAACTATTTTGGTCAAAAAGATATTTATGAATTTAGAAGAGGAAGACGATCGAAGAAGAAGCACTATCGCATAGTGTAACCGCAATAATTGTATCTATGAACTACAAGTCCATGCCATAAACTTGATGACATAGATTTTATGCGATGATATGCGATACTACTTCTAGATATGCGTTATTAATGAATGATCTTGTAGTATGTTGTGCGTTGTCACAAGTTTCCTTGCGTTGAAACCAAGTATAATTTCACTGCAAGTTTTTCGGTGTGATCCAAGGTCGAACACAGAGACTGATTAAGGTTATTGTGCTACATTTGTGATACATGCGACCAGGGGTTTTTCAAATTAATAAAAGAGTTTTGTGTACAATTAATTAAACATGCGATAAAGGAAAGTAAAGCAGTAAAGATGCGATAACAACATAAATTGTGATAAAGTAAACCTAAACTAAGATGATACAAGATACAGGTTTCATGATATAAGATACCGAGGTCAAGGCTAGCTGTGAAGCTTATAAGATTGTGTAATGCGGTAACAAGTCTTATGTGCGATGCAGAAATAGAAAAGATAACTAATATAAACAGCGCAAGTTCTTTAATTGCGTTAAAGATATAAGTATTGTTCCGCTTTTTCCTTGGCGTACACCTCTCGATGATCGGTCGCGTTCCCACATTTCTGTAGTGAAATAGGGATGAACGTAATGAACGCAAGGTTGCTTCCATCTCTGGAAGTATTACTCGCTTTAGTTAACGCATTCTTCTAACTTTCTCTCAACAGATCAGAATGACATCTTCACTTCTGCTCTCACAGGTGAAGACGCTGTCTAGCATGCCTTAGTTAAACACATTTATCTCTTTAACATAGATTAAGTTACTCGTTTAATTCATATTAATTACGAAGGGATTAAGAAAACTTCATGGAGAAAACGATTAATGGAGGAACGGAAATAGACAAAGAAGTGGAAATGGAAATGATCGAGACATTCAATAAAACTATTTAGCGTCCGATACATGATTTGTAAATGAAGAGATTAAGAGAATGAAATACAGTTGATGAAATAGAGTTAGAAACAAATACAAATAAGCGCCAACGTCTTGGCGCCGATCTGGTTGGAGATTTGTTTGTCGGCATGGATGGATCGTGTAGAAGGATGAGCTTCCCTCTCAGGCTTGCCCAACCGAAAGCAGGGATCTAAGCACAGAGCTTCATAGCGAGGATCTGGCCAAATCACACTAAGACTCACCTCTCGGCCTTGTCTCTTTTCTTCCTGGATTTCTTCCGATCAGTACTCAGCTCAGCCTCTCTCTCAGTAATCTAGCACCAATTAGTCCTCATATCAAGTATATCTTTTCTGAAATCTATGGGGGTATTTATAGGTGAAAAGCTTTGACTCTTGGCTTGTGGACCCCACTTATTGTTATGGAAATTTTGAAGATGGAGGAATAAATATTCCTTCTGTTATGCAATCAGACCGTTAAATCAGTACAACGGTTAGTTGTACACGTGTCACAATCCTCTGTATTTGCGTTGCTCAGCTGCATCTTTCGATCGGGTGCTCGCATGCGGTGTTGTTTTTATTACCGCATGCGGTTGAAATTCAGCTCGGGATCAACTGTCGCATTGCACCGTCATTGCGTTAATCGTCTCTTCATTGTGGTTTGACAAGCGCAATGTGACGGAGATGTGCTATTCAATTTCTCGTTGAGCCTTGATCACAAGCAATGACTTGGTTTCCTGCAAAACAGAATAGAAATATCCTCTTCTACCATCTTGATGATGTTAGTGGGTGTAATTGCGATAATTCATAATTATTGTATTTCTGAGCTAATTTTCATACAATCGACGCATATTCCTTCTCTTTTGGCCGCAATATCTAGATAAGGCAGCATAAATAACTTGTATTTCTACAAGTTATCACATAGCAAACTTCTCGATCGTTTAGGCTATAGCATAGACAAAGAGAGCCTATCGTATATGCTCTATATTTATCGTGTAGACTATCGCATAGTCTCTATTTGCATTGTCTTTTTAATTTTTGATTTCTTGGAAATCTTAGAAGGAAGGAAAAAATAACTTTTCCTTTTATTCCAATTGCCATAAAATTTCCATAACCACCCACTAAAGTAGTTTTTGAGAAAAAAGATTATTATTCAAAATAATAAATAATATAAACAAATATGATAACCAACTTATCATATTATATTTATAACCTATAGTTTTAATATTGCATCACATACAATATAAACTATAGTTCTTTTTCTCTATTTAATGGCATTTAATATAAATCATATTTATATTAAATTAACAACTATTTGAATCTCATTCAAATATTTAATCCTCCAATTAATGTATCAAATACATTATATCAATTATATCATATATAATTAAATTCCCTCTTATTAATTTGAACAATTCAAATTAACCCAAAAACTGATTCTCAACATAATCCTTTTGAACTATCAAGGGGGCCTTATGGACCTGTAGCTTGAAGCTCTAATGGTACGTGAATAATTAATTAAACTCTTTAATTACATTATCCACCATTCGTAAACTGTCAGGCACTCTACTAAAGACTGACAGTTGCACTCTTCGCACTACAAATATATTTCTATGTCCATTAGATATAATCAATCAACAGTGCGATGACCCTTCACAAATTGCTCATAAGTATAGCCGGGTCAAATTTATGACACAATTCAATCCTTCAAGGAGCAATCAACAGAGGGTGTGACCACTATGTTCAAGACCCGAAATCAACCCTTAAAGGAGTAATTTATCTACTTGCCCTTACATCGGGGAAGGAATGAATTTCGTCTTGTGTAGCTGAGTTCCCAGCTCCCCAATCAGACGAATCCTCAAAATGGTAAGCTTGTTGAGTTGGCAATTTGGCCACTCTTACCAATACAAATCAAATGACCGCCTTCATGAGTAGGAGTTCACAACTCACTCATGATTCAAGTCATGTCACCTATGGTCATCCTAGTAAAATGTAAGTTTCTATTATCAACGGTGTTATATAAAGAGACTAATCATTTTGTGGTTCGGTCTTATACAAACTTTTTGTGTAGGATACACGCACTCGCATGTCTCCACATGAATGATCAAGATCAAATCATTTGTAGCACTTTACAACATTTATAACACCTACAAAGGGGGTCGTATCTGTAGTGTCACTAGGATGAGTTACCCAATCTTATCCATCTACTACAGACGATTTAGGTTATCATTTAAGCAAGATCCACCTGTATGTCTCTACACACTTGTTTAAATTTATCTAAAATAATCTCGGATCTTAGTTTATTTGATCGAGTATATGCTTATAAAATAACACTTATTTTATTAATAACAATGTGTTTATATAGAGCTTACAAGCTATGAGATTACAAGGAGATTTATGACATAATTCCCAACAATCTTCCACTTGTCCTAAAGCCTAGGGAGACTAATGTACAATACAAAATAAAGTACAAAATACAATAAATTAGGGCATACACTATACCCTAGTAACATCTCCCACTTTCCCTAAACAATGTGTCGCATATCCATTATTCCCAAACTTTCTAGATGACCCTCGAATACTTTAGTTGTGAGAGCCTTTGTAAACGGATCAGCAACGTTGTGCTCCGACACGATCTTTATGACAATCACATAACTGCGATGCACAATCTCTTGGATCAAATGATATTTCCGTTCTATGTGTTTGCCTCTTCGGTGACTTCTAGGTTCCTTAGAATTTGTCGCAGCACCACTGTTGTCACAATAAAGTGTGATGGGAAAAAACATATTTGGAACAACTTCCAATTGTAAGGAACTTCTTAAGCCAAATAGCCTGTTTAGTAGCTTCACAAGCGGCTACGTATTCGGCTTCCATAGTGGAGTCTGCAATGCATCCTTGCATGATACTTCGCCATACTATAGCTCCTCCATTTAGAGTGAGCACTGACCTTTATGTGGATTTCCGATAATCCCTACCAGTCTGAAAGCCAGAGTTTGTGTATCCTGTAAGGATCAAATCCTTATCTCCATACACGAGCATATAGTCCCTCGTTCTCCGAAGATACTTGAGGATCCTTTTAACCGTCATCCAGTGATCTAATCCTGGATTGGACTGATATTGACTGAAAATCCCTACTACATAGTAAATGTCAGGTCTAGTACATAATATTACATATATAAGGCTACCAATAGTCGATGCATAGGGAATCTATCTCATTTCATCAACCTCTTAAGGAGTCTTAGGACACTGTTCCATAGACAAAACAATTCAATGCCTAAAAAGTAATAAACCCTTCTTGGAATTGTGCATCGAATATCTAACAAGCATCTTGTCAATATACGATGCCTAAGACAAGACAAACCTTTTGTTCTTTCGATCCTTTATGATCTGGATCCCTAGAACAAACTGCGTCTCTCTCAAATCTTTCACTTACTATGAACATTCTCTCCATTCACCTTGGTATTGATCTACCCAAATGCCATCCATAGGAAGACACTCCCAAGGTGCCTAGAGGCCGAGAATAGATCTCCCAGTGTGAACTTTTTAGGGTGAAACGTGTAGAGGTAAAGTGAAGTATCATATACCCCAATTACCTCCCACTGAATGTTCTACCTAGGGATTCTTTAACTTAGAAAATCTGGCTACTGAATTTCACTAAGTGGTTTGTTTAATTTTCTCAAAAACAACATTTGTTTTTTATGATAAACAAGTTTGATTCAAATCTTATTTAACACTTTAACAGACTTTCATCAAATTTGCATGCATGTAACAAATCTATCTAATTCACCTTTCCAAGTAGGTTCCTAGGTAAGGGTGCGACATTTCCAACGACTTAAGTACCTGTTGGGATAATTTAGGGACACGTTTTGTTTTTTTTTTTTTTTATCATTTAAGGACGGATGGGTTTGAACATGAAATCATGCGTTAGACATAACTGATGCGTTTGCTCCCATGCGTCTGAGGTCATACGTCGGAATGATGATGCATTAATCTTAGCATGCAATGATCACGCGTTCCTATCACAAGTTTTCTTACGCTTGCGCCAAGTATAACACAAATGCAAGTTTCTCGGATAACCCGAGGTCAAACACGGGGACTTGTCACTCAATAATATTTGTGAAGTGATGCGTTTGAGGCGATGAATAAGAATAAAAATAAAGCGAAGAAGGTTTAAATTTTTTACACACTACTCTTATTCCTAACTAAACAGATTGAGCAATAGAAGATTTGCAATGAGAATAAGTAGAGACACAACAACCATTAACACATAGTAATGTTTACTATCTTAAATCGCCCTAGTAATCCCAGCTCATTGCACTAATGCATAACACCTCTCGGTGGTCAGCCGCATGACTATATCTCTATAGTGTATGGTTGCGTCGAGCATAAGATTGTGCCTATCTCTAGGAACAATACGAACCTTGCTTAGTGCGTTCCATCCCTTACCTTCTCAGATAATTAGACGAAGCAACTTAACTTATAGACAAGAAATGCAGCATCCCATAGATAGGCGTGCCACAGCTTTCACCAAGCAAAGAGGATTAACTCATATACTCACACAACGCACACCTCTCGGTGGGTTGCTATATGCGTCCTATCTCTAGGCTACACGATTAAGCATGCGATTAACTTTGATAAATAAACACTGAAGAAAAACTATGATAGAGATGAAGATGATGAAGAAGATGGTAATGAAGGAATTAAGATTTGCATTGATCACAAAATATCTTAATATCTCAAGCTAAAATATATACAATACACAGATTAGAAGGGAGATGAAGGACTCTGCGTCAAGGCTGTCGGTGGTGCCATGGTTGAATGGTGGAGATGTGTCTCTCGAGCTCTATCTCCGGCGAATGCTCCGATCGTCACTCGGTCTGGGTTGTGGAGATGAATAATTCTCACTAGAAATCTCTTTCAAGCTCTCATTTGTGATCACAAACTTCTGCCAATGTCTCAAAATGAAGGTCTCAAGGGCTATTTATAGAATTAGGACGCCGACAGCTGTAATGATGAAAGTATGGCTCACTGCTACTTTTGGTGCGGTATGGGCATTATCACATCGTCTTATCTTGTTGATACTCCCAAGGTATGCGTCCGAGCTAAATTTAGCTGAAGTTATCAACGCATTCTACCCATCTTGCGATCTTCTATTATGGCTGTCAATCCATGGCTGCAATCTCTATTTGTTCACTGCATTCTCCATGCATTGGACACATGCAATTACTGCAACTTCCATGCGTTAGACGCATAGGGTTACCGTCTGTGTTCGTCTTTTGCGGTCTCCTGGCTTCAGCGCATGCGTTTGTCTGTGATTGCTTATTACAAACGCATGCATTTGATTCCTGCAATAACTATAAAAATGGACACTTTGGCACGGAATAATGCATAATATTGGGTTAATAAGGTTTTAGGTGCTTATCGACGTAAAACTCAATTTCTCACAAATTCTAAGTATTATCACTGCGTTTTCTACCTGTTAGCCCTCATAATTCTAAATAAAAGGCTTATAATAACTGGCATTTCTACCAGTTATCAGTACCCCAGCCTAGCCAGAACCAGCCTTAGCCAAAAGGTCCCTTATAAATACATTTGTTACATATTTGATCTTTTATTAGTCAATTTAATCCTATTAAACCAAATTAAAAGATTAAGCTTAGGTTTCTAATCTTATTATAAATGTAATCTTAGGTCTATCTCAATCAAATTTTAAAATACTTTTAAAACATGATTAAAGCCTAATGTGTGCATGCAACTCTTTATTATTGATTTTAATTCTAATTTCATTAATTATAACTTTTATAAATAATGAAACAATTAAAACCATTCACATTGCTAAGCTAGACATTCACAAGGTATTTATAACTTTTATAAATAAACCTAAGTGTCATGCTTCATGCAATGTTTATTCATTACTAATATATATAACTTTTATATAACAAGTAATGAACTAAGCATGCATTCCATGCTAACATACAACCTTATATTATTACACTTATAATATAAATGATGCACGGATATACTTTAATGCATGCATATATTATAACTCTTATATTATATGATGCATGAGCATTCTTTATGTAATTTAATCATGCAAACTAATATATTATAACACTTATAATATAAAGATGATGAATGAATAAAATGCATAACCTATGATGGGTTTTAAAAGTATATGACATACATTATGGCATATAAAATAAATATACATCGCATACATATTTAATAAAAGTTGATGGACCGGGATAACTTGTCTCAAAATCAGAAATAAAAGCTAAACTATTACAAAATATTCAAGTGAACCGATTCGAATAAGTGAACCGGATCTTGAACCGCCCGCCTTGAAGCCTCGTCAGTTGATCATGTAGAAAATCCTTCTGATCGTCAAGTAACGCACATCGAGTATAAACGATCGTGTAGCAATGATCGCGACTATGCGATGAACATGAAAGTCCACGCAATCGTGCAGAGCACTTTGAGTAACGCATGCCATGTAGCTAACGACCATGCGATGAGCATGATAGTCTACACGATCGAGTAGAAACCGTCAAGTATCATATACCATGTTATCGTGTAGCTAATGACTATGCAATGAGCATGATAGCCTACATGATTATTTAGCGTGCATGCCTTGCATCGAGTATCAAATACTATGCGATTATTTACCCCCAAGCGTCTACGTGATAGTGTAGCCAATGCAACATGATCGAGTAAACTCTTTACATGATTACGTAGCATTAGCTATGCGATCTTTTACAAAATACTACACGATCGAGTGGAACATTTCTACACGAATGCATAGCAAAATCTAAACGATCATGTAGCTTGAGCTACATGATGCAACCATCGTTTTGTCTTCTCCATCGAAGCGAACAACAACTCTTTGCGTCTAAAGCTTTTTCACAAATGACTCAAAACATAAATGAATACAGACTCGATTGCAATTTATTATGCCCAAAAAACGCAGGGGCCCTTACAATTAACTTTTGTAAAAGTAAATGAAAGCTTTAACAGAGACAATTATCCCAAAACATCCATCAACAACATCCACAAAACACTTAACACTTAAATGCATTGTAGAATGTTAAAACCCACCAAAACTGTAAACAAAATTCAATACATCAATGGAATTTGGAAATTAGAACATAACCTGGCTTTGATACCAATTGAAGGAGCTCTAATTACAGAGGACCTTTGAGCAAAAGCGAATCGTCCAAACTCCATTGTGAATGAACGCATACATTTACAGTTAAACATAACAGATTATGCATTATAAACTAAATTACATCATGCTTTGAAAAAAAATGAAGGATTAAGAAACTATATCTTTGAAGAACCCTTCTTCAAGTATAATCTCTCGATCATTCACCAACACGTCGAACAACACGAACACAGCGAACAACTTGATCTCCCTCGAACAAGTAGCAACTCGATCCTCAAAATAACCGAACACTACCACAAGATTACCTTGATATTCTTGGTGTCAGAACCATGAGTGGTGGGCTCTAGCTTATTTTGGTTAGAGGAAAGGATTGGAGTTTATAAGGAAGACGATCGAGTAAACGAATAACTCTATCGTGTAGATGAGAAAGCCTATCGCATAGACTAGTTACTCGATCGTGTAGTCTCTCAAGTGATCATATAGTAAGACTCTCTTACTCGATTACTTCATCTCACTTGTCTCGTGGAATAATAAAAACATTTTCTTTTATTCCACTTTTTTCATAAAACTTAATAACTACCCACTAAGGGTGATTATTTGAGAAAAAGAATTTAATTATCGAATAATTAATAAATATAAATAAATATGATAACTAATTTATCATATTATATTTATAACCTATAGTTTTAATATTGCATCATCTACAATATATAAACCATAGTTCTTTTTCTTGGGCTCTAAGTTTTAATTCTCTACTCTCAATTGTTCAAGCCATGAAATACAAAAGGAAATTTAGACCTTAAAAAGTGTTTATGTTACAAAATTAGAGAGTTCGAGGGACATTTTAGAGGTCGTTCGAGTTCTCGAGGTGACGATCAAGGCGAACTGGAAGATTCAAGAGATCAAAGAAGTCTTCAAAAGAGTTCTTCTTTGTTTTCCTTTCTCTCTTTAAAATTTATGCTTGAAATTAGTATGAAAGTATGTTGTTGCGAGCTATGAGTGGCTAAATTCATTAGTATTAGGGTGTTGATGAAGTTATTATGAATTTAGGTTAAGTTTTAGTCTTTTCATGGATGTTTGTTGAATCTTATGTTTTTCAATGATATTGTGCTTAATTCTTATTGTTAGGCTGAATGTTTGATTCAATAGATTGAATGTTTAACTGGATTCATATCATGGAATCATTATTAATCTCTCGGTGAAAGCAGTTAGGTTAATAGTGAAGGTTGTTGATGACAACTTTTAGTTCCTTATTTTTTAATTTGATATCAAGAAATTAGTTATCATTTAAGTTGCATGAGAATAGAATATTTTTTTAGAGAAAGTAATATTGATTTAAGTTTCTAGATTTAAGCATATTGTTTATACATGATTTCATGAATTGACTAAAATAAATCTAATGAAATAATTAATGAATTTAACACTCTAGAACACTTTTAACCCTTAGATTTTCAAAACTCTTTTATCGCTTTTCTTCATTGCTTTATAAAATATTTTATAAATTCAACTCGATTTTGATTCCTTAGCTAAAATTGACATAATTCTGAAATAGATAAACAATAACTGTCAGTTTGATCTCTGAGGAGGATACTCGACCTTTCATATTATTTTAATTACTATAACTTGACTACGTACGCTTTCGTACAAGCGTTAGTAATCTGGGGTGGGGTATAAAACACCAACAAGTTTATGGTCAGATTTGATTATAATAACAAAACATTAAATAAAATATATAATAAAGATAGAAACTGAAAAAAAAAATACTTTTTTTAGTTCTCAAATTTGTATCTTTATTAGAAAGATTTCTTAGAATTTAGAAGTAAGAAATAATAATGATTATCGGATAAGTCCATTTCTCAAAAAATGAGAAATGGGAAACATTATCAAACGGATCCATAATATATTTTTTTTCTTTTTAAGGACTTTAAAAATATGACGTCTATTAATAATAAACTTCTATCATTGATAGCTTTTGATATCACGAGTATACTAAATCTATTTCATGTATAGACCATTTGGTTCCAAAGATAAAAATCTTTGAAAAAATTAGTCAATAAATGACTTTGTTAAGAATATGGATGTTCTAGAAGAAATCCTAGATATGAGTACTAATAAGGATATTGAAGTAAATGAGGATAATAAAGTGAGACAAATCCCAGAATAATTCTCGTAATAGACTAATATTAATAATGAGAAAATATATTCTCTAATAGTCGATATACAATACCATGAGATATTCAATTTAGCTAATTGTGTATGAAAAGTTTAATATACATCTTATGGATGCAGTTATACCATATTTATATGAATCTCTTAATGATGGTATTTATTTATGAAAATTCCTAAAGAATTAAAGGTGTCATAATCTTATAATTCAAATATTAGATAATGTATATAACATAGAAATTCTTATAAAATATTCCTGACGAATATAATATAATCATCTTATTCAATATTTGTGGGTATGAAGGTACAAAAATAACCCTATTTGTCCATATCCTTTTATAAAGAAAATATAACTTGAGATTTACTATATGTGATGATTTGAGCAGAAACACCTGAAGAGATTTCAAAGACAATAGAATTTTTTATGAAAGAAACTGAGATGATAAATTTTGTTTTAACTTGCAAATAAAGCATAAAGCAAATGGAATTGCATTAATTTATACATTAAAGATCTTTTGTGGATTATATACATCATTGAATACTCTTATGATGGTTCATTCACTCAATGTAAAAAGGATATATCATCATATCTCAGAAAGATGACAAAGAATGTTAGGTCCTGAAGAACCATACTTTTTTAGAAATAAGTGCACTTAAATAGTTTGACTAGTTTATACAATGCACTTTGTAGTATTTTTCAATAATTTTGTTACATATATATGATATTCCTTCAAAATGAGGATATTGAAGTAGAGTTAAACATCTGGTACATTTTATTTGAGAATTAGTTTACATTGATTTTTTTTTATTATAATAAATCTAATTATAATCTAGTCGGTTGTGAAGATGCAGGTTAGTTATCTAACCCATATAAGCTAATTCTTAAACAGGTTACTTAGTACATGGAGAAGAATTTTTATATCATGATGATCAGTAAAACAGATCATAACGGCTACTTTCTTAAATCATGCTGAAATTCTTATAATTCACGAGACTAGTTGAGAATGTGTATAGATAAGATCAATGTCTCAAAACATTCGTGGAATATATGGTCTGTCTTCTAGTAAAAATATCCCAACAATATTATAAGAATCCAACACAACATGCATATCCCAAATCAAAGGATGATATATTAAAGGAGATAGAACAAAGCATATTTTACCAAAACTTTTCTATACTCATGATTTTGAAGAAAATTGTGACATCATTGTACAATAAATTTGTTCGAATGATAACTTAGCATACTCATTTACAAAATCATTACCAACTGCAACCTTTGAGAAATTGGTGTACACGGCAACATTTGAGAAATTGGTGTAATATTTTGGAATGCAACGACTCAAAGATCTTAAGTGATGATTCCATGAGGGGAGTAAATATATTGTATTCCATTTAAGAGTATTAGATTATATGAAATATGTACTTTTTTTTTCCTTTATTATGATTCTTTTTCCCAATGCATTTTTTCTAAGGTTTTAAGGGGTGTATTATAAATATTATGATAATAGATGTCCATTAGATGGTCATGATTAGTGCCCATTGATCATGTGTCATGGCCTCATTTCCCAAAGTGTTGTCCATATGTCTCAACATTACACATTATTAGTATCCATGTAATCCACCTCCTGCTTGCCAAGTTTCTTATAAATAGTGGCATTTGATGGGTTTTGGAATATACACATTGGACAAAATTCAAAAAGATTAGAGAAAGTCGAGAAATCTATTCTTTTTATTTTATATACTTTTGTTATTTATTTATTTCTTATATTTATATATTATGTTTAATCTATTTTAATATTATATTTGTTAGCACGAGGTTTCCATAGAAACTTAATTCGTGGACTTGAACTTGAATTGGTGTTGGTGTTGATGTTGATTTGATGCAATGTGGTTCAATCTCTAGTACTTGATCCTCTGATTCTCTAATACTTGGGAGTCTTATACTTGTTGATGAGTTCTCTCTAGGCTCCCTGAATGTCCAATCTCCTCTGGAATGAGAAAAGCTCCTCTAGTTATAGAGTTCTCTGATGGGCTTCATGGGCTTGGGTCTATGGGTCTGGGCTTGATTGGCCCATGGGCCTGGCCTTTGGACCGGATTTAATTAGACTTGGGCTTGGTCTTTGGGCCTAATTAATTGAACTTGGACTTTTTTTTGCCTATTTAATTGGGCTTGGGCCTATTTTGGTATTTTAGGTCCAAATTAAACCTTGGGTGTAACTGGACCAAGGCCCAAATTATAAACAAATTGGGTGAATTTAATTTTACTCAATCTAGCACCTGTGACGAAAACACAGAATTTGTCTTCAACTTCAATTTATGACACATGTCACCTCTTAATTGGTCACAAATTTGATGATTTCAGAATTTCGTCATTAGTTTAGTAAATGACGTGACGATCCATGATTGGTCCAAAATTTCTCCTCCAAAAAATGTCCCTTTTCAAGATTTGTCACAAATGTGGGTGGATGAATCTCGAAAAAGATAAAACCGGCATCGAGACGCATGTAATTTGGTCTTGACTTCGATGCTCCTAATTTAATTAAACTATGAATTTAATGCACAATTTTAACTAAAATTTGTGATAGAGGATGGCTAAACTTTTAATTTAAGAAAAGCCTCAACTCTTATCTCAGACCTAATTTGATTTGAAGAAATAAAACGTAGAAATTCGGATTTTAAAAAGGAAATTTAGGTTTCATCCCAAATTAATTTGATTTGGAGATAAAATTGAAATTTTTTTTATGAAAATTCAAGTTTCATCCCCAATTTAATTTGATTTGGAGATAAAAACTTAAAATTTTTGAACCTAAAATGAAAATTCATGTTTCATCCCCAATTTAGTTAGATTTACGGATAAAACTTAAAAAATGAAAGAGGGTTGGTATATGCCCAACAATTTTAGAAAAGGAGGGGAAGAAAGAATCAAAAATAAAATTTGAGGCTTGAAATGAAATTTTAAACCAAATAAAATCTAGATTTAACCAAATCTTGGATTTCCTGATTTGATTCTGGATTCAGTGGAGTCACTATAAATAGAACTCAAAGTCTTCTGCAATCTCATCCCAATCAATTAGAGGTAAAGGAAAACAAAAACTTCTCCACCCTTTTTCTCTTTTTCTTTTCTTTTTTTTTTTACCCCAAGTCGCCAGCCGCCAGCCCATCTCCCTTTTTCACTATGCACGTTGCCAACCTTCTGACATTGTCCAGTCATTTGCTCGCGCTGCCATCACCCGTCGTCGTGCCGTCAAGTTCCTCATCGATCGATCGTCGCTACTGATCGGCCTTCCTCGTCGATCGTTAGGGGAGAGGCGACTATAGGGTTTCCTACCCCGTCTCCCCCCTCTTTTTTCTTTTCTTTTTCTTTTTTTATTCAATTATTTATTTATTTTCATTTATTTTCTTTTTTTCTTTATTTTTTAGACAATTTTTGTTTTCTTTTTTTGTTTTTCTTCTTTTTTAACAGAATTTTTTTCTTCCTTTTTTTCCCTTCTTTTCTTTCAGAAAATTTTTGTTTTTTTTTTTGTCTTTTGTCTTTTTTTTTTTTTGTTTTTTTCTCTCTATTATTATTTTTTCTTTTCTTTCTCTCTTTCTTTTCCTTATTATTTAAAATTCCAAATGATAATTATCTTTTCACTAACTCGCCCCTATTTTTATTTATCAAGAATGCATGTCATCTATAGCTTGCAATTTGAGGGAGCAACACCTTTTTTTGTAGACTCTCGCTTACTTTTTTTTTTTTTTTGGCAAAAGGTGGTTTTTTTTTATATAGTTATAAACAAAATGCCAGGTGGCCTAAGGGGTTAATTTCAACATCTCTTCTGCAAGCCCGATATCAATCTGTGACTTGCAAGACTCCCCCTAAGTCCTTGAGGACTTTGGCACTTTGTTGGCTTCGATCTAAGTACATGGCCTAACGGTTCCGTCGATTCCAGCCTCAGTCTTTGACTTGAGCATTCCGTCGGTTTCCATCTCAATGCTTTAACGACTCTGATCTCCGCCCCTTATTGGTTTTGATCTTAGTACACGGCCTGAGGATTCTGTCGGTCCTAGCCTCAGTCTTTGACTTGAGCATTTCGTCAGTTTTCAACTCAGTGCTCTAACAGCTCTAATATTCGCCCCTTTTGGCTTCGATCTTAGTATGTGGCCTGAGGATTACGTCGGTCCCAGCCTCAGTTTTTTACTTGATTATTTCGTTGGTTCCCAACTCAATGCTCTAACGGCTCTGATTCTGTCCCTTATTGGCTTCGATCTTAGTACGCGACCTAAGAATTCCATCGGTCTTGGCCTCAGTCTTTGACTTGAGCATTTTGTCAGTTTCCAACTCATGCTCTAATAGCTCTGATCTCTACCCCTTATTGGCTTTGATCTTATTACGCGGTCTGAGGGTTTCGTCAGTTTTAGCCTCAGTCTTTGACTTGAGCATTTCGTCGGTTTCCAACTCAATGCTCTAACGGCTCTGATCTTCGCTCCTTATTGGCTTCGATCTTAGTATGCGGCCTGAGGATTCCATCGATCCCAGCCTTAGTCTTTGACTTGAGCATTTTGTCGGTTTCCAACTTAGTGCTCTGATAGCTCTGATCTCTGCCCCTTATTGGCTTCGATCTTAGTATGTGGTCTGAGGATTCCGTCGATCCCAGCCTCAGTCTTTGAATTAAGAATTCCGTCGGTTTCCCACTCAGTACTCTAACGGCTCTGATCTCCAGCCCTTATTGGCTTCGATCTTAATACGCAGCTTGAGGATTCTGTCGGTCCCAGCCTCAGTCTTTGACTTGAGCATTCTGTCAATTTCCAACTCAATGCTCTAACAGCTCTGATCTCCGCCCCTTATGGCTTCGATCTTAGTACGTGGCCTAAGGGTTCCGCCAGTTCCAACCTCAGTCTTTGACTTGAGCATTCCATTGTTTTCCAACTCAATGCTCTAAGGCTCTGATCTCCGCCCCTTATTGGCTCCCCTCTTTTTTTATTTATCCATTTATTTATTTATTATTATTATTATTATGAAATTTATGTGATTGAGACTCGCCCACTTTTTTGTGCAGCGTTATGGTCTGCTTTATCGAGTGCATTTTTTCTAGAAAGCGGTATCCCGTGAACTTTGCGAGTAAAAACCAACCTAACAAGGATGGACTTAGCCTTCCTGTGGAGGAGTCATTGGATGGTCCTTTTGCGGATATTTGGCCTGATTTGAATGACGATGCAGTGGCTATTAAACTATCGATGGAAGCGTCTTTGACTTCGGATAAGAAAGTGTGGACTTTAAAGTCTACCATCCANAGTGGCTATTAAACTATCGATGGAAGCGTCTTTGACTTCGGATAAGAAAGTGTGGACTTTAAAGTCTACCATCCATGGCGAGGCTCCTAACTATGATAGAGTATTAACTCTTGGGCATCTTTTGATTGAAAATGAAGTTTGTTGGAATGTAGTAACAAAGGTCCCCAGAGAGTTTACCTTTATTGATTACTACTGCGAATGGCTAGAGTTTGTAGTTGGTCGAAACGAACGAGCCTTTATGACAGTCATTTGTTTAATGCAATGATGGCCTCCTTGTACAGGTATGACCGCAATAGCGATGTTATGTGGGCCCTTTGCAAAGCTTGGTGCCCATCCATCAACATCTTTCACACCATGGCGGGTGAACTGTCAATATCTTTATGGGATTTATGGACCTTCGGGGGTCTTTCTATTAAAGGAAGGTTCTATGAGAAAGTTATCCCCAGCTTCAAGGAATTAACCAGCTAACGAAAGAAAAGAAGATATCTGCCAAAGACCTGCGAACATATTTTTCATGCATACTATTTAACTGTTTGTTCACAAAGAAAGGATTGTACGAAGTCTTCAATAAATGATCGTGGGATCCCTGCCAAAAGCAATTCTCTGGTGACCATCAGCGCATGGATTTCATTTTGGTTCCTTGGTACTCGAAAATATGATAGGCCTCCAAACAAAAACTAAAAGAGAGCTTCTCATTCCCAATCTACTCACAATCTGAACGGTGCAGAGATCACATTTTGAGCATGGTTAGCTAAAGAAAGCATGTTTTTTTAGGAACTCGGGGTAGAAGACAATCTGTAGAATAAGATGTACCTAGCAGCCCTTTTGTCTTGTTGGCTATGTCTTTTCATGTTTCCTCAGAAAGGAGCCTATCTTGTCTCAACGTCTTCAGAATTGCTAGCTTAATGGCTGATGGGAATATCTTCAACCTTGTTGTTCCTATCCTAGCGAACATATATCATAGCTTAGGAGTGATAACTGAAGCTTCGAACCCAATCGGGCGCACAGATTTCTGCTTCCCTATGCACTATGTCCATGGTTGGGTTGCCAAATATTTTAACACCCAATTACCCTGTTCCTGTAGATGTTCGGGGTCCTAAGATGTCCAACTTTTCTGATAAAGGCAGGGTGATCTACTTTGGGGAATATGAAGCTTGAGATTTGATCCACAAGGGGGCAAACATTCAGTGGCATGTGAATATTCAGGGTAGGAATAAACACAAGCAGAAGATTGATAATGAGTACCTCTTCTTTAGTGGGTCTTCACATCTTTCCAGTATGCGATCCTACTATGTATCATCCCAATGTAGGGGCACCTCAATTATTGAATCGTACAGCCGAGACAATTTGGCTTTTACCAAGACCTTCTTAACGACATAGGGGGGAATCCCTCTTATCGCCACCACTCAAAATGTACTGTATCACTAGAAGATTTGTACGAGGAGCAGGACCTCCTCCCAAGCATTCTTGCCTGCCCGCACACTAAACCCGCATAATCATGCCACCTCGCATTTCAGGGCCTGGTGGTGGCAAAAACATAGGAGCTACTTTGAGAAGAACAAGCATTTTTGTATCCAGTGCCATTCCTCATCCGACACAGCCCAAACTGCATAAAAGAAAAAGGACCACCGAGGGACCTCAATCCCATGAAAGAATGCTTCGCACTCAACAGAAGAGGAGAGTCATAGCAGCACTAGTGATCATCATTGGAAGAGGCTCTTCAAGAAGCCAAAGGCGTTAGACCTGTTGGGGTTGATGCCCTAAAGTCTCGTGTCCTGCAGTTTGTAAACAATATATACAAACACTTGTGATTGTTAATATATGATATTTACTTCACATCTTGTTGTTTTGCTCGGCTATTTGTTTTATTTGCTTTACTACAAACCAATAAACATAAAATACTTGGTTATCTGTATGTGACTCAAGCATGTATGTGATGACATACAAGTGGATCATGTCTTGAGTGATAACCAAAATGGTCTGTAGTAAATGGATAAAGGAGGGAAACCTTATCCTGGTAACGCTACGGACGCGGCTCGCTTTGTGGAATGGTCACAAGTGTTGGACTTGTCACAGATGGTCTGATCCTGATCATCCTTGTTGGGGACATGTGAGCAGAGGCGTCCTATACAAAGAGTTTGTATAAGACCTGACCACGAAGTGTTAATGTCTCATTATATAACACCGTTCATGACAGAGACTTCACTTCACTAAGATGACCATAGGTAACATGACTTCAATCCTGAGTGAGTTGGGAACTTTTGCCATTGAGGGTGGTCCTTTGATTTGTATGGGCGAGTGGCCAGATCGCCGATTCAAACCTACCATTTTGGGGATTTGTCTGATTTGGGAGCTGGGAACTCAGCTACACAAGATGGAATTCACTTCTTCCCCGAGGAAGAAGTAAGTAGATAGATGGGTCCCTTAAAGGCTGATTCCGGGGCTTGAACGATATGGCGCTACACATCTTCTCTTGGCCTGAAAGGTGTTCACACATAGTTGGACTATGTTGTATTATTCATCAGAGAAATCAGTGGTACTTAAGAAGTGAGATCTAATTACAGGGGCAAAATGGTAAATTGGCTCAGCTGTACTTACGAACATCTATGAAGGGTCATCATACTCATGATTGGTTATATCTGAAGGACACAGAAATATATCTGTGGTAAGAAGAGTTCAGCTGTTAGTCTTTAGTGGAATCATTGACAGTTAACGGATGGTGGATCTCGTGGCTAAAGAGTTTAGTAAGCTATTTGAAATGCAAAATTTTAATGCTCTATTTTAAGCACACGCACTATGATATATGATGCATGATACAAGTCCATAAACTTGTAAGCACATAATGTGTGTAATGTAATGCGATGATGATATGCGATACTACTTCTAGAAGTATGCGTTATTAATAAAATGCTTGTAGTATGCTATGCGTTGTCACAAGTTTCCTTGAGTTGAAACTAAGTATAATTCCACCGCAAGTTTCTCGGAGTGAACCAAGGTCGAACATAGGGATTTCATAGTTAATGCGTTACAATCGTGATATATGCGACCGGGGGTTTTTCAATTAATAAAAGATTGGTTTATACAGGTATTTAAAATTGCAATAAAGTGAAATATGCGGTAAAGTACAGTTGCGATAATAAAATAAACGTGTGATAAAAGTAAACCTAAGCTAATATGATACAAGATACAGGATACTGATACATGATACTGAGATTGAGACTGACTGTGAAGATTATACAAAGGGTCGTGTTATGCGGTGGCAAGTCTTTATGTATGAAACGGAAATAGAAAGGATAATTAATATAAACATCGCAAGTTCATTAATTGCGTTAAAGATTTAACTACAGTTCCGCTTTCCCTTGGCTTACACCTCTCGGTGATCGGCCGCGTTCCTACATCTCTATGGTGAAACAGGTATGAACGTAATGAACACAAGGTTGCTTCCATCTCTAGAAGTATTTCTCGCTTTAGTTAACGCATTCTTCTATCCTTCTCTCGACAGGCAGAATGGCATCTTCACTTCTGATCTCACAGGTGAAGATATCGTCTAGCATGCTTTAGCTAAACATATTTATTACTTTATCACAGATTAATTTACTTGTTTAATTCATTCTAATTACCAAAGGATTAAGAAAACATCATGGAGAAAGCGATTAATGGAGGAACGGAAATAAACAGAAAGATGGAGATGAAAATGATCATGACATTCAATATTAATATTTAGCGTCTGATACATGGTGTGAATGATAGGGATTAAGAAGATGAATACAATTGATGATAAGAGATAGAAACAAATACAGAAGAGTGCCAATGTCTTGACACAGATCTGGATGGTGGATTTGCTTGCCGGAAAATGGAGTGAATGGAAGGAAGAGTTTCCCTCTCAGGTTCGCTCATCCGATAGAAGTGACCTTGGTATAGAGCTTCACGGTGGGGATTGAAAGGATCTGCTTCCTGAGACTCACCTCTTGGCCTTGTCTCTTAAATCTTCCTAGTTCTTCTCCAATTAGTACTCATACCAGTCTCTCTCTCAATATACAAATATCACAATATGCCCATATCAAGTATATTTTCTCATAGAATTTCAGAGGCTATTTATTGGCTCAACTTTGACTCTCTGTAGTGTGGACCCCACTTTATTGTTATGGAAATTCCGGAATGGTGGAGTGAATATTCCTTCTGTTACATGATCAATCCCGCCAGAAATGCACAACGGTCAGCTGTACACGTGTCAGGATCCTCCACAATTGAGTTACTCTTTTGCATCTTCAATCGTTTACCCGCATGCAGTGTTGTTTTTTATTACCGCATGCGGTTGAAGTTGCGTTGATCGCTTAGCTCTTGATAGATTGTCGCATGCGCCATCATTTGCGTTGATCGCTTAGCTCTTGATGATTGTCGCATGCGCCATCATTGCGTTGATCGCTTAGCTCTTGATAGATTGTCGCATGCGCCATCATTGCGTTGATCGTCTATTCATTTCTGAATGATGAGCGCAATGTGACGTAGATGCGTTGTTCAGATTATCTTGAGCCATGAATGCATGCGGTAATTTAATTTCCTGCAAAACAGACTTGAAATATTCTTTCTACCATCGCAATGGTGTCAGTGGGTGTATTGATGACAATTTATAATTCTTGCATTCTTATTTGATGACAATTTATAATTCTTGCATTTCTTAGCTAATTACTATACAATTGATGCACTTTCCTTTCTTTTGGCCACAATATCTAAATAAAGCAGTATAAATAACTTGTATTTCTACAAGTTATCACTATTCCCGTACCGTTGGAGGCTTCGAGCCACAAGTCCATTACAGGTCACCTGGGTAGCTTAGATAAAGTCGAGAACCAGTGTTTGGGTTAATTTGAAATGTTCAAATTGACAAGAGGAAGTTCAATTATATATGATATAATTGGACTGGTTAATTATATATGATATAATTGGCTAAATGTATGAGATACATTATTTTGGAGGAAATTAAATATAAATATGATTTATATCAAGTAGAGGAGAAAATACTATAGTAGATATATGATATCAAACTATAGGATATAAATATAATATGATTATATTTATTAATTAAATTAATTGATTAATTATTTGATAATTAATCGATTGATCCACGTTCAAACGTGGGAAGTAGGGTTACAAAGGTTATGGTAACCGACAGATTAAAACAATGAAAATCGTTTTCATTTTTTTAAAAAAAAAAATCGTCGTGCATTCATATTCGCCCGCGCCCAAAAAGAATCCATGAAAGCGATCGCGAGAGCCTATACGATAGAAGCTCTTTTGTCTAAATGATCGTCTACCTCACGCATTCCCTAAACAATCGTATACATCTTTCCTAAACGATCGTTTATTTTTTCCTACATGATCGTGTAGCTCACTATATGATAAGCATTTTCACTATACAAATAGCAAAGTTCATCTCCCACTTACTTATCGTCTACACGACGTCTTCTCGTTCGTCCTCTACCAAACTCACCAGAGCCCACTCTTTGGGTTTTTTTACGCCGAGGATACCCAGGTTTCTCTTGTGGTGGTGTCATCCCCGCTGCATTGTTCGTGTATGCTCGGATCATGCTGTTGCAGTCGACATACTCATTGGGTACCGGTAGATCGGTGGGAGGTTTTTCCCTGCTAAGGGTTCAGACATACAAAGATAGTTTTATATGCATAACTGTATGTTTGGAATGTATGTCATTTTTGTTTCAGTCACTGTGAAATCGGAGCGATCTAAGCCCACTCATGGAATTCTTGGTATGAGATCCTTCAATTGGTATCAGAGTCAGGTTTCTGATACTCCGATTTCATTTGTTGCAACAAAATAATGTTTACATTCATGGTGGGTGCATTTCTACGCTGTTTTAAATGTTAATTCTGCTGTGGATGTGTCTGATTAATGGATGTTTTTGGGATGAATTGCCTCGGTTTGTTTAATTCCTTTTACATTTGTGGTTGTTTGTAAAGGCCCCTACGTTTTTTGGCATAAATAATCGTAATCGAGTCTGTATTCAAAGAGTTTGGAGTCTTGAGTCATTCATCGAAGTTCTGGGCAAAGGTTGCAGCTCTTCGAGGAAGAAAATGATCTAGAGTTGATCGCATCGTGCAGAAGAGGTTCTATGCGATCACTGTCCATCGCATCGTGAAGATGAATGACTAAGCGATCGTGGTTGAATGATGGGGTATGCGATCAAGAGTTGGTCGTATCGGGTTGACGATTGGGCACGGGATCGTTGAGTATCATTTAATGCACATGCGAGCTAGACGATCGTTTAGGTCAGCAAGCTTCATCGCATAGTAACTGACTAAATGATCACTTAGTAACTCAAGGTAAATCGTTTACCTGTCGTCGCGCTACACGATCGCATGGACGATTAGGCTTCGCAGCCTCGTCACCGTCTACGCGATAGTTCACTAAAGTTCCTATCGTCTAGTGCGCGCTGAACGATCGTCTACCTGTGGAAGTTTGCTACACAATGAAGACCTCCTGGCGATTCAAGACCCCCTGTGAACCGGTTTGCTCGATGAAAAATGTAATAGATAGGGTTTTTCATTCTTTTTTTTTTTTAAAGGCTCATCTCGGTCCATTAATCTATTTGTTTAATACATGCGATGTATGTTTAATATGTCATATGGTATGCACATATAGTAAATCCCACCTTAGGTTATGCCATGGTCATGCATCATCTCTTTATTGTAATTGTTATAATTTAGAGAAGCATGATTTTAATTATGTAAGAGCATGCTCATGCATCATATAATATAAGAGTTATATTTATACATGCATAAAAAGCATTGACATGCATCATCTTTATATTATAATTGTTATAGTATAAGTGTGAATGATAGCATGTTTGCTTGGTTGTTACACATTATATAAAAGTTATATATAGTAATGACCGGACATTGCATGAAGCATGACACATAGATAACTTTATAAATGTTATACATGCCTCGTTATGCGCAATGTTTTTTAGTTGTTTTTTTTTTAAAGAGTTAAAGAGAAATTAGAACTAAAAGAAATAAGAAAGACATGCATGCTCACTTAGGTTTAATTCATTGTTTTAAAATGTTTAAAACTTGGATCACATAGACCTAAGATCACGGTTCTAATATGATTAGCAACCCTAAGACTTTAATCTTTTAATCAGTTTAATAGGATTAAATTGGCTAATAAAAGGTTAAAATGTAGCAAATCTATCTATAAGGGACCTTTTTTCTAAGGTGGTTTCATAGGTTGGGGTATTTAAGTTGACGGAAACGTAACATCCCTACCTGGGAACTTACCTGGAAAGGTGAATTAGATAGATTTGATGCATGCATGCAAGTTAAGGACAATCCATTAAAGTGTTTAAATGTGACTATTTGAACTTGTTTATATTTCATAAATAAACGTTGTTTATGAGCAGACATTAAAAAGACCACGTAGATTAAAATTAGTAGCCGGATTATCTAGGTTAATGAATCCCTAGGTAGAACATTCAGTGGGAGGTATTTGGGGCATAAGATGGTTCACTTAAACCTTTCACTTTTCTCCTAAAGTCCACACCATGAGATCTATCCTCGACCTCACGGAACCTTTGGTGTGTCCCCCCAACGGATGGTGTTTGGGTAGATGAATATCAAGGTGGATGGAGAGAATGTTCATAGTAAGTGGGAGCGGGAAGTGCGATAGCATATCCCTCGGTCTCCCTTGTTAGGTTGAATAAAGTTTCTACGCATCGCCTCGAGGCACCCTAGAAGTGTCCCCCTAAAGGATGGTAGTTTTGCACGTTTCTTTATTTGATCTCTTGTAAGAGGATAAGGTAACTTAGTCTTTTGTCCTAATCTGTCTTTTCCCTACGGTAAGCGCATTAGGGCAGGACTCTGGCACCGAAAACGAGGGGTTACACTTACACGGAATAGTTAAAGGTTAACGATTCTGGACCAAAAAATGGTGGCCTGTAAGGTTCAGTTCCAAAAGTTGGTTCTGCCCTAATGGTTGAGAATGTCTCATCCCAGTGAAGGGGCAACTGATCAACCCCACTGGTGGCGGTTTGTCCTGACTCACTGGGGCATCATTGCAAAATAGAATCTATAACTGAGGGTATTGAAAGTTTTGCAAAACAAGTTGTTTTAAAAAGTGGTTTAGCAAAATCTAATCAAAGATTTGTTTCGTATTTTCAGCAATTTATTCCAAATGGCTCAGCCACCTTATCAATTTTAAGCGCCGAAAAATTAACTGGCGAAAATTTTCAAAACATGGAAACAGATGATCACGACGATCGCCTTGATTATCGAGGATCTCATGTTCGTTCTCAGGGAGGTCCTTGTCCTCACTATTCCAGCTCGAAATGTTTGGGAGGCATACGAGCGATGGACAAGGGGTGAATGGAAGGCCCGAGCCTATTATCTTGGCAAGTCCTTTCCTCACGTCTAGGTCCAAAAGCATGAGCCATGGTCCTCAGCCCCCATGAGAATCAATGGAGTCCCTGTGGGGGAATGTTTGGATCAACCGTCTGAACTAACTTTGCATGAGTCGCTCTTAAATACATATCAAAACTCCAAAATGCCACGAGAAGGCACCTCTGTTCAATGAATATGTGCTTAAACATGAATGGTCCAACTGCATTGTGGCAGAGTTGAATGGTCTATACCCAATTCGATGAGGGCAGCCAGGTTAGCTAATTCCTGCATTCTGTTGCCGGAGCTTCTTGCACTTTGGTTAGCAATGTGATTCTTAACAAATCGTGAAAACCATTAAAAAAAAAAAAAACTCTGATAATAAATAAAAAAAATATAATAAAATAAATAAAAAATAAAAAATAAAAATAAAAAAAAACCAGGGCCCCGAAACCCCGCTTAACAAACACTCCCTCAACGAGTTGCAGACATCCAATTTAACGTGAAAAGTTAAGGAGAGGCAGAAGGGTGAGGAACGAATGTTGGCTCTCATCCTCAGGACATTCCATAGGAGGTTCGACCTCAGGAACGAAGTCTGCACTTTCTGACTACTAATTCGTGGCAAAGGGGAAAAAGAAGAAGAGTGGTAAGGGAAAAAGGAAGGCACCTGCTAACCCACCGCCTGTCGCCCCGAGGAGGCGTCCATCAGTTGCTAAGGGAAAGTGCTTCCATTGCAACCAAGATGAACATTGGAAGAGGAACTGTTCTCAGTATCTGAAGGAAAAGAAAGCAGCACAGGTTAAGGCCAAGGCGGATAAAGGTAAATGTGATTTACTTGTGCTCAAAACTTATTTAGTGGAGAATGATGATTCTGCCTGGATAATTGATCTAGGCGCCACTAACCATGTTTGTTCTTCTTTTTAGGGGATTAGATCTTGGCAACAGTTGGAGGGTGGTGAGATGACGATTCGAGTAGGCACCAGGCACGTCGTCTCAGCTGTGGCAGTGGGAGGACTCCAGTTGACTTTATAGAATAGGTTTCTAATTTTAAATGATGTATATGTTGTTCCTGAACTAAAAAGAAATCTTATTTCTGTAAAGTGTTTATTGCAATGTAAATACACCGTTTCTTTCAATTTGAGTAAAGCGTTTATTCATAAAGATGGTGTCTTTATTTGCACAGCAAATCTGGAATCAAATTTATATGTGCTAAGGTCGTTAGCCATTAATTCCCTCCATAATACTGAAATGTTCAAAACTGTCGTAACTCAATTAAAACGTCAACGAATTTCTCCAAAAGAAAATGCCCAACTTTGCCATCTACGTTTAGAGCACATCAATCTCAATAGGATTGAGAGATTGGTGAAGAATGGACTTCTAAATGAGTTAAAGAAAATTCTTTACCTGTGTGAGAATCTTGCCTTGAGGGTAACATCATTCAGAACTGTCAAGTCAGTAGCCAAGTTTGCCAACGCGCTTGCCTTCTTATTTTCCATCCTCTAGACATGCTCTAATGTCACGGTTTCGAATTTTCCTATCAACTATCGAGCATAAATGAAGTAAGGCTTCAAGTTATCATGCTTCACATCGTACTGGCATAAGAGCTGACTGATTATCAACTTCGACTCATAAAAAATCTCTATGTAAGATACCTTAATCTCCAAAGCCATTTGGAGGCTGATTATCAAGGCTTGGTATTCGGTGACGTTGTTCAAGCATAGTTCAGCAAGCGCGAAGCTATAAGGCAGCATGTGCTTTTCCGACGAAATAAGGACAATGTTTGCCCCAGCACCACTTCTCCAGACCACACCATCGAAGAACATGACCCAAGGCCCCGTGATTTCTGTCAAGAGGACTTCATCGTCAAGCAACTCTTCACTTAACTTCTAATCAGATGGAACCGGGTGATCTGCCAAGAAGTCGGCCAGTGCTTGCCCTTTAATCTCCTTTTGCGACACATAAACAATGTTGTATTGCTAAAGCATGATTGCCCACTTGGCCAAATGCCTTGAGTGAAGGAACTCTTAAACAAGAGTGTCTATGGGCGGAAGTGGTTCTTTCTGATTTCATTGTGACAGAATTACCACACATACATTCAAACAAACAAATATGCATTGTAAACACTAATTACCAGCATTATTTTACAAATAAATACAAAAGACCGAGAGAATTACTAGTTGAAGACAGTCTTCAATCAAACTCGGTCCAACGAGCGAACTCCTCACGCTTCTTATCGACCAGCAAACAGTCTCCTAACAGTACCACAGTTGTCTACACAATCAACAGCACACGAACAAACAGCAACTGAGGATGACACCATGGTGGTGAAAATTTGGAAGCGCAATATATGATGCATGTCTTAGGTTATGCGTTCATTCTCATGTGTCGGTGGTCATGCGTTGGAATGGAAAGTATACGTTAATCTCGTATGCAATGACCATGCGTTTCTATCACAATTTTTCTTGTGCTCTCACCAAGTATAACGAGATTGCAAGTTTTTTTATTGACCCGAGGTCGAACACTGGGACTTGTAGCTAAATATCATGAGGTAATGTGTTTGCGGCGAAGAATAAAAGAATGTTGAGGGTTATTGGCTATGTGCTACTCCTACTCCTAACTAATAGATTAAATAATGGAAATATGACTGTGAGAGATAGAGACACGGCAACTGTTAACGCTTAGTAAAATGCATGGAAAAATAGTTAAAATGGCGAGGATGTCTTCACCGCAACACTAAGCTTGACCGCAAGGGTAACCCCAGCCAACGCATGCTATGAGATCATCCTATACACATTTGACGAAGACACATGCGATGTATATGAGATAGTGTCGAGAGGCTTTATTTCTAAGTCTCTATTCCCACTCACGTGCTCTCACACATAAACAAGATGACCGCATACCACTATTTCCTACTTTAAGGGTGCATAAACTGTGTAGTAGCAAACAGAGCTTATACCAAAGTCCCCATTCTTGCTTATGCGATCCAATCTGCTCTCCCGAGTCTAGATTTGGATTTTAGACTACTCTCCCAAGTATGCCTAAATGATGAATGATGCACTCATAAGACAAGTTAATCACATAAAACATGGTTGACATAAGATTATTCCTATCTCTAGTGAACACATGCTTACATTGCTTAATGCGATCAACTACTTACCTTCCTGGGCAGTTGGTTGCTACTGACTCTACTCATAGACAAGCATTGCATCTACTTATAGACAAGCGTTACTACAGCTTCACACTAAGCAAATAAGATTTTCTCACAACACTCACGCAATGCACACCTCTCGATGGTTTGCTACATGCTTCATATGTCTATGCCGCATGATTAAGTATGCGATACTCTAGCAGTCTTACTTAGTAATGCAATGAAAGTAAAGGATGCTAAGTAAATGAAGATGGAGATGGAATCGAAGGAAAATATAGAAATGTATTGATCACAAAATGTATTAATCTCTTAAGCCACAATGTAATACAATACAAGAATAGAAGAGAAATGGAAGGCCAGATGGAAGCAATGTCTTGCTTCCATCAGATGTGTGTCAAGGTAGCCGATGGTGCCATGGATGGGCGGTGGAGTAGACTCTCTCGAGCTCTAACTCCGACAAAGGCTTCGATCGTCACTCGGAATGCTTGAGGAGATGAAGAACTCTCAAGACTATCTTCTCCCGCTTTAGTCTAGATCACAAGGATCGACCCGAAGGTAGCCTTCAGGTAGAGGACCTTGGATAATCTAAAGTTGGGCTCTAAGGCTTCTATTTATAAAGCTTGATCGCCGACAGCATTAATGGTCCTCTCTGAAATTCTGCAGCTAATGGTAGGATTGACTGCTCTGAATCTCTACTGCTAATGGCATGGTAGGTGAAATGTCAACATCACCTTTTGACACTCCTGAGGTATGCGTTCATGCTTGGTTTATGAAGTGTCAATGCATTCCACCACCCTTGCGATCATCCCTCTATTATGGTTATTACTCTGTAGTCGCAATCTCCCTACGATGACTGCATTCGCTTGGTCGTCGCACCACCCATACGACGGACGCATGCGATCGTCTTTGCAATAGCCTCGCTTCTGCGTATGCGATTGATTTCTACGTTTGCTAAAATATAAATAGTTGAATGCAAAATAACACATAAAAGTGGGTTAGTCGAGATTCTTAATGTCGATCGACGCAAGCTCGTTTTCTCATGAATCTTGAGTATAATCGCCGTACATTTCTGCCTGCCATCACACCACCACTCAAAGCCCTCAGTATTCTCAGAGTGAGAATCCAAAGGGTGGACTTTGATTGAATTGGTAGAGGGAAGGAGGAAAAGTGATCGTGTAGAACGAACAAGCAAGTGGAAGAAAGGGATGACTATCGTATAATCGGGTGCTTGTCGTTTAGGTCGGGGTACACGATCGTGTAGTAAACACTAAGCAATCCTCTATCAAAAGGTAAGTGATTGTTTAGTTTCGCTCGGCGCGCTAAGCGATCGTGTAGTAAACTTAAGAAATCGTTTAGAAATCGCAGGCGATCTTTTAGTACACGAGTGTGTGATCATTTAGGAAGACGGGCACTAACGTATAGGCTCTCAACGCTAAGCAATCGTATGCATTCACACCATGAGTGATTTTTCTTATGCGTGTATACAAAAAATGAAACCTATTTTCATTTTTATTCTTCAGTTACAAGAATTGAATCGAACTTCCCACTTTTGCACAAATCCAAAGAAAAACTCGGCCAATTATCACATAACTGCCCAATTAATTAATTAATTAATATAATCATATTATATTCTTAACCTATAGTTTAATATCATATATCAACTATAGTGTTTTCTCTTCTACTTGAAATAAATCATATTTATATCCAATTCCCTCCAAAATAATGTATCTCATACATTTAGTCAATTATATCATATATAATTAAACAGTTCAATTATATCATATATAATCGAACTCCCTCTTGTCAATTTGAACATTTCAAACTGACCCAAAAACTGATTCTCAACTATCCAAGCTACTAAGGGGACCTTATGGCCCTATGACTCGAAGCTTCAACGGTACGTGAATAGTTGACTAAACTTTTTAGCCACAAGATCCACCATTCGTTAACTGCCAGGCATTTCACTAAAGACTGACAGCTGAACTCTTCTTACTACAAATATATTTCTGTGTCCATCAGATATAACCAATCATGAGTACGATAACCCTTCACAGATGCTCGTAAGTACAACTGGGCCAATTTACTGTTTTGCCCCTGTAGTTACATCTCACTCCTTAAGTACCACTAATCCCTCTAATGAACAATCCAACATAGTCCAACTATGTGTGAACACCTCCCGGGCCAAGAAAAGAAGTGTGGCACCACATCATTCAAGCCCTAGAATAAGCCCTTAAGGGAGCTATCCATCTACTTACCCCTGCTTCGGGGAAAGAGTGAATTCCATCTTGTGTAGCTGAGTTCCCAGCTTCCAAATCAGACGAATCCCCAAAGTGGTAGGTTTGAGTCGGTGGCCTGGCCACTCGCACCCATGCAAATCAAAGGACAGCCCTCAATGGCAGGAGTTCTCAACTCATTCAGGATTGTGGTCATGTTACCTATGGTCATCCTAGTGAAGTGAAGTCTCTGTCATGAATGGTGTTATATAACGAGATGTTAACACTTCGTGGTCAGGTCTTATACAAACTCCTTGCATAGGACGCCCCCGCTCGCCTGTCCCCTACACAAATAATCAAGATCAGACCATCTGTGACAAGTTACAACACTTATGATCATTCCACAAAGTGGGTCGCATCCATAGCGTTACCAGGATAAGGTTTCCCTCCTATATCCATATATTACAGACCATTTTGGTTATCCTTTAAGACATGATCCACTTGTATGTCACCACATACATGCTTAAGTTACATAAGGATAATCAGGGATTTTAGGTTTATTGGTTTGTGGTAAAGCAAATAAAACATCCAACTGAGTAAAATCAAGAAGTGAAGTAAAATATCATATATTATACATCACAAGTATTCGTACAAACAGTTTACAAGCTACAGGACACGAGACATTAGGGCATCAACCCCAACAATCTCCCACTTGTCCTAAAGCGAAGTGTGGTGTACAAAACTAGTACAAAATAATAAACTAGGGCATAAAAGCCCAGTACAAGAAAATCTCCCATTTGCCCTAGTCCAGCCACGAGCAGTCCTGTAGACCTAATCTCTGAAGGTGACCTTCAAACACTGTAGCCGTGAGAGCCTTCGTAAATGGGTCAGCAACATTGTGCTCCGAAGTGATCTTCATAACGATCACATCTCCTCGATGCACTATCTCGCAGACCAAGTGATACTTCCACTCTATGTGTTTTTCGTGCCTATGACTTCTAGGCTCCTTGGAGTTTGCCACAACCCGACTAATATCATAATAGAGGGTGATTGGCCTAGACATACCTAAAACAACTTCCAGTTCTATCAAGATCTTCCTGAGCCAGACAGCCTCCTTAGCAACTTCACAAGCCGCTACGTACTCTACTTACATAGTGGAGTCGGCGATGCACCCCTGCTTAATGCTTCGTCACACTATAGCTCCTCCGTTAAGAGTAAAGACTAACCCCTGAAGTGGACTTGCGAGAGTCCCTATCAATCTAAAAGTCAAAATCTGTGTATCTAGTAAGGATCAAATCCTTAGATCCTTACATGAGCATGTAGTCCCTCGTTCTCCGAAGATACTTGAGGATGTTCTTTATTGCAGTCCAGTGACCCTAGCCTGGGTTAGACTGATACCTACTGACTATGCCCACAGTGTAGTAGATCTCTGCTCTAGTACAGTGGCATATATCAAACTGCCAACGACAGATGCATATGGGACCCATCTCATTTCCTCAACCTCTTGAGGCATCTTAGGATGCATGTCCTTAGACAAAGTAACTCCATGCCTGAACGGCAGTAGGCCCCTCTTGGAGTTCTGCATCGAGTACTTGAGCAACATCTTGTCAATGTACGATGCTTGAGATAGTGCTAGCACTTTGTTCTTACGATCCCGAAAGATCTGTATACCCAGAACAAACTAAGCCTCTCCCAAATCTTTCATTTGGAATTGGGTCACTAGCTAGTTCTTAACTACAGTCAGTAGACCTACATCATTCCCAATATGTAGTATATCGTCTACATACAACACTAAGAAAACTACTGAAGCGTTAACGATCTTCTTGTGGACATAAGGTTCATCGATGTTCTGGTCAAAACCATATGATTTGATCGTAGTGTCAAACCGAATGTTCCAAGATTTAGATGCCTGTTTCGGCCCATAAATGGACCGATTCATCTTGCAAACCTTTTGCTCTTGACTTTGGGCTATGAATCCCTCGAGTTGCACCATGTAAATGGTCTCTTCAAGATTGCCATTTAGAAAGGTCATCTTGACATCCATTTGCCAGATCTCATAATTATAATAAGTTGAAATGGATAGGAGGATGCGGATCGACTTTAACATGGCAACAGGCGTGAAAGTCTCCTCATAGTTGACTTTCTTTACCTGGGTATAACCCTTTGCCACAAGTCAAGCCTTGAAGGTTTGCACCTTCCAATCAGATCCATTTATAATCTAGAGATCTTACCCCATCAGGTTGATCTACAAGATCCCATATTGAGTTGAAGTACATCGACTCCATCTCGAGATCCATGGCTTTAACCCATTCATCCCGACCTATATCTGCCATTGCCTTCTGATAAGACAATGGATCCTCAACGTTGCCATCTGCTACCATAGCTAGGATTTCTGTGAAACCCAGATAGCAAACGGATGGGTTCGTAAACCTCCCATTGTGTCGAGGTTCCCTTAACTCTTGAGGTGGAACCGACCTACTAAATGAACTATCATCAATAACTCTTACTAATGAAGCAGGTTTGTCAACAACTCTTGTTGAAGTTTCAGTAGTTTCAAAGCTCATGCAACACGACTTTATTACGTGGATTGTGCTCCCTGATATGATCCTCCTCTAGGAAAGCAGCGTTCGTGGAAAAAAAACACCCTATTTTCCGACGGATCATAAAAATAACCCCCTCATGTACCTTTGGGGTAGCCTATAAAGAGGCACAACCTCGACTGTGGTTCCAACTTCTTGGGATTTGCCTCAAGCAGATGTGTAGGGCAACCCCAAATGCGAAAGTGACGTAAGCTAGCTTTATGCCCGTTCCACAACTCTAGAGGTGTTCTTGCAACACTCTTGGAAGGAACACAGTTGAGTATGTAAACTACAGTCTCCACTGCGAAACCCCAAAATGAGTTCGGTAAGGAAGTGTAACTCATCATCGAACGAACCATGTCCAACAAGGTTCTTTTCTCCTCACCGCTACACCATTTTACTGAGGTGTACTTGGTGCTGAGAGTTAGGAAATGATTCCATGTTGTATCAAATAGTCCTGGAATGTCGAGTCCAAATACTTTTCACCTCGATCCGATCGAAGTTTTTTAATCCGTCTATCCAATGCATTTTCAACTTCAGCCTTAAACTCTTTGAACTTTTCAAAGGGTTCAGACTTTCATTGCATAAGATAAACATACCCATACCTAGAGTAATCATCAGTAAAACTAATAAAATACTCATAGCCACCTTGAGCTCGCACATTCATAGGACCACAAAGGTCAGAATGTACTAACGCAAGAGGCTCTTTGGCTCGATAACCTTTTCCAGTAAAAGGTCTTTTAGTCATCTTACCCTCAAGGCAAGATTCGCACACTAGTAAAGAATTTTCATCTAACTCACTTGGAAGGCCATTCTTCACCAATCTCTCAATCCTCTTGAGATTGGTGTGCCCTAATCGAAGATGTCAAAGATGAGCATTTTCTTTTGGAGAAATTCATTGAGGTTTAGATTGAGTTACGACAGTTTTAAACAATTCTATGTTATGGAAGGAACTTAAGGCTAACGGTCTTAGCACATACAAGTTATTTTCCAAATAAGCTGTACAAATATGAACATCATCTTTATGAATAAACACTTTATCTACATTAAAAGAAAGTGTATATTTACATTGCAACAGGCACTTTACAAAAATAAGATTCCTCTTCAGTTCAGGAACAACATATACATCATTTAAAACTAGAAACCTAGTGTGTAAAGATAATTGGATCCCTCCCACTGCCACAGCTGAGACGACATGCCCGGTGCCTACTCGCATCGTCATCTCACCAGCCTCCAGCTATTGCCAGGATCTAATCCCCTAAAAAGAAGAAGAAACGTAATTAGTGGTACCCGAAACAATTATCAAGGCAGAATCATCATTCTCCACTAAAAATGTTTCAAGTACAAGTAAATCATATTTACCTTTATCAGCCTTGGCGGCCTTCCTTTCCTTCAGTCAGCGAGGACAGTTCCTCTTCCAGTGTCCATTCTGATTTGCAGTGGAAACATTTTCCCTTTTCAACCGGTGGCAGACGCCTTCTTAGGGCGACAGGTGGCGGGTTAGTAGGCACCTTCCCTTTGCCCATACCACCCTTCATCTTCTTTCCCTTTGCAAAGTTAGAAGTAAAAGGTACAAACTTCGTTCCTAAGGTTGAACCTTGATGGAATGTCCTTGAGGATGAAGCAACATTTGCCTCAGCCCTTTTCCTCTCCTTACTTTTTCAATAAATATTGGTATGTCTGCAACTTGTTGAGGAGAGTTGTAAGGGTATATTTCACTTTGTTAAGAATCACATTACTAACAAAGTACAGAAAGCTCTCCGGCAAAGAATCACTTTGTTAAGAATCACATTGTAACCTGACTGCCCTCATTGATAATAAACCCATTCAACTCTGCCACATTGAAGTGGACTATCATGTTAAACACATGTTCAGGAACAGAAATGCCTTCCTCCATCTTAGAGTTGAATATATACTTAAGAGCTTCGTGCTTGAGCTGTTCGGACAGTTGTCTAAACATCCTCCAAAGGGACTCCATGATCTCACGCGCTGAGACCATGGGCTCATGCTTCTTGGCCAAGATGTCATTAAGACTTGCCAAGATATAGGCTCGAGCCTTCTCATTTTTCCATGTTCATCGCTCGTATGCCTCCCGAACATTTCGAGTGGCATTTGGAGCTGGAATAGAAGGACAGGCCTCCGTAAGAGCAAACATAAGATCCTCGATGATTAAAATAGTCGTGATCATGTGTTTCCATGTTGAAAATTGTCGCCAGTTAGTTTCTCGGTGCTAAGCAAAGCTAAAGTGGTCGTTGCCATTTTAAAACTTGTTGCTGAAAAATGAAAAAACTTTTATAAGATTTTGCTAAACCATATTTTAACCAATTACTTTAGCAAAATAGTTTCCAAGAACCCTAAGACCTGTCTCTTATACACATCTAGATGTGTATAAGAGACAGGTTTTAAACATTTCAAAACCATGAATTAAGCCTAAGTGAGCATGCATGTCTTTCTTATTGCTTTTAGTTCTAATTTTTCTTTAACCTTTAAAAAGAAACAACTAAAACACATTGGGGATAACTAGGTGTTTATAACGCTTATAAAGAAACCTATATGTCATGCTTCATGCAATGTCCGGTCATTACTATACATAACTTTTATATACATGTAATAACCAAGCAAACATGCTTTCCATACAGCCTTATACTATAACAATTATAATATAAAGATGATGCATGTCAATTCTTTTTATGCATGCATAAATATAACTCTTATATTATATGTTGCATGAGCATGCTCTTACGTAATTAAATCATGCTTCTCTAAATTATAACATTTATAATTAAAGAGATGATGCATCACCAATGCATAACCTAAGGTGGGATTTACTATATGTGCATACCCTGTCTCTTATACACATCTAGATGTGTATAAGAGACAGCTCCCAGGGTGCCATGAGGCTAAGGGTAGATCTCATCGTGTGGACTATATAGAAGAAACGTGAAAGGTTTAAATGAAGCATCATATGCCCCAGTACCTCCCACTGAATGTTCTACCTAGGGGTTCATTAACCTAGACAATCTGGCTACTAATTTTAGTCTAAGTCATCTTTTTAATTCCCTCATAAACAACATTTGTCTATGAAATAAACAAGTTCAAGTAGTCACATTTAAACACTTTAATGGACTATCCTTAACTTGCATGCATGCATCAAATCTATCTAATTCACCTTTTTAGGTAGGTTCCCAGGTAGGGGTGTTACGTTTCCGTCAACTTAAATACCCCAGCCTAGCCAGAACCCGCCTTAGACAAAAGGTACCTTATAGATAGATTTGCTACCCTTTAACCTTTTATTAGTCAATTTATTCCTATTAAATTTATTAAAAGATTAAAGCCTAAAGGTTGCTAATCATATTAGAACCGTGAACTTAGGTCTATGTCATCAAAGTTTTAAACATTTTAAAACCATGAATTAAACCTAAGTGAGCATGCATGTCTTTCTTATTGCTTTTAGTTCTAATTTTTCTTTAACCTTTAAAAAGAAACAACTAAAACACATTATGTATATCTAGGTGTTTATAACGCTTATAAAGAAACCTATATGTCATGCTTCATGCAATGTCCAGTCATTACTATACATAACTTTTATAGACATGTAATAACCAAGCAAACATGCTTTCCATACAGCCTTATACTATAACAATTATAATATAAAGATGATGCATGTCAATTCTTTTTATGCATGCATAAATATAACTCTTATATTATATGTTGCATGAGCATGCTCTTACGTAATTAAATCATGCTTCTCTAAATTATAACATTTATAATTAAAGAGATGATGCATCACCAATGCATAACCTCAGGTGGGATTTACTATATGTACATACCATATGACATATAATAAACATACATCTCATGTAATAAACCAAAGATTAATGGACCGGGATGAACCTTTACAAAACCGGAATGAAATAATTTTATCTATTACATTTTTCCTCAAGCAAACTAGTTCACAGGCGAACCGGGTCTTGAACCACCGGGTGAAGCTCCATCGTTTAGTAAACACCTCAGGTAAACGATCGCTTAGCGCACACTAGACGATAGCGCAAAAATGCTAAATGATCGCTTAAACGATAACGAGGCTGCGAAGCCTGATCGTCTAGGCAATCCCTTAATGTGCGAAGAGGTAAACGAATTACCGTGCGATTTACTCCACGATCGTTTAGTCAGGCACTAAGCAATGAAGCTTGCTGAGCTAAACGATCATCTAGTGCGCACGTGCATTAAATGACACCCGAGCATCTGATACTTAGTGACCACCTCCCCATCATCTACATGATCCGACCAACTCTTGATCATCTTCTTCCTCGAAGAACAACAACCCTTGCTCCAAACTTCATTATGAATGACTCAAAACTCAAACTAACTTTGAATTATAGCCTCGATAATAATTAATTATGCCCAAAAACGCAAAGGCCTTTAAAATTATCTAAAAAAGTAAAAGAATTAATCAAACCGAGGTTTCATCCCAAAAAACTCCATTAATCCGCACATCCGTAAACGAACCAACTATTAAAACGAAGATAGATATGCTGCACCCACCGAGAATGTATATGCAATTTGTTGCATCGATGAAATTAGAATATCAGAAAGCTGGCTCTGATACCAATTGAAGGAACTCTTAAACAAGAGTGCCTATGAGCGGAAGCGGATCTTTTCGATTTCATTGTGACAGAATTACCACACATACATTCGAATAAACAAATATGCATTGTAAATACTAATTATCGGCATGCTTTAACAAATAAAATACAAAAGACCGAGAGACTTACCAGTTGAAGACAATCTTCAATCGAACTTGGTCCAGCGGAAGCGAACTCCTCACGCTCCTTATCGTCCAGCAAGTAGTCGTCTAACAACACCACGGTTGTTTACACAATCAGTAGCACACGAACAAACAGCAATCGGAGACGACACCACCACTCGAAGCCCTCAGTATTCTCGGAGTGAGAATCTAAAGGGTGGACTTTGATGGAATGAGTAGAGGGAAGGAGGAAAAGCGATCGTGTAGAATGAACAAGCAAGTAAGAGAAAGGGATGACTATTGTATAGTCGGGTGCTTGTCGTTTAGGTCGGGGTATACGATCATGTAGTAAACACTAAGAAATCATCTATCAAAAGGTAAGCGGTCGTTTAGTTCCATTCGACGCGCTAAGCGATCATGTAGTAAACTTAAGCGATCGTTTAGAAATTGTGGGCGATCTTTTAGTACGTAGGTGTACAATCGTTTAAGAAGACGGGTGCTATTGTATAGGCTCTCAACGCTAAGTGATCATATGCATTCACATCGTGAGTGACTTTTCTGATGCGTGTATACACAAAGTGAAAACTATTTTCATTTTTATTCTTCAGTTACAAGAACTGAATCGAACTTCCCACTTTTGCATGAATCCGGAGAAAAACTCGGCCAATTATCACATAACCACCCAATTAATTAATTAATTAATATAATCATATTATATTCTTAACCTATAGTTTAATATCATATATCAACTATTGTGTTTTCTCCTTTACTTGATAAAAATCATATTTATATCCAATTTCCTCCCAAAATAAATGTATCTCATACATTTAGTTCAATTATATCATATATAATTAACCAGTTCAATTATATCATATATAATCGAACTCTCCTCTTGTCAATTTGAACATTTCAAACTAACCTAAAAGCTGATTATCAACTTTATCCAAACTACCAAGGGGATCTTATGGATCTATGACTCGAAGCTCCAACGGTACATAATAGCTGACTTAAACTCTTTAGCCACGAGATCCACCATGCATTAACTGCCAGGCATTCCACTAAAGACCAATAACTGAACTCTTCTTACCAACAGATATATTTTTGTTTCCATCGAATATAACCAATCATGAGTATGATAACCCTTCACAGATGCTCATAAGTATAACTAAAGCCAATTTACGTTTTGCCATGTAGTTATATCTCACTCCTTAAGTACCACTGATCCCTCTAATGAACAATACAACATAGTCCAACTATGTGTGAACACCTCTCGGGTGAAAGAGAAGGTTATGTGGTGCCGCATCGTTCAAGCCTTGAATCAGCCCTTAAGGGAGCTATCTATCTACTTACCCTGCTTAAGGAAGGAGTGAATTCCATCTTGTGTAGCTGAGTTCTCAGCTCCCAAATCAGACGAATCCCCAAAGTGGTAGGTTTGAGTTGACGATCTGGCCACTCGCACCCATGCAAATCAAATGACCACCATCAATGGCAAGAGTTCCAACTCACTCAGGATTGAGGTCATGTTACCTATGGTCATCCTAGTGAAGTGAAGTCTCTGTCATGAACGGTGTTATATAACGAGACGTTAACACTTCGTGGTCAGGTCTTATACAAACTCTTTGTATAGGATGCCCCTGCTCGCATCTCCTCTACACGAATGATCAGGATCAGACCATTTGTAACAAGTCACAACACTTATGACCATTCCACAAAGCGGGCCGCATCCATAGCGTTACCAGGATGAGGTTTCCCTCATATATCCATATACTACAGACCATTTTGTTTATCCCTTAAGACATGATCCACTTATATGTCCCCACATACATGCTTAAGTTACATAAAGATAACCATGGATTTTAGGTTTATTGGTTTGTTGTAAAGCAAATAAAATATTCAACTGAGCAAAACCAAGAAGTGAAGTAAAATATCATATATTATACATCACAAGCGTTCGTACAAACTACAAGACACGAGACTTTAAGGCATCAATCCCAACACCGAGATGATTGACTTAGATAGAATGTACTTAATGGGGTTGGCTTTCGCAAATAAACGAACTGTGAAGGCTTGCATGTAGTGTCTCAACTATTAGGTCTTATGTCCTAAAACTCGTGGTTTGTAAACATTTAAACTTATTCTGAAAATTCAATAAGTTGTTATTGAATATATGAATTTCTTATTTCTTTTTAGAAATAAATCCAATAAACTAAAAGATCCATGACTATTACATAAGTACTTAAACTTTATGTGGAGACATAAAAGTGGATCAGGTTCGAGTAAATAGTCAAAATGATCTATAGTATATGAATGAGGTTGGGTGATTTATTTTGGTAACATTATTGGATGTAGCCCACTCTTTAGTTGTTACAAGGAGTTGTAAAGTGCTACAGACGATGTGATCCTAATTCGTACATGTTATGCCATGATGAGTGGGGGCATCTTGTGCGATGAGTTTGTACAAGATCGGACCACGAAATTAGTCACTCTTACTTTATAACGTTGTTTACTATTTAAGACTAACTATTTCAAAGCGATGACCTAGGTAACTTAACCTTAATCCTGAGCTAAATATGAACTCCTGTTTATTCGGGATTATCCTTAGATTTTTATAGGTGAGGGTTGGCTCAATAGCGCCGACTCAATAAACCTTCATATTAAGGGTAAGAACAGGTAGATAGTTGAGGACATAGAGTGCAAGATGAAATTCACTCCTACCCGCTTTTAGAGATATTAAAGAGGTTGTTCCCTTAAGTGCTCACTCTGGGTCTTGAACAAGGGGCCCCACCCTCTCATTGGCTCGAGAGGGACTCGATTTGTTGATCGGATCACAAACTAATTATTTATTAGAGGATCAGTGGGACTTAAGGAATAAAAGGTAATCTCAGGGGTAAAACAGACATTTGACCCAACTGTTATTATGAACAACCTATGAAGGGTTAACTTACTAGTCATGGTTATATCATGTGGACATAATATATCTATAGTGAGGGGCGTGCAACTATGGGCTTTAATGGATTGACCCATTAGTTAACGAATGGGGTTTAATTCAGTGTAAAGAGTTTAGCCAATTAATCTCAGATCGTTGGAGACCATGATCTATAGGCCCACGAGGTCCTCCTACTAGCTCGTAAATGAATTAGCCTTAGAGTATTGTGATAAGTTAATTTGAAACGTTCAAATTAGAATTAAGGGATTTAATAATTATATGTGATATAATTACGCATTTAATTTTGGAATTAAACGAAATTGGAGAATTTAATTAATATTTAAATATTAAATTCATGAATAAGGATTCATGTGGTGGAATTTGTGTAAAATTAATTTAATATTTGATATTAAATTATTTAGAATTAATTAAATTGTTTAATTATTTATTTATTAGAAAATTAATTATTTATTATTAATTTTATTAGAAAATTAATATATGTAATTAATCTTGTAAAATTAATAAATGTTTTCAGTTTTGAAAAACAAAATTGATTTTAGAAATCATTTTGAATATCAAAATTAGAAAAATACAAAAATGAAAAAAAGTTGGATTTTTTCACTCACTTACCAAGTAGCTCACTTAACATCCACTTGATTCTTGATTCAATCTTCAAAGCATGAGGTGCTCTTCATGCAGCCTTCTCCATTGCATGATTTTCCTACAATAAATAGGAAAGGTTGAGCTGAGAATTGAGCATACAAATTATTTGAACTTGCTGAAGTTTTGTTGAAAACTTGATAGGTTGAAGAAGTGTTCATCAAGTTTCTGCAGTGAGTTTCTTCTCCAAATTTCCTTCATTCAAGCTTATTTTGAGTCCTACAACTCAATCTAAGGCTCCAATAGAATAGTAGAGAAGACCTTGAGGTGGTTCACAAGAAGATTTGGAGAAGATTTGCAGTTTAATTCAAGATTCAAAAGGTTCTACAAAGGTATGACTTGAAACCCTCTTATTATTGTATGAACATGCTTTATTTATAGCCAAAATTAATGAATTAGAATGCTTATTGATCCTTGTTGCTTCGCTGCATGTTGATATACTCCTATAATTGGTATCAAAACATCATTTAAGCATTCAATTTGGTTTAATTTTGGTTTGGTGGGTGTTTTTTCATGAGATATATGAAAATGATACATTGATATGGTTTTATGAGATTTGGCACTTAAATTCTCTTTGATTCCTTGGTTAAATTTGTAATTGGTTCTTGTTTAATGAGCTTATTTGTGTGCTTAAGAGTCTGTAATTTATTTGGAGTTATTAGAGTTGAAATTAAGTTGTAATTGAAGAAAGAAGTAAAGAAGGCCGAGCTGCAAATTTCCAGATCATGAGCTTCTGCCCAGGCAGTGTTGCAACACTGCCTTGAGCGTTGTAACGCTGCTCATATTCAAGCGAGGATCGAGTCTCAACAAGGATCGAGCAATGAGTTTGGGTGATCGAACAACGACTTTTGATCAAGTTCTAGCGAGATTTCAAGTTCGAGCGAGATTTTGATCGAGTTTGAGTGAGATTTCAAACGAGGAGCGAGATTTTGATGAAGCCAGTGAGATTTTGATCGAGTAAGCAAGATTCTTGTTCAACAGTGAGATTTTTCAACTGTATGGTGAAGTTCTTTTCTTCTCTTTCAGATACTAAGGACAGTTCCTCTTCCAGTGTCCATCTTGGTTGCAATGGAAACACTTTTCTTTAGCGACTTGTGGATGCCTCCTTGGGGCGACAGGCGGTGGGTTAGCAGGTGCCTTCCCTTTACCCTTACCACCCTTCTTCTTCTTCCCCTTGGCAGAGTTAGAAGCATAAGGTGCAGACTTCATTCCTGAGCTCGAACCTCTATGGAACGTCCTGGAGGATGAAGCAACATTTGCCTCACCCTTCTACCTCTCCTTACTTTTCAGTAAAGATTGGTATGTCTATAACTCGTTGAGGAGAGTTATAAGGTTATACTTCACTTTGTTAAGAATCACATTGCTAATAAAGTGCAGGAAGCTCTTCGGCAAAGAATGTAGGATTATGCTAACCTATTTGCCCTCATCGATGGTAGACCCATTCAACTCTGCCACATTAAAGTGGACCATCATGTTTAGCACATGTTCACGAACAAAGGTGCTTTCTTCCATTTTGGAGTTGAATATGTATTTAAGAGCCTTATGAATAAGCTGTTCAGACGGTTGTCCAAACATCCCCCGTAGGGACTCCATGATCTCACGCATTGAGACCATAGGCTCATGTTTTTTGGCCAAGACTTCAAAAAGACTTGCCAAGATGTAGGCTCAGGCCTTCTCATTCTATTTTGCAATGATGCCCCAGTGAGGCAGGAAAAACGCCACCGGTAGGGTGATCAGTTGTCCCTTCACTGGGATGAAACATTCTGAACCAATAGACAGAACCAACTCTTGGAACTGAACCTAACAGCCAGCATTTTCGGTCCAGAATCGTTAACTTTTAACTATTTCGCGTAAGTGTAACCCCTCGCTTCATGCAATGTCCGGTCATTACTATATATAACTTTTATATAATGTGTAACAACCAAGCAAACATGTTATCATTCACACTTATACTATAACAATTATAATATAAAGATGATGCATGTCAATGCTTTTTATGCATGTATAAATATAACTCTTATATTATATGATGCATGAGCATGCTCTTACATAATTAAAATTATGCTTCTCTAAATTATAACAATTACAATAAAGAGATGATGCATGACCATGGCATAACCTAAGGTGGGATTTATTATATGTGCATACCATATGACATATAAAAAACATACATCGTATGTAATAAACAAAGGATTAATGGACTGGGATAAGCCTTTACAAAACATCGGAATGAAAAAAGCCTATCTATTACATTTTTCATCGAGCAAAGCAGTTCACAGGCGAATTGGGTCTTGAACAACCAGGAGGTATTCATCGTATAGCATACTTCAGTAGGTAGACGATCGTTCAGCATGCACTAGACGATAAAAGAATAAGTAAACGATCGTGTAGATGATGATGAGACTCAAAGCCTGATCATCCATTCAATCGTATAGCACGACGACATGTAAACAATTTATCTTGCTATGCTAAGCGATCGTTTAGTCAGTTACTAAGCGATGAAGCTTGCTGACCTAAACGATCGTCTAGCGCGTGCACTTTAAACGATACGTGAGCGTCTCATCGTCTAAACGATGCGTGCAACTAGGTAAACGATTTACCTTGCGATACTAAGCGATCTTGTAGTCAGTTACACAGCGATGAAGCTTGCTGACATAAATGATCGTCTAGGGTGCCCACGCGTTAAGTGATCCGCGAGGCTCTCATCATCTACACGACACGATACTCAGTGATCGCGTACTCGATCGTCAACCCATGCGACCAACTCTTGATCGCATTCTCCATTGTTTAACCGACGCGTTCATCAACGATCACGTACTCTTTCATCTTTACGATGCAATGAACAGCGATCACGTAGAACTTCTTCTGCACAATGCGATCAACCCTAGATCACCTCCTTCCTCGAAGAGTCGCAACGCTTGTCCAAAACTTCAATGAACAACTCAAAACTTCAAACAAACTTTGAATACAGACTCGATAACGATTATTAATGTCCAAAAATGCAAGGGCCTTTACAAATAACCGCAAATGTAAAAGGATCTAAATCAAACCGAGGCCAAACATCCCGAAAACATCCATTAATCCGGCACATCCACATCAGATTTAATAATTAAACAGTGTAGAAATGCACCCACCATGAATGTAAATCATATTTCGTTACAACAGATGAAATCGAAGTATCAGAACCTGACTCTGATATCAATTGAAGGATCTCATACCAAGAGTTCCATGAGTGTGTTCGGATCACTTCGATCTCACAGTGACCGAAATCAAACAATATACATACAACACATATAGTTATGCAATCAAAACTTAATTAACGGCATGCTGTGAACAACAAAATCATAAGGGAAAGGGTTCCATACCAGTTGAAGAATATCTTCAAACTTTAGAACTCCTACGTAGCAGAAACTCTCCCAGTGATCTACCAACGCCCGATGGGAATGTCAACTGCAGCAGCACGATCAATGCAAACTCACGACCGCAATGGGGATGACACCACCACTAATGAGCCCCGGGTATTCTCGGAGTGAAAAATCAAAGGGTGGGCTTTGGTAAATTTGGTAGAGGACGAAGAAAAACAAGTCTTGTAAGGGATAAGCAAGTGGGAGAGAAAACAATGTTATCGTATAGCAAAAGTGCTTATCACATAGAGAAGCTACACGATCGTGTAGGATATGCTGAACGATCGTTTAGGAAAACATATACGAATGTTTAGTTAAATCGCAGCGTGGACGATCGTTTAGGCGAAGAAGCGACTATCGTATAGGCTCTCGAGCGATCGTTTTACAAAACACCAGCGCGCTTTCACGAAATCTGTTTGAGCGAAATGGCGGATTATCGATTGCACGATTCAAAAATGAAAACTTTTTCATTTTAACTCATCGGTTACCATAACCAATGTTGCCCACTAACCCACATTTGAACATGGAAAAAGGATTAATTATCATATAATTAATTAATTAATTAATTAATTAATTAATTAATATAATCATATTGTATTTATATCCTATAGTTTGATATCACATATCTACTATAGTATTTTCTCCTCTACTTGATATAAATCATATTTATATCTAATTTCCTCCAAAATAATGTATCTCATACATTTAGCCAATTATATCATATTAATTAACTAGTCCAATTATATCATATATAATCGAACTTCCTCTTGTCAATTTGAACATTTCAAATTAACCCAAATACTGGTTCCCGACTTTATCCAAGCAACCCAGGGGACCTAATGGACCTATGGCTCGAAGCTCCAACGGTACGTGAATAGTTGACTAAACTCTTTAGCCATGAGATCTACCATCCGTTAACTGTCAGGCATTCCACTAAAGACCAATAGCTGAACTCCTCTTACCATAGATATATTTCTGTGTCCATCGGATATAACCAATCATGAGTACGATGACCCTTCACAGATGCTCGTAAGTACAGCTGGGCCAAATTACCGGCTTGCCCCTGTAGTTACATCTCACTCCTTAAGTACCACCGATTCCTCTAATGAACAATACAACATAGTCTAACTATGTGTGAACACCTCTCTGACCAAGAGAAGGTGTGTAGCACCACATCGTTCAAGCCCCAGAATCATCCCTTAAGGGAACTATCTATCTACTTACTTACCCCTGCCTCAGGGAAGAAGTGAATTCCATTTTGGTAACTGAGTTCCCAGCTCACAAATCAGACGAATCCCCAAAATGGTAGGTTTGAATTGGTGACCTGGCCACTCGTACCCATACAAATCAAAGGACCGCCCTCACTGGCAGGAGTTCCCAACTTACTCAGGATTGAGGTCATGTTACCTATGGTCATCCTAGTGAAGTGAAGTCTTTGTTATGAACGGTGTTATATAACGAGATGTTACACTTCGTGGTCAAGTCTTATACAAACTCTTTTTTTAGGACGCCCCCGCTCGCATGTCCCCAACACGAATGATCAGGATTAGACCATTTGTGACAAGTCACAACACTTGTGACTATTCCACAAAGCAGGCCACATTCGTAGTGTTACCGATAAGGTTTCCCTCCCATATCCATATACTACAGACCATTTTGGTTATCACTCAAGACATGATCCACTTGTATGTCACCACATACATGCTTGAGTCACATACAGATAACTAGGGATTTTATGTTTATTGGTTTGTGGTAAAGCAAATAAAATAAGTAAATGAGAAAAATACAAGATGTAAAGTAAATATCATATATTAACAACAAGAGCGTTCGTACATACTGTTTACAAACTACAGGACACGAGACTTTAGGGCATCAACCTCAACATATGCTATTAGAACACTTCAGTGAAAAACAAATAACGTATATGATATGTTAGAACGCTTTAGTGGGAGATTAATAAACATATATGATATGATCATTTTTAGCTCTCACGTCCCTAAGAGTTCACAATCGAAATTCATGTTTCACTTCGTGTTGATTATACCTTGACTGCTCCATTCGGAAAGTGTTTACAATAATCGAGATTTTGGTGAATAGGGGAAGTTGTTCACCTTAAAATCAAATGTGACATTTTGATTTTAAATTTTCACGTTCTTAAGATGTTCACACCAAACGGTTCATGTGGCACTTCGTGTCGATTATACCTTGACTGTTCCATTCCGAAAATGTTTGCATGAATTGATTAAGGTGAATGAGGGGAAGTTGTTCAATGGAAAATAAAATATACGATATACTGATTTCAATTCCCATGTCCCTAGAAAATTCTAACCGTAAGATCCATGCAGCACTTCATTTCGATTATACCTCGACTGCTCCATTCGGAAAGTGTTTATCGTGAGGTCAAGACCAAAGTGAATGAGGAAGTAGTTCATAGTAAGTAGGTGAAGTATATGTGTCAACATATCCTACAGTCTTTTCTATTGGTTTGAACCGTGAGATTCCTATGTTGCGCCTACTTATCGTCTTTAAGTCAGCCTTACAAGTCGTTTAATGACGGTTATTGATAACTTGTAGAAATACAAGTTATTTATGCTGCCTTATTCAGATATTGCGGCCAAAAGTGAAGGAATATGCATCGATTGTATGAAAATTAGCTCAAAAATACAATAATATAAATTATCGCAATTACACCCATTAACCTCATTAAGATGGGAGAAGAGGATATTTCTACTCTGTTTTGTAGGAAACCAAGTCACTACTTGCGATCAAGGCTCAACGAGAAAGTGAACAATGCATCTCTGTCACATTGCGCCTGTCAATCAACAATGAAGAGATGATTAACGCAATGATGGCACAATGCGATAGTCGATCCCAAGCTAAATTTCAACCGCATGCGGTAATAAAAACAACACCGCATGCAAGCAACCGATCGAAAGATGCAGCTGAGCAACGCAAATGCGGAGGATTGTGACATGTGTACAACTAACCGTTGTGCAGATTTGACGGTCTGATTTCATAACAGAAGAAAGATTTATTCCTCCATCTTCGGAATTTCCATAACAAGAAGTGGGGTCCACAAGCCAAGAGGCAAAGCTTTTCACCTATAAATACCCCTTATAGAATTCAGAGAAGATATACTTGATACGGGGGCTAATTGATGCTAGATCATTGAGAGAGAGGTTGAGCTAAGTACTGATCGGAATAAATCCGAGAAGAGAAGAGACAAGGCCGAGAGGTGAGTCTCAGTGCGATTCTGCCAGATCCCCGCCGTGAAGCACTGTGTTTAGATCTCTGCTACCGGTTGAGCAAGCCTGAGAGGGAAACTCATCCTTCCGCACGATCCATCCACGCCGGTAAGTAAATCTCCATCCAAATCGATGTTAAGACGTTGGCGCTTATTTGTATTTGTTTTTAACTCTATTTCATCAAGTGTATTTCATCTTCTTAATCTCTTCATTCACAAATCATGTATCAGACACTAAATAGTTTTATTGAATGTCTCGATCACTTTCACTTCCACTTTTCTATCTATTTCCATTCATCCATTAATCGTTTTCTCCATGAAGTTTTCTTAATACCTTGGTAATTAATATGGATTAAACGAGTAACTTAATTTGTGCTAAAGAGATAAATGCGTTTAGCTAAGACATGCTAGACGGCATCTTCACCTGTAAGAGTAGAAGTGAAGATGTCATTCTGATCTGTCGAGAGAAGGTTAGAAGAATGCGTTAACTAAAGCGAGTAGTACTTCCAGAGATGGAAGCAACCTTGTGTTCATTACGTTCGTCCCTATTTCACCACAGAGATGTGGGAACGTGGCCGATCACCGAGAGGTGTACGCCAAAGGAAAAGCAGAACCGTACTTATAACTTTAATGCAATTAAGGAACTTGTGATGTTTGTATTAATTATCTTCTCTGTTTCTACTTCGCACATAAGACTTGTCACCGCATTACACGATCTTTGCATAATCTTCACAACTAGCTTTGTCCTCAATATCTTGTATCATGAAACCTGTATCTTGTATCATCTTAGCTTAGATTTACTTTATCGCAATTTACTTTAACGCAATTTCTGTTATTATCGCATTTTTACCGCTTTACTTTATTTTATCGCATGTTTAAATACTTGTACAAACAACCTTTATTAATTTGAAAAACCTCTGGTCGCATATATCACAAACATAATGCAATAACCTCAAACAGTCCCTGTGTTCGACCTCGGATCTCATCGAGAAACTTGTGGTGAAATTATACTCGGTTTCAACGCAAGGAAACTTGTGACAACGCATAGCATACTACAAGAACATTCATTAATAACACATATCTAGAAGTAGTATCACATATCATTGCATAAAATCGATGACAATAAGTTTAGGCTATCCCCTTGGAGGGTTTTAACATGGGATTCAGAGCAACTCAAACTCCAGAAATGGATAGGATTTCTAAAGTTGGTTTTAACTTTGACTTTCCAACTTCGGGACCATCGTTGGGATCGGACTTTTGAGGTCTGAAAAAAGAGGGTTACACTTACAGAATTACTAAAGGGTTAGTAATTTCTGACAAAAAACGGTAGTTAAATGACTATCGGAATATGAGTTATTTTGGAGATAGTATTTAGTCAAGAATGTTTTGTTGTATTATCGTTGCAAAAATAATCTTGGGTATATTATTACTTTGATAAAACATGATTGGGTTTAAAAAGCAATTCCCTTATAAAATTTGTTTATATTTTTCAGAATGACGAGTTCATTAGTACAATTGTTGGCGTCTGATAAATTGATTGGTGATAATTATGCAACTTGGAAATCAAATTTGAATATTATACTGGTGATAAACAATTTACGGTTCGTTTTAACAGAGGATTGTCCTCTCATTCCTGGCTTAAATGCAAACTGAACCGTTCGGGATGCATACGATAGATGGATCAGGGTGAATGACAAAGCCCATGCCTATATCCTCACCAGCATATCTGATGTTTTGGCCAAAAAACATGAGACTATAGGTACTGCCAAAGAGATTATGGAATCTCTTCGTGGGATGTTTGGACAACCATCCTTCTCCCCAAGGCATGATGCTATTAAATACGTTTTCAACTGCTGTATGAAAGAGGGGGCCTCTATTAGAGAAAATGTCCTAGACATGATGGTCCATTTCAATGTGGCAGAAGTAAATGGAGCAGTCGTTGACGAGAGAAGTCAAGTTAGTTTTATTCTAAAATCTCTTTCGAAGAGTTTTATGCAGTTCTGCATGAACGCGCTTATGAATAAAATTAAATACAACTTGACTACTCTTCTAAATGAGCTATAACCTTCCAAATCAATTATAAGAGCTAAAGATCTAGAACCGGAAGTACACGTTACCACTGCTAAGAATAGGGGAACATCCTCCAAAAAGGTTGATGTTGCTTCCTCTTCACTGAGTAAGAGAATTCTTGTTAAGAAGAATAAGGGGAAATGGAAGAAGAAAACCATTGGGAGAAAAGGCAAGGCTAACACTATAGACAAAGGAAAGTGTTCCAAGGCTAACGCTAACATCCTTATTTGATCGCAAGATGGTGGACTGCTACCTTTGGATCCAGTCTCAGCATCTCTTTCTATGACCAAGGGAAAACATCCCTATATTCGGTGAGCAAACTTAACATCCGCCCTCTTCTTCTTCCGAGAGGGATGTACTGATGAAAGTCGGATGCGACTCCTCTGTTGTGCTCAGATTCACCTCTTTGAGCTTGTCCATCGTGGATTGACCACCATCCTTCAGACCTTGTGGAATGTCCTCCACTTACTCCTTAGTCATACCATCTTCAGATTCTTTGGTGATGGTAATATGGTGGCATGGAGTTTCACCATCCTCCTACTCTAAATTTCCATCCTGAGGGTTGGTGAAGACAATGTTATGCCTCTTTACCTTGAATGAGCCTTGCTTGTGTTTAAAGTAACGAAGGTCTCTCTTTTCACTTTGAGGGGAGTACTATGAATTTCTCTGTCACTTCTTGCCTCACCTGATGGTTTCCTATCCTGTGGCCTTTTAGCGTCTTTAAGGTTGAGGCATCGCCAAATTGATGCCTGGGGTATCAACCCCCTCTTTCTTATAGTCGTATTGGAGGCGTCACTACAGGCTTTTCTTTTCCCCTTTGTCTCATTAGAGACATGTTCGTCGAGGCAATCTTCAACCCTCTCGCACTTCAAGTGATAAAAAATGGGGGTGCGGGGTTTTACTTCGCTTTCCTTTGGAACTGCATCTAATCTCTCGAAGGCTGAAGGTCGCGCCACCATCGACGGCTGACAGATGATTTCCTCCTTTCTTTCATGCGACAGAGTCAACCTTCGAAGGATTGAGCGTCGAGTATCTCCGACAATCGTATGTGGACTTCCCCTCTCTACTTCCATTATGCTCAATTTCTCAAAGACCAAAGCACATGCTGTGGACGGCCTAATACGGTCAAAGGCGGAGGCTCTTTTATCTTTGCCCTCCTTTTCCCTTGCATCATCTACTTCTTCTGCAGTGATATGATTGTTGTTGGCCATCTTTCCCTTCATCTTTCTGGTTATGCAAACCGGCTCTGATGATTTATATCAGAATCCTATCCTCGACGTAGATATAGTGTGTCCCTCTTGCAAAAGCTTCTTTTGGGTCGATAAGAGTCTAGGTTGCTCATAAATCTTCAAGCTCTTGGACTCAGCGTGAGTTGTGAAGTCATAACCCGCCTTCGCCAATAGTTTGTAAGCCTTGGGGTCGAATCCGTCTTTAATTTGCTTCTCGGACAGATTTAACTCTGTCAGGTCCGCCTTCGGCTTGTGAACTTCCTGCTTTGTTATCAGTGTGAAAGGTGTGACGAAACTCTCCTTTAAGATTTCTATATCGCCGACCTGCAAACCTTTTGAGCATTCTGTAAAAGGTGACCCCCCTTCTTCTGCCTCGACAAAGAGACATAGCGCAGAATGGAGGTCCTGAGGCCTTTTCATCCCTCACCGCAGGTGTCTTTCGAACGCTGGTGGGGTTTCCACTCCCTTTTGAGCTAGAAGGTTGTACCTTGCTACCCGTTTCTTTCTTTGTGTCTACTGGCGACCTTGACCGAGATCCACCTGCTTTCTTTGTCAACGAGGTCTCTATAGGCATTGTTTCACTGAAGTTCTCGCTCTTCAAGTAAAACTTCACATTTGTGAAGTGAGATTCAGCCTCAGAAAATGGATTAGAGTCTGCTTCAACTTTTTTAATCCCATCCTGGTAGAACATGAAACATTGATGCAGTGTTGACGTAACCACACCATTCTCGTGAATCCAAGGGTGCCCTAGTAGCAGCCTATAGGTGGTCTTTGAGTCTATAACGTGAAACAACACATCAGCCTTCAGGTCACAATTAGGAGCTCTAAGTATATCATGTCTATCGTCCTTTGGCTACCTTGATTGAACCCCTGAATCACCAACTTGATGTTTGACAACTCTTCCATGCAGATGCCTAACTGTTTCATAGTTGCTTTAAGCATTATATTGATAGCGGATCCATTATCGATGAGAATCCAACCAACTCTTTGTTCTCGAATGTACTCAGAGACGTACAAATGCCTATTGTGCAATTTGAATCCCAACAGCAGATCTTCGTCTAAGAAGTCTATGGATGTACAACACGAGGCATATGCACGTGCTATGGAGGTCGGTGCGCCAGACGCATTGGAGTCAAACAATGCCTCAATAAGGGTCGTCTTAGCTTCTTGTATGAGTGAGAACAAGTCATCTATGTTGAATGACGATAAGCCCTTTGATTCTTCTGTTGATTTTAATGGGCTTGGGGGGTATCTTATTCTTTTGTGGCACTGATAGCATGACATGTAGCAGCTTCTGGCGTTTCTCCTGAGCCCCAACCACAAAAGTTCCCTGCAAGGAAATCCACCAATGTCACCTATCTCTTGAGACGAGGAATATCCTCATCTCCCTCGTCAATAACTTGGGCTTCCATGCCTTCTTTCTACCCTTCATTTTTTATATCTTGCTCCTTCTCTTGTAACTTCGATAGAAGCGTGACTCTTTTTGGGTAGAGTTTGACCCTTTCTTCTTACAACGTGTTACAAGGATCTAACCTTCGTTATTGTCATTATCAATGCGTTCTCCTGTGTTTTGAGGGTTCATGGCTTAGACCTCTCGCTGAAACCGCACAACCATCAGTTCCAAGGTCCCAAACTGGACCAAACTCTCACTTTCTTTATAACATATGATTGGTGTCGGTGCGCTTGGAGTTATGGTCACTGCAACATGATTTGGACCACCTCGTCTAGATCCAACTCTATTTTCCTCTCACGAGCCAACTTGAGGATCATCTCCTTCAATACAAAACATTTTTCGATCGAGTGGCTAATGACCTTGTGATACTTACAGTAAGTGGGATCGTCCACTTTGCCGGCTTGTTCTGATCGTTTACATTTCGGTAGCTAGATAAAATGGTTCTCTAACAATTGTTCAAGTATATCGACAATGTCGGAGTCGGGGAACGGATAGACTTTTTCCTGCCACTCCTTCAGAGTTAGGCGACGTCTTTCGCCTCCTTCCTCTTTCTTTTTTGTCTTCTTCTCTTTCCCTTTGGAGAAAAACTTCAACGGCGTCGTATTAACGTGAAGGATATCAGACATGAGGATTTTCATGAACAGTGGAAGGATCGTTCCAAATTCCATTTGAAATTGAATACTAACAATTACAGTCAATAAATAGAAACTAACAGGTCATATAAAATCAAAGGCTAGAATATACATACCTTTGAAGACTCATTCTTCAAACTCCCCCGATTGAGCACCAAACGTCCAAGACAACAATACACGAACACTCGAACACAATGACTACAATACAGCACGATCAACAACGAACACGAACCCAACGAACGACCTTCAAAACCTCAAAATCAATTGAGTTGAGTGGGGACACCACCACAATGGTTACCTTGGTATTCTCGGTGTGAGAATCCAGAAGTGTGGGCTCTGTGTGGACTCTGTCTCTTATACACATCTAGATGTGTATAAGAGACAGCCAATAACCTCTCACTCAATTGGTTATTAGAGAAAAAGAGATAATTATCAAATAATTAATATTATTATAAATATATATGATAACCAACTTACTATATTATATTTATAACCTATAGTTTTAATATTTCATCTCATGAAACATATAAACCATAGTTCTTTTTCTATTTTTTGGTACTTAATGTAAATCATATTTACATTAGTCCTCCACTTGATGTATCTCATACATCACGCCAATTATATCATATATAATTGAATTTCTCTTGTCAATTTGAACACTTCAAACTAACACTAAGAACTGATTCTCAACTTGAATCCATTAAGCTACCAAGGGGACTTTATGGACCTGTAGCTTGAAGCTCCAACGATACGTGAATAACTGATGAAACTATTTAGTCACGGGATCCACCATCCATTAGCTGTCAGACACTCCACTAAAGACTGACAGTTGCACTCTCCTCACTACAGATATATTTTGTGTCCATATTAACCAATCAACAGTGCGATAACCCTTCACAGATCGCTCGTAACTACAACTAGGCCAATTTACCATTTTACCCCTGTAGTTACATCTAACTTCTTAAGTACCACTGATCCCTCTAATGAACATAAGTCATAGTCCTACTATGACTGAGTCCTCTCTTCCAAATAGAGGTTGTGGCCACTATGTTCAAGACCCGGAATTAGCCCTTAAGAGAGCAATCTATCTACTTACCCCTGCTTTGGGGAAGCAGTGAATTCCATCTTATGTAACTGAGTTCCCAGCTCCTAAATCAGACAAATCCCCAAAAAGGTAGGCTTCTTGAGTTGGCAATTTGGCCACTCTCACCCATACTAATCAAAGGACAACCCTCAAAGGTAGGAGTTCTCAAAACACTTAGGATTAAGGTATGTCACCTATGGTCGTTTAAGTGAGATGTAAGTTTCAAGTATCAACGACATTATATAAAGAGACGAATCATCTCGTGGTCCGGTCTTATACAAACTCTTTATATAGGACACCCCTGCTCACATGTCTCCACATGAATGGTCAGAACCAACCATCTGTAGTAGTTCACAACACTTGTAAACCTCTACAAAGCAAGATGTATCCGTAGTGTCACAAGGATCAAGTAACCCTCCTTGATCCACTTCTATATCTCATATACATGCTTAAGTTTACATACAATAACCATGAAGCTTTGTTTATTGGATATGAGTAAATGCAAAATAAAACCCTCTTATTTTATTCATAACGATGTGTACAATGTTTACAAACTACGAGACTCCGGGAGAATTAGGACACCAATCCCAACATAACGACCATTGATTCCTTCGTGGCACCTTTCACAATCTTCTCGGTGCCCTTACTTCCTTCTTGTCCTTCTTCAGCTCGAGGATCAGGAAATCCTTTGTTCCCCTATTGGCGATATTTAACTCCATGTCGTGGGCGCGAGACGCTAATTCTTCAAAGGTACAGGGCTTTATTCCTTGAAGGATATAGAGAAGTCCCCAGTGTATATCCTGCGTGCACATTTCCACAACAGATAATTCAGTGAGTCGGTTTTTCCAGTCCAGACTTAGAGCCCTCCATCGGTTGATGTAGTCAATGACCGGCTCCCTTTTCCATTGCTTGGCATTTGCCAACTTCATCATGCTGACGGTACGTCTAGTGCTGTAGAAACGATTCAAGAATTCCCTTTCAAGTTGCTCCTAGCTGTCGATCACCTCAGGCTCTAAGTCTATGTACCAGTCAAAAGCATTTCCTTTGAGGGTTCTAACGAATTACTTGACTAGCAGATCTCCCCTTGTTCCCGCACTCTCGCATGTTTCTACGAAGTAGGGCATATGTTGCTTTGGGTTGCCCTTTCCATCGAACTGTTGGAACTTTGGGGGTTGATACCCCATAGGAATTCTCAAGTTGTCGATCCTCTAGGTGTATGACTGGAATACATGAAGGAAGTCTGAGTCGAGCCTCTATACTGAGCCCTTATGGAGGTCATGATCATGTCTTGCAGCTGTTGGACCGACAGAGAGGCCACCGAAGCTGATTATTGCAGCTGGTTTTCTTATAACACGTCTTCCCTTTGTCAGTTGCTTTGACTGTAGATGCTTGGCTTTATTCAACAGCCTTTCAAGACTCCATCTGTTCTCTCAGGGCAGCGATCTCATGGTCTCGCTCCTCAATGGATTTCATCAAAAAGTTAATCTTCCTTTCCATCTCTATTATGGCCGCTTCAGCCGTTACATCTGCCATCATGACAGAAATCACATCTGGCTGCGAATCCCTTTTTGGCTTGCTGAAGGCAGAAGTAGAGTTTTCAAACAAGAGGTCACCTTGATGAAAACCCCGCCTTGTGGGGACTCCGTCATTTGCCTCAAGATGTTGTGCACGATGAGGGAACTTTGCTCTTGCTCCTGCGTAACTTTCCTTGAGCGACTACGGGTGACAGGTCTCGTGTAAGAGTTGTTTGTGGAGGAAGCTTTGGATGCAATCTTCTTTGGTGCCATTTGTCTTGTTTGGATGCTGAAAGAGATGGGAGGTAGAGATGTCCCACTAGGCATGCCAATTTATTCGCACGAGGTTTCCATAGAAACTTAATTCGTGGACTTGAACTTGAGTTGGTGTTGGTGTTGGTGTTGATGTTGATTTGATGCGACGTGGTTCGATATCTAGTACTTGATCCTCTGATTCTCTTTTGGTTGAATGAATGTGCTTGACTTGAAGAAGAAAAACACCGAACATTCTTGAAGCAAAAGTCTTGGAAGAGTCTTTATGTCTTCAAGGTCCTTCTGTCTTCTAGAAGTGCAGCTTTAAGAGTCTTGTTTATGAGTTCTCTCTGGGCTCTCTGAATGTCCAATCCTCTCTAGAATGAGAAGAGCTCTTCTATTTATAGGCTCTTTGATGGGCTTTATGAGATTGGGCCCAGTTGGCTCATGGGTCTTGACTTGATTGGCTCATGGGCTTGGCCTTGGGCCTATTTTGCATTTTAGGCCCAAATTAAACCCATATTTGGGCGTAACTAGACCAATGCCCAAATTATAACGTCAAATTAGGTGAACTTAATTTTACTCAAGAATTTATCTTCAACTTCAATTTGGGACACATGTCAACTCTTAATTAGTCACAAATTTGATGATTTCTAAATTTAGTCATTAATTTAGTAAATGATGTGGCGATTCGTGATTAGTTCGAAATTCTTCTTCCAATATTATATTATTTATTTTAATATTATATTTCATTCATCTTCATATTTTCATTATGTGACTCAAATTCATCACAACCTTCTCTTATTTAAACTAATAATAAATAGCTGATCGCCATATTCACCAACTAACGAACGACATGAAGAAAGAGAAACAGAAGGGGGGAAATAAAGAGGACGAAAGTGAAAATGTAAGGAAAAATTCATTTTTTATTTTCAATAAGAAAAATCTAGAAGGTATAGCCAAAAATTAATCGCCATTCGAGGGTGGCATTGTAAACGTGAATTTCAACGGTGGGCTGAGGTGTGGTCGTCGCCTGCTCGGACCGTGTGAAGCCGAAGATCCTCTAATTCTCGCCATTTTTTTTTTCCATCTTCATATTGCAAGAACCTCAATTCCGATACCCAATTTCGCTTCACAACGAAGATCGGCTGAATTTAGGAGCTGCAGTTTTTAATTTCCAACGAATCTGATTAAGTTTGCCGTTGTGAGACTACTTGGAGGATAAGGCAAGGATTGACTAGACCGAAAGGTTTTTGGCATTTCTTTGGTATCTGGGATTTGGATCAGGGGTCGGATTGATTTAGATTGGATCGAGTCTGTAGCGGTTGTTCTTTGTAAGGGATTTGGTAGTCTTAATTGGTCAAATATGGATTCGAGTCGGAGAGCTGTAGAGTCGTACTGGAGGTCGCGAATGATTGATGCGGCGACTTCTGATGAGGACAAGGTCACGCCGGTGTACAAATTGGAAGAAATTTGCGAGGTTTTGAGATCTTCGCATGTCAGTATTGTCAAGGAGTTTTCGGAATTTATTTTGAAGAGGCTTGAACATAAGAGCCCGATTGTCAAACAGAAGGTGTCTAAATTGTTACTTTTTATCGCTCTGTTCTGATTCCTCGTATTTTAATTTTGAACTTAATTTTGTGGATGTGTTATCCAGATAGCAGTATTTTTTATCCGTGCAATTAAAAGTTTTGTTTGCCAGAGAGTAATTCTTTTTTGGGTTGTGTTGCAAGGTATTCGGCGAAATGTTTGGTTTTTTTGCTAGCTCGGGATCGCTTAGGTTTTGAATTTTGATATTATTCAAATATTGATGGAATAATGAACACAAAAATTCTTCTTTTACTTCTGTTTTCTCAGAACTGAAGATTTTAGAGCTTATAATCATAATCTGTAGTGTATATATATATTTATATATTTTATATAATTGATATTGACTTAGTCTGTTCTGTTTTCATTCTTGATTCTTGTCCTTTTCTGTTTTCATTCTTGATTCTTGTCCTTTCCACGATATTTGTCATTGTAGACAGGGCAACTTGAATATAAAGTGGAATTGTATCAGTTGAATGATTGCTATTGTATACATTTCTTTTAGATTTTGGATTCAGCGGATGGTTAATTTGATACCTGGTGTGTGCTGCTGTTCAGTAAAAATTCCATGGGTTGCAGTTCTACCCCATAGAAAGTCTTACTGTGCGTTTCATATTTGTGAAAATTTGGAAATGTGCTTGATTTTACTACAGGCTCTTAGGTTGATAAAGTATGCAGTTGGGAAGTCTGGTGTGGAATTCAGAAGGGAAATGCAGAGGAACTCTGTGGCTGTCCGCCAGTTATTTCATTACAAGGGACAACCGGACCCCCTTAAAGGTGATGCACTCAATAAAGCTGTGAGGGATACTGCTCATGATGCTATTTCTTCTATCTTTGCTGAAGAGGATAACAAGCCTGCACCATCTGAGAATCTTAACCGTCGAATTCAAGGTTTTGGGAATTCAAATTATGAACCGCCATCAGAAGATAAAAAATCATTTCTTAGCGAGGTAGTTGGTCTAGGAAGTGCATCAATCAAACAAGGTCTAAGTAATTTGGCACAAGGTCATTCATCAAGAAAGAATGGCACTAGTAGCCAGCAGGGTTTCAACCTTCAGAGGTCATTGACTACTGAAATAGAGTATGATAATAGATATGAACCAGTTGAATATGGCCGTGAAACTCTGGGGACATCAAAGAGTACTACTAGTGGAACTTGGAACCAGGATTCTAGGGTAATTAATGGAAACCCAGGTTCTGGCACTTCAGAGAGCAAAACTCGAGAGGAGAGGTTACTGGATTCCATTGCAACAGCAGGTGGTGTGCGTTTACAACCAACTCGAGATGCCATTCAAGCATTTCTTGTCGAAGCTGTAAAGTTAGATGCATTGGCACTGAGTAATGCTCTCGAAACAAAGCTTACATCCCCATCATGGCAGGCATGTTCTTGCTGTTAATACTCTTTTCTATGATATTATATGAGCAAAGGCTGGCTTTCTGTTTTCGATTAAAATAATGATAGTTGATACTTGTATACTTATTTTCACTCAATCGGTTTTGATGAGAATTTCACTCTTCAGGTTCGTTTCAAAGCTCTCTGCATCCTTGAGTCGATGGTTAGGAGAAATGACGACGATCATTTTTCAATTGTGACATCTTATTTCAGTGAAAATCCAGATGCAGTGATTGGATGTTCTGAATCTCCCCAAGCATCTCTTAGAGAAAAAGCTAGCAAGGTAAATTGATCTCTCTACCTGCAAAACATAATGTTTATGCTTGTTTTCCTTGTTTCTTTTTGTGACTTTCTTCTTAAAGTGGTATTGGAGGCTTTTTTTTTTTCTTTTTCTTTTTTCTTCTTTCTTCCTTTCTTTTTTTTCTCTGATGGGAAAGATCATTTCAGAGTTGACTCCCCTCCATCTTACTTAATCCTGTCGAGATGTAAAATTTATTATGATATGATATATTGATATCATAATTATTGTGAGTCGTAGGTACTCATTGACATTGTTGTATCCCATAAACCTTATTGTAATCACTTTTTATGTTACAATGTATTACTTTGCATCTATGAGATTTGGTTGACCAAGGATGCAAAGGTTTGATGCAGCGACAGTGTGGTATTTGGATTCAGTTCCTCGAAACAATAGAATCTATTATAATGATATTTACTATGCTTCTCTTTTGAAATGAATATTTATTCTTTAAGATTTTAAGGAAGCCACCGCATGATAGTTGATGAAATTGCTGAAATAAATCCATGATTTGGATTCCTATCCTTGAATACAAGCATAAATTTGTCACAATCGCTTGAAATGATGTATGATGGAATGGAAAATAAAGTAGGGTCAACTTTGGAGTCTTATCCTGAAATGGAATTATAATTTAGTCCCTTGACTCTTTGGGCAGGTTATGCCACTTTTAGATGGAGGTAAAGGAGTTCCCTTCATGAATGAGTCCGAGAAGTCTGTACCAAGCAATACCAGTTCCACAGTTCAGATGCCAGACTTAATTGACACTAGTGATGCAGGTGACTATGGTGAAACAAACAAATCCTTAGAGGTGGAAAACCTGTCGAGTACCCCATTAGTTGATGACTTATTTGGAGATGGCCTAAACACTGTCACAAGCACCAGCGAACTAAAGAATGATGATGACCCCTTTTCAGATGTCTCATTTCATACAACTGAAACTAGAGAAAATTCAGATGATCTGTTTTCTGGGATGAATTTTGATAATAATCAGGTTACTAATGAAAATAAAAAGCCTGCCTCGGAGCAAAAAAATGAAACTGGAGTTTTTGATATTTTTGGATCAAGTTCTGAACCTGCAGTACAAGAACATGCTAGGAAAGATGTTAATGACCTAATAAGTGGTTTGTCCATCCATGAAGATACCTTGAAGAGTAAAGATAAAGGAAATTCTAAGGATTCGCTGTCTGAATCTTTATTCTCGGTTTCTAGTCAACCCAACCATCAGAATCAGGTTCCTCAAGATTCTTTAAATGGCATGTACAGTTCACCAATGGTTGGGACAAATATGAATGCCACCTTTTTCCCCGGAATGACTTATCTTCCCTCAAGCACGATGTTCAATCCAGCCTTTTCTTCTCAGCCAATGGCGTATGCTCCCACTGGAAACTTCTTTACTCAACAACAATTATTATCAGCCATGTCCAATTACCAACAGTTTGGGAACCCTAATCTCCAATCAAGCGCTGGTGGTGGTGTAGGTAATGGAGGATATTCTTCACCCCTTCCAGACATATTCCAGCCAAATCTTGCAGCACAATCACCTACTTCTGTGATGAATGGTTCAAAGAAGGAAGATACCAGGGCTTTTGATTTTATCTCAGTAAGTATAATATCACCAAACTCTCTGCTAACTGTATGCCCTGCTCTGCATTATAATATTGCAGGTTGAGATTATTTAGCTGATAATATTCTAATACTTCTTTTCTTTCCTTTTTTTTCTAATTACAATTTCTAATGATTAAGAATGCAGTTAGAGGGTTATGGTGATAAGTTTTAGTGGGAAAATTCTGAGAGTTAGTGGCCAACTGACCATTGGAACGGAAATTTGTTTACTGGATGGTTAACTAAGAAACGATAATGAAGAAGGATAATTAGAAAAAGAAAAGAAAGGATCCACCAAAATCATCTTAGTTAACTGTTAGACTATTGACCCCAACTGCTATCCCTGACACCCAAACCTGCTTGACGACTAATCAAAACTTCTTTAACCATGCTCGCCAGGCATCCTACCAGATTTAAATTTAAACCTAAAAATCTTACAAAATATTAAATATGTGAATCCAAGGAAAAGTTGCACAAACCACCCTTAAAGTATATTGTGTTACAATTGCCCTCTAAACTTTCCATTATAAAAATTATATCCTGAAACTCTTAAAAGGGAACAACTTGCACCTGTAAACTTTCCCTCAGACTTTTATGTGTGTAAAAATTGCAGTCCTAAACTTTCGATCATAAAGCTGAAAAGAAAAAAAAGATTAATTTCAGTCACCTTTGTTTGACCTTTTCCAACTTCAAAACCTTTTCATTTTTCATTCTCGTGATTTTGATTGAGCCTTTCATTTTTTAGAAAGGATGGGGTCAGTTTTTCTTCCTACTGTCATGTTATTCCATCTTCGTCATCACTAAACCTTCCATTCTGAATGCTCCTCGCTATTTGAGGTTTGATCTTGGTTAAATTATACAAATACCTCTAAATTTTCTGGGAGATTTCAACTATGCCCTACTTTGAAATTTTTAATTTTTTACCCTTGAACTCTGAAATTTGTTCCAATCTGACGTGACAGCTTATGTGTGAAAATTGTCCGTGATATTATCTACAACTATACAGAAGATTAAGATTGTCATTACCATTTTTTTATTGTTAAAATAATTATATAATCAATTTTTACACATCAGTCATGTTAATTTATGTCTATGTGGATAGGGTTTGTGTAATTTATACTAAATCCTAAAACTTGGCAGATCTTTGGAAAATGTAAGAGATAAAGATATGGGTCATTCTAGTTAATCCTAATTTTAATTTTTTGTACTGCTCTCTTCAATTTCATAATAAAAAGAAAAATCAACTCATAATTTTTTTTATCCGAGTTCAATGTAAAGCTTTTTTTTTTTTCTTTAATATAACTTATTTGGGTTTTAATTTAATTATTTAATTAATTTGTAAAGGCCTAACTTTCATTTTGATACCAAAAAAAAAGCATAAAAAGGAAAACGAAAAAAAAAAAGAGCGGCCTAAGAAGGGCTCTGGTTAAGCAAAATAAGTCTTAAAAGGATAATTATAAAATACAAGCGGCGATTCAAAGTGAGGCATGATATCTATCAAGGGTCCACAACTCACTCAAATGCCTATCAACACCTCTAAATATCATATTGTTTCTTTCCTCCAAAAAATCCTAAAGAATTGTACAAAGACAAGCAAACCACAACATCCAATCCTTTTCACGAAAGGGAGGAGAGGAAAGAAACTCCTCCAACATCAATGTGCAGCTGTTCAGTAGAGCCAAACGATAGGAAAAGTCCCAAAGATGCTGGTGCATAACAATTTAGCATACTGACAGAACCTCAATAGACGATCCATGGCCTTGGATGCTTCGCTACAAAGAATACAACACTAAGCCTAACCAACTCAAGCAAAAATCTTTGAAGTGATTAGAGGTTCCATAAACAAAATAAGTAAACCTTCTTAGGGATTTCAATCTTCCAAAGCATCGGAAAAGTTGGGACTTGGGTGAACTCAACAGAGAACTTATTCACGAAGGAAGAACAGACAATAGGAGGAACCATCTTGACTTCTCTAAAATTTATATTGTTTCTTTCTTCCAAAGACCCCAAACAATAGGACAAAGACAAGCAAACCAATCCTTTTCATTTAAGTGAGGACTTGGCAACATTTTGTTTTCTTGGCCGGCCTCCCTCTAAAGGGGCTTTGCGGGCTTGGTTTTTTTTTATGCTATTGTATTCTTTCATTTTTTTCTTGATTAAAGTTGGGGGGAGGGGGATTGGATGGAAACTCCTGCAACATGGATATGCAGTTGCTCGACCAAGCCAAACGGATAGAAAAAAATCCCAAAGAAGCTGCTCCATAACGATCTAGTACATTAACAGGACCATAGGAGATGGTCCAATCGAACTTGATTAGAGGATCTACAAACAAAAAATTTAACCTCCTTTTGGATTTTGATCTTCTAAATCATCAGAAAAATGAGAGAACTCAACAGAGAAGGCCTCACTCAATAACAAAGGAACAAGCTACAGGAGTTGGGTCCGTAAGCGAGAATACTCCCCTCCTCCATCCTCACTCTGCTCTGCCCCATCATAGGAGTAGCAAATTCCCAAGTAAACCCTGGAGGCTGCAACATCATTATTCTCTATTAGAAAGGGGGCAACTAAGGCCAAGGAAAATGGACTACGGGAGGATAAAGGGGTAGTTTGTGCACAATATATTTTCAATTATACTCAAATAGATTTTAAATACTTAACTTGTTAGTTCTTGATTATTATTATTACTGTTTGTTGACTGTCAATTTATATGCGCAGTGGAGGGAAGGGAGGAAATAAACTCCAAATTTTAGGGATTAAAATTATGGCTAGTCACAGAGAATCATATTTGCATGAATCGAAGGGAAGACATTGGGCTATACTGTACGTAAAATCTTCTCTTAAGGTTATACATTGAACTGGACATTGAGTTATACCTATACATTGATAGATACCGTGCACTTTTGTGCCTTTTAAGAGCCTTTAGGTTATCTCATCTATTAAATCAAAGATCTTTCAGATTTTCTCAAGCCAAAAATTCTAAAAAATTGGTTTCTCGCAAAGTTTCCCTGTCTTATGATTAGTTGTGGTAGGGCCTCCCCCATCATAGACTTGCAATATTTATTAGGAACCCATAACAGCCCCAAAAATCAAATATGCAGAAAGAGCAGTAGCAAGAGAGGATCTCCACAGATAGTAATGCATTTTTTGGCGTTTTAAGAGGGGTTGGGTTACCTTACATATTAAAAAAAAAAAAGTTAAACAGAAGAAATCTAGGGCATCCAGACTTGGAGGGTGCTAAGTCCTAACGGAACTGATACATCAAGAAGGATGAAAGAATACCATATAGCTGCTAAAAGGCAAATAACAAAAGGTAGTAAACTTCACTCCCCAGGAGGGAAGGAAAAAGGTCTCATCCCATAGAAAGAAGGAGAGAAAACAGACAAGTGAACCTTCCAACTTTTAGAATTACGAAAATCAGGGTAAGAGGGGCTCGGAGTTGGTGATTGAAATCCACTACTAGCCTGCAGATCTCTGATCCCCTATGATTTTTTAATTTCTATCGTACAATGCTACAGTTGCGCTTTCGACCAAATGCATAATGCCCCCCAAAATTCTATCTAGGTACCACTCTGGTAAATCCTTCCTTTCATAGCCTGTGCGGCTGCCTGTGGTTTTCTAAGTCCCATTGAGATTCAATGTTGATCTTAGTTTATAAATGATTTTTACTCTAGCTACACTTCCTTTATGCATTATCCTTTTACCAACACTAAGTGGGAGAGATTCTATATGAATGTAACTATTTATTGCAAATGAGATGCTGATTCTTCTTTGGTGCCTTGGAATTCAATGATTCTTAAGTCCTGAAGTGCTCAACAATTGGTTTTTTCTCCCCCTTTTTTGCCTGAGAAGTAGAGGCTTAATCCTGCTCCTGCTCCAATTCGATTTTACTGTTTGAAAAGCAAATGGTTGTGAATATTGAAGTTTTCTTTCTGTATTTGAAGGTTAAGATGGTAAGTACGATTTGGAAACTGGGGCTAACAGAAGTTGAATTCTTGTTTCTATATGCTTCCCCACCTAGTATATATTATTTTCCTCTTCTTTTCTTTATAGAAAAAGGACAATTTCCATTATAGGTTTAAATGCTTGCTCTAGATTAATATCACCCATGGTCACAGAAAGCATATAAAATATATGGGGCTAATGAATGTTACTTTACCCGTAATTTTTATTTTTATCTTGTAGGAACATGTTGCAGCTGCTCGAGATCCAAAGAGGGTAGTCTGAATTTAGGAGGCCATACTTTCACTATCAAGGTTCTTACTAGTCATTGTTGGCAACTTAGTTGAAGGTGAAGAACAAAAACCACAGTTGTTTCTCATTTGAGACGAATGGCTATCGCAATGCCGACATCATCGAGGAATTGCATCAAAATGCGCATATGATAGATGGGTAAGTCGTCAAGCAGTAGGAAAAATGAGAAAATGGAAACAGGGTCCATTAAGTTGAAGAAGAATGACTTTCTTTTACATAATCAGCTCTATATTTGTGGTAATTCCTGGACTGGTTGTGTTTCTTGCTCATATTCCCATCTGTAGAGTTTCATTATGCCAAAAGAAAAAGAAAAAAGATGTAGAGTCCCCTAATTTGTTTGTTTTGCCCACATGAAACACTTGATATTTGTAGTGGTTTTGGTAATAATGCAGTTTGTTCTTTGAATCTTTTGATGCGTTTTTTTCCATGTATATGGATGTGGATAGAAACAATATCCATCCTTATGTTGCATGTGAAATGAATTATAGCTGTCTACTATTTTTCTTTCTAATATAAGAGTGTGCACATATATATTTAGTCCATTTAGAGAATGGATAATGTATGAATTTGATTTTCATGTCTTTTCTTGTTACTTTTCTTTATTTTACAAATTTTCTTTTCATTTGTTGTCAAAAAAGAGCTTTAGGATTCACTCATCTTCTAATAGTAAGATAAAGGAAATTATTACTATTATTATTTTTTAAGTTGATCCAAAATATATCAAATATTGCTAGCTGTAGTATATACTATATACATCTTATATATTGTTGAAATAAAAAAAGTAAAAAAGAAAAATCTTTTTGAGTGTAATTTGCATTTTAATCTATTTATTTCATGCATTCTCAAACATGCTTGAATTCTTTAGAAATGGAGATTAAGGTTGAGAAAAAAATTAGAAGTTTCTAGCCTTATTAAACAATAAGGATTAAAATATCAATATGAACGTCAAGATTTCAATTTTATAGATATATCGATGAATATGTCAATAAAATATCAATATCAAATATCGATGCATATTTTTGGAAGTAAACAAAGTTTATAAAATTTATTTAGATTGATAATTAGTTGTTTTTATTCCAAAATTGAGTTGTAGATATTGTTATTAGTATTCATTCCCATTGAATTAAATTAATGACATTTTTTTTTAAATATTTTACAAGCATTTATAGAAGATGGTTGAGATAATCATAGCTATTTAATATCAATGTCAAATCCTTCGATTTACGGATATATCGTTCAAGGAATATTTTTTTAATTCTTCCCATTAAAATTAAAGATATAAAACGAATTTGGTATGATTCCACACAGAATCAACATATCCAAATAAATTGAAAACAATAATTTAGGTAAATGTTTTGAGACAAAAAAATCTTCTTAGAAAAATTCTCATCAGAGATTCACATCCTACATTATTGATCTAGCACAAAGCTATTAGATTACACCTTGATTACAAGTTAAGGAAAAAGGAAAAAGAAATGGAAAGTATAAAAGAATTGCACTTTTTCCATATATATGGGTTTGCTTTAGGTATCATTGATTGACAGAGATTCTTGGCTATACTTATTGATGCCAATGTGAGTGATCTGATCCAATCAACAGGAAAAGAAGTCTTATCCATTATCCAAATCTTATGTTAATTATGAATTAAGAAATTAGTTTATTTGTGCAAAACATAGTTGTACCTCTCTTTTCTTTATCACCACATATCATTGGAATATTTATCCATTATAAAGTCATTTGGTCCTAGGCATGATACCCCCAATATAAGGTATTTTTGGAGGGAAAAAAATAGAAGAAATGAGTTGGTTTAATTAAAAAGTTTTAAATTTTGAAAACATTTGTCATTCTTTGATGGCTTTTTGGAAAAGTTTCTAATTTTTGGTAGATTGCCATCTAGTAGCAAATTAGGTCCAAGTTTCATTACTTATTAGATTTCTAGTTCTCCATTTTTAAAAGATTAATCTTATAAATACTATTTTCAATCTTTTTTCTTTTATTATTTATATTTTAGGAGTTTTCAAACATCAAGTTGTAGTTTATAAAAGGAAAATTATTTCAAATGGTAAAACTGTTAAAAATATTTACAAGATATAGTAAAATTTTAGAACTATCAATGATATATGCTGATAGACACTGATAGACTTTTATAAGTGTCAATATCACTGATAGACATTGATAGAAGTCTATCTGTGTCTATTAGCGTCTATCATTGATAGTTTCAAATTTTTGCTATATTTTATAAATATTTTGATTTATATTCTTATATTTAAAAACAACCCTTTATAAAAACCTATTTTTGTTTTAAAAATTTAACTAAGAGTTCAAGTGTTTAGTTAGAAATAATGAGAAAACCATATTAAAAAACGTTGTAAGAAAACAAACACAAATTTAAAGAACAAAATGGTTATTCAAATGGTGCTTTAGTTTTTGTTTTAGTTTTCGATTCGGGAGAGGCGTAATGTCTTACTAATTCACGAATTAAGTTTATGTAATACTTGGAGTTCAGCTAGTTTAAACATACTTCACAGTTCATAATTATATCCCAACAAAAAAATAATAAAAATAATAAAAAAACTCGAACCTCTCACCTTTACAAGTTAAACTAAAAAAATAGAGTTCCAAAACAAAACCTAAATTTTGCTTTTATCTTACACAATGACTTTGGCTAAGTTCCCACATTAATTACATAAATTGACTTTTTGTATCTTACATATTAACTTGTACAATTTATAAACACATGGATCAAAGATATATGTTGCAACTCATTTGTTTTATAAAGTTTGAACATAGAAGTATATGTCAACATAACCCACAATTTGATATACTTGTCACAAGAACTTTAAGATAATTAAAATGGAGAACTAGACCATTGTAATATGGATGCACAAGGTTTCACTCCAATATTTGAACACCAATAATTAATCTTAGCTTTTGATAATATTAATATAAAAACAAAAGACAAGCACTACTAGCCAATAAGAAGAAATGAAAAGCACCTTTAACTTACACTATATATTGCTTTAGATATATATATATATATATATATAAAGGACAGCAAAGGGAAAAAAAAACTTTAAATAATTTATATAATTAATTCACTACCAAACAAGTTCTTGCCCACCCTTTTCTAGAAAAATCAAAGCAAAAGAGAGCCTTCTTTGCAGCAAAAAAATTATACATATTTAAATTGTCGAGAAAAGGTACGTTTTTATTTGGGTTCTAAGTTTTCAAAATTTCGATTTTAAAATGTTATAATATTACCATATTTAAGTTTTGTTCAACTTGATATCTAGATTTTAAGATTTATATTTTTAACTTTGATTTATGTTCATTTTTCGTGTTTAGCGTTAATGTATGTTAATAAATTTAAAATAATTAAACGAAATATAATTAATATTATGTTTAATTATTTTTATTCACTTTTAAAATTAAAATTAAAATTTAACTTCATAATTATTTTAAATTAATTAGTAAACATTGATGTCAATGATTGACAGTTAAAAAAATGTAGAATCTTGAAATCTAGGGACCAAATTGAAACACAATACAAATCTCAAGGGTAAAATCGAAACATTTTGAAGTTTAGGGATTGTATTGAAACCAAAATCAAAACTTAAAGACTAAATGTGTAACATATTGAAACCTAGGGACCAAATAAAAACTAGACCTAATCTAAAGACCAAAAAGATATTTTACTCTTAAATATATGTTAATTATATATAAAGTTTTATAAATTTAATTTCCCTCCAATAATTTGTTGCGTAAAAGAAATGGTATAAGTAATTGATGTAACTCGTCTTTGAATTATTGCTTTTTTTTATTATTATTAATTTAATTTACAACTTAATATCTAATTAATTATTTGTATTTGGTCCTACATATAACATGTGTTCAACACTTATCAACAAACCAAAAAAACCATTCAAAGAATTAATTAATTAATTAGAGATGGTATAGTTTATCTTTGAATTTATAAACAAAATGAAAAATAAAAAAAATGGTCAAAATATCTCACATAAGGTGTGTGTTTAAGAAATCATGCATAAGAATGTGTCATTTTATGTGTAGAAAATAGATTTTCCTAAGGAAATTGGCCCTCCCTAAAATCAATTTATTTTCATTTTCTAAAAAAATAGTCTATAAAATCTTTGCAAAGTATTAGAAATAAAAGTGGATTTATATAAAGTTTTGAAAGTATAGGGACGAAATTGCAATCTCCTAAAATTTAAAGACTAAATTATTATAAAATTGAAAGTGTAGAATTTAATGATCTCTCACTTCATATATTGTCAAAATAAATAAATAAATAAAACGATGAAGTCATAAATAAAATTTAGTGATCAAATTGTTACATCGAATTGAAGTATTTTTAAGTAATAATTTAATTTAGAACCCAATGTACCACCAATAATTTAACTTGAAAGTGCATGAGAAAAAAAGACACTTTGGACCATATTTTCATCCATCGCGATATTTCAGTGGTCATTTGGAACAAGATGACACAACTACCTTAGGATTTCAGACTCCCCTCATACTATCGACAGTGCTCTCTTTCAAAATCATCTTCATAAACAAAACTCTAAAGAATAGTGATCACTTTTAACACGGCGGTAGCTATCATAACTGAGTCATTTGGAATGAACAAAACGACTGGATCTTCAATGATAAAGATAGACAAGTTGATACTCTTTGGGAGAATATTCACTCTTGTTGGAAATTGTTGCCATAGATCTAAGCTCTTTTCGAGCTACAGCTCTCCGTGATTTCTCTCAACGTTAGTGTTTTTGTATAACTTCTTTGCCTTCATCTATCTTTGGCTTCACTACAGCCTTTCTTGTATACTTTCTTACTTTTTTGTTCTTTGATGATTTCCTATGTACTTTATTGATTATAATGAGATATGGGATATGACGAGGGTGCTACGAGAATGTCAATTTAGTTGGAATTCTTCGGTGCACCTACTGGCCCATCTATTGTATTTAAATATATATATATATATATATATATATAGAACCCAACAAAATAAGATTAAAAAGCCTAGGCATTTTTGGGGACTTAGAAAGCAACGCTTTTAAAATCAAAACTAAAGAAAGACTACTTTTCTTTCTGAGTCTTGTGGCAGTGGGAAACTAATTAGGCCATTTTCTTCTTCTTTTTCTTAAAAGGAAAAAATAAAAGTAATTTTTTTTTGTTCTTTTTTTCCTTTTTGCCTTCTTCCTCCACTGTTTCCTAAAGGAGCTGCCAGTTAATATCAATGGCTTTTGAGGGTTGAAGCCCTACAACTACAACCATTCAACCACACACCATCAATCTTTTGTTTTCTTTGGGAACTGCTTTAAACCCCACTTACTTTATTATTATTATTATTATTATTTAAATGATAAACCAATTGAATTCTATGGATTAATTTTCATGGGGTGGTGTTTTTAACAATTTTTTTTTAATAGGACACAATGGAGTTGTTAATTTAATTAACTAAAACATGCATCTTTTAATACCCTTTTGAGTTTGGTATAAAATTTTCATTATTATATTTTTTTTCTTCGCAACAATTTATTCCAAAATGCGTACAAAAAAGAATCATTTTTTCTTTCACCTAATTCTTGAATCAAACACACATTTAAACATTTCACATAATAAATGTTAATAAATAATAACATTATTGATGATTATCCATATGCTAAAATAGAATCATGGCAAGGTTATTAATATATATATATATTATATATATATATATATATATTTACATCTGACAATGTTTTTCTTTAATTTTAAATTTCATATTGGGGTTTTTCAATCATATATAGGTGCAATAGATTTTAAAACATAAATAATATGGAATCTCACATTATATAATGGATAAAATTATCTTGAGCATTTGGACTAAAGGGAAAAAAAAAAGAAACAAAAAGAAAGAAAAAACCCTTTATAACAAGATTTTCTTTTACAATAATGTGGTTGTGATTTGACTAGAAAACTACTTCCCATTATGAAAAATGAGAGAGACCTTTTTCAAACAACGATTATGAATGCCAAAAAAACATAATATGATTTTTTTACAAGTACATAAAAATTTTCAGCTTCATACAATTATTATTTTAAAAAAAATTGCGTTACAATAATTAAATAGTAGATGATTGGATTTTATAATCTAAAAAAAAATACTGATATCCATTAATTTGATTTTTTTTTTTCTTTCGGTGGTCGTCTTAGCAATTTTAATTAGACAATAACCTATTTTCCACTATTTTTTTCTTTAAAAAAAATAATATATATATATATATATATATATATATATATAGTTATTATTTCAAAAAAGTTGTAAGTCCCCAATATTAATGATTGATTTATTGCAAGAGTTTAGCCTTGAGACCATTTAATGAATATAAAATTGAAAATTGCAGTGCCTACAATATATGCCTTTGGCCCTAAGAAATTATACATGAAAGAAAATGTTGAATAACCATTTATTAAAAATAAAATATGCTAAAACAAGCTATGATTACTTATAATTTTTTAAAATTCATTAAAAGAAAATTTTGTAACCTTTTTAGAAAATATCCCTACAATTTAAATCAAATTTTTTAAACAAAAAAATGAATAAAAGATTCCTTATTTATGTATTTATTTCCCTATTTTCTTGAGGACAGCTAAACCCAAGTTGTGAGCCAGTTAGTAATGACCATGAAGAAAGAAGATGACTTTGGTAATCCACCATGGGAAAGGCCAAGTTGAATTTAGCTTAGAAAATTAAGTCAAAAAAATTGCAACAAACTTATGAGCACATTAAAAAGTGAACCAAACTCCAATAGGCTTTATATTGGATTGGAAATCTTGATGAAGTTTCATATCTTAATGGGTAAGTCTCTTCTTTAATAGAAAATTTTAAAGGAGTTGATTGTATTTTAATTTTTAGATTTTTTTAATTTGGGTTTTACAATAATATGTGTTTTATGTTGGGTACATAAATTTCATTTTTAAAATATTAATGACTAAATATATAAGGTAATTATTTTGAATGACAAAATTGTAGAAAATATTTTTAAATATAGTTAAGTGTCACTATCTACCATTGATAAATAGTCTCGTGTTTATGTTTATCACTGATAGATAGTGATACTTTACTATATTTATAAATAAGTTGACTCATTTTTCTATATTTAAAAATAACTCCACACATATATATATATATATGGAACTAAAATAATATTTAAAATATAAAAAGCACTAAAAATTTAATTCGTTTTGGAATGGACCCAATATACGAATGTTCGTCCAAATTTGAATATTTTCTTAAGATTAAAGAAATAAATTGGAACTTTTTAACTTTAGGTATATAGATAAATATCAATTTATATTCCTAATTTTTCAGTTTATATCAATTTAAAAGTTCTAATAATCATATAACTAATTTAAAAGCTAAGCTTTCATCGATTCAATTTAGATCTTCTATTAAAAAAATTAATCTTAAAATCTTTAATATGTAACTTTCACCCTTGTACAAGACTTTCTAAAATGCAATGTATATTTGCTACTTTGGTAGGATTGTTGGAGTATTGTCCTCTACATTGGTTTCTTAGCTTAAATGAGTAACACTTTTATTTTATCTAGAGAACTTAGCAAGAAAATTGAATTAATCTACCTAAATGGAGACAGAAGGACATATTAATTCTAGATTAATAACTTTATTAGTTGGAATAAATTAAACGACTATATTTAGATGAAACATTCATAAATCAAAAAGATAAAACTATTTAACGCACTATTTCTAGAGCTCAATTATACCTTTCTTGCTTAGAAATAACACCTAACATGATACTTAGAATATCTTAGGTAAGAATACCTTTGATATTCTAATCTATATTTTACTTGAGCTAAAACTTAAATCAAGTAATCAATTATTCTCTTACCAAAAGAATAAAAACATTAAACAAACAATCACATGAATGATTGTTGCACTATATAGAAAGAGACTTCAACTTAATCAAACATACATATAAAATCACTAAAATATGAGTTTAGGTCATTCGATGACACAATACAAATTAAAACTTATCTAAAAAATCTAACAAGACAAAAAAAAAAAAAAAAACTATAAAGAAGAAAGGGAAAGATAGGACCCTGAAACGCATGCCACATTCATTTTCGTTGTGAAATAAGTGATTTTATGTATTGAATCTATTCTTTGGCTCTCAAGAATGCTCTTCAAACCCTTAAAACTGAGCAAAAATTGAGTTGCAAATAAATTTTTCTTCTCCAATGAGTCCTCCAAAATTCAAATCGAGGATTTATAGAAACCTTAGTCGCAATGTCAAGTGATGCTATCTTGGCTCCAAATGCTTGAAATCTAAAAAATAACCAAATATAAACAAACGTAAATGCATAGAAATATATCCCAAACTAATAGTGGAGGGGAGAGGGTTGGTTGGGGGAGAGGGGAATTGTTTAAAATTTATTTGAAGTTGTTAGTATTCTTAGGTTGAATTTAAATTCAAATTTAGTTTAAATTGGTATAGGGCAAAGCATAGTTGTGTTTAAGTTTAAAGTCCCGGAGGAGGGGGATTGCATAAAGTTTATTTTAATTAGAAGTTGGATTTAAAGTTGTATTAGGGCAAAAGAATAGATATTATGAAACACAGATACTTCATGTGAGGCAAAGAATCAGTATCAAACACGTATCGGATATCGATACTTCCAGATACTTCTCAGATACGTATCTGACATGTGATTTGACGTATCTAGATTTTCAGATACTTTCCAGATATGTATCTGACATGCGATTTGACGTATCTATTTCTATGCGTACTTTTTTTTAAAAGAAAAAAGACAAGTAACTCATGTAATCTTTCCCAATCTAAAATTAGGTAACCTATTCAAAAAGCTCACTACTCGATCCAAAACTAAATAAATAAATAAATAACAAACCAAACCCTAGACTAAAATCTATAATCTCCTTCTTCACATTTGAGTCCCCACAAAGTCCACCAAAATATAAACCATTTGGATATCTTCAACCATTCAATGAAGAAGTTTTTTGTTTATCTTCATACTTCTTCCTCTAATCTTCTTCTTCTTCTTTGTAATATAAGTAACTTTTTTATTGCATTTTATTAACTATTGTACTTCAACATCTTAGATGTTGCTTTTTTTTATTGTATTTCAGTGTTTGTATTCTATTTTGTGCTATTGTTATTAACTTGTATGCTAAATTTATCTATATCCTATATTTTCTTTAAAAAAAAAGTATTTTAATGTATCAATATCCTCATTTTTTAGAAATATATATATTAAAAAATATATAAAAATATGACGTATCTTTAAACGTATCTGTATCTTAGTTTTTTAGAAATTGACGAATTGTCGTATTCGACCATATTCGTATCGTGTATCCGTATCTGTATCTGTGCTTCATAGAATATATATGTTTAAGTTTTAGTTAAAATTTAAGTCATAACTCATATACTTATATAAAGTTAATTATTTAGTGTCATTAAAACTATTTAAATTTGTATTTTGTAGGTATTTCGAAATTAAAATTCAAGATACATTTTTCATGATTTTTGGCTTAAAATAAATTACCCGTGATGTTTCAAAGTTGATTCAAGAGTTTGGCGGGATAATCGCTGCTGTCCAGCGGGTTTGAAGATATGTTCCGGTGATGTTTGTTAAGTGTTAAGGTCGTCTAATCCTTTAAAATCATGTTGTGGTTGCTGGAATTTTGGTTCATTAACCTTTAATTCTGCATTTGTGCCTAGCTCATAGGTAATATCTCCCTTTAAATCCTTTCGTCAATTTGATTAACTCACTGCAAATTAGTTTCTAATTACCTAATTATTAGGATTGGTAATGGCTAGCGGTTGTGAATGTAAGAAAAGACGGGCAATGTGTGAGATGTATTATGCAATGTTAGTTTATTTTTGGGGTTGAATGGATATAATTATGTGTATAATGATTTTAATGTTAATTTGTGTAATTTGTCTACAATAATTTGTTTATAATCCTTATGTTACAATGATTTTATGCAATCTTTATGTAATTTTTCTAAAAGTGTTTTTTTTTTTTTTTTTTTTTTTTTTTTTTTTTTTTGGCTTTGAATGAATATAATCTAATTACACAAATCTAATAGGAAAAACACAGTTGAGAGTTAGTTTGATGGTAAGGGATAGTTTGTATTGTCAAGTTTTAGTTAAGTGTTGTTATTTGTTTGTAAGTGTTATTAGCCGTTATTATATTTAAATGCTAATTAAGATTATTTTAAGTTATTAATATTCCTAGGTTGGATTTAAAGTTGGTACAAGGGTAAATTATAGTTATATTTAAGTTTGAGTTGAATTTAAGTTATATATTGAGTTTGCAATTAGTATATGAATAAATGCATTTAATTTGAGGCGGTACGAGTTTAAATTTTGTTTGAAGTTATTAATATTACTATGTACAAGTTTTATATTGAGTTTGAGATTGGTATATAGATAAATGCATAGTTATGTTCAAATTTTGTATTAGTGTTGCTATTTATATATTATAGGTATCTTGATGTTTATGTTCAAGTAAGAAGTAGAGAAGAATCCAGATATGTTTTGTGGATATAATGTAAGGTAGATTATTGTATTTTGTAGGTATTTCAGGATTTATGTTTTATGGATAAAATGTAATTGTAATTAACTTTTGTAAAACTAAATTGTATATTATATAAGAAAAATTAATTAATGTAAAAGTTGTTGACATTAGTTTAATTTAAATTTGTAAGGTTAAGTACGTTTCAATGGTTGTTATTGTTGTTTTTTTTTTAAAATAATAGGTTTGATTTTTCAGTAAATTAGAAATAATATATATATATATATATATATAAAGACCATTCCTGACGCCTAACCTATCCCAACACTAAATTAAATTGGTGTCGGACAGGTACCCCTCTTTCCACGCTAATCTTTCAAATTTGGCATCGGGAAAAGCTTTTTCCCCACATATCCAACCCTTTGTCGGTGTCAAAGAAGTGACATCAGCATAGGGCATTTATCCCAACGCCAATAAATTAATTTTTGTCGTCAGAAAAGGTGACTTTTGCCAACACTACTATTCTGGCGTCGGCATATCTCCTCTCAATTCCAAGTGTCGCGAGATCAACTTTTCTTGATGAAGAAGCTTTTTTGCGGCATGATAGGATTTTCTCAATGAGTCTTTCCCGACGATCTTGCTAACGATCAAAAAAGCGTCGGAAGGTCTTTCCCGGCGTTTTTTTTTTCTTTTTTACTTTTTCCAACTATTTTTTCCGTCGAAAAAAGCATAATTTCTTTTAGTGAAGGATATTCATTTGCGAGAATTTTTTTTGTTTAATAACAACATACAGGATGAAAATCAAACTTCTAATTTTCAATTGGATAATATAATCTTTTATGTCATTGAAGAATAATGGTAGGTTTTATAAATTTGAAGGCATAGTCTCCATAAAATTAAGTGAACAAAATTTAAAATAGAGCATAAATCATAAGCTCCACTTTCTTAATTTTAAGTTACACAAATTTGATGATTCTAATACCTCCCACTGTTTTAGAAAAGAGAGCCAAAATGAAATAGTTAGATTTAAAGAAAGAAAAGTAACATTTGTCCCACAAATTTACACTAATTTCTTGCACCCACCTAACACTTTACCTAAACTTTTTGGCCTTTATGGGGAGGTCCTTCCTTTTTGCCATTCCACCTTCTTCCTTTTTGTTTATGGTAATGTTTTAAACTATATGTAAATGCATATTCATTAAACATGTAGATAGAGAGGGTGAGAAATAAAACATTTAGAGAGAGAAAGACAACAATCTTTCATTACAAGTCATTAAGTCCACTTTAAATTAGTCCATAAAATTGGCATCTTTGTCTTTTAGCTTCAACCATAACATTTAATAATAAGACATGTAATCTATACTCTGATTATATTCAATTATTATAATGAACACAAAAATTCATAACTATTTAGTATCTTCATTGATGTTATCTCTGTAAATCTTCCTCTCTTTATTTAATAATAAACATAATTTGTTAAAATATTGATTCTTCTATTTTGGATTTTATTCAATTTCAAGCCCTTATATTTTCAAAAGTCTTAATTTTAATTTATATACTTTCAATAAATCTTACAAACAATCTACATTCTTAGTTTATAAATTTTGTAAATATACTCACGTAGAATTTTTTTTTCATAAAATTGTTATTCTTAATCATTATAGGGGATATGACCTTGATAAAGAGCTAAGAGGTTATGATTTCAATCTATGGTGGTTAGTTACCAAGAATTTAATATCCTACGATTTCTTTGATGCCTAAATGTTGCCAAGTCAAATAGGTTGTCCTTTAGATTAACTTAGGAGTGTGTAAAGCTAGCTTATAGAAAGAAAAAAAAAGAATGATCAATGTCTTTTTCTAAAATAAAGTTATAATAAATAATATTATTAAAATGTAAGAAAAAAGGTCATATGTTTAAAGGTGGTGGCTAGGCTTTATTGGATCTCTTTAACAAAGTGAATCCAATATCAACAAAAGAAAATTACAAAATTATAAATTGGTGAGAGATTTGATCCCATGATAATTATTTTATACAAATTTAGTTCAATAAAAATGACCAGCAAACATTGTGCTCTTCTTCTTCTCTTCTTCATTTTTTTTTTAAAGAAAAGAAAATAGTAGCAACAATAAATAAATAACTTAAAATAAAAGTGGTCATTTAAAAAGCAGGTTATGTTAATTAAATTTGTTTTTGAAATTCAAATGTTTGTTTAGGAAAGATGAAAGTAATTGAAAAGAATGGTAAGAAATATATATAAATTTTAAAACCCAAAAATAAAGAGGCCGAAATAGTTATCAAAACAGAACTTTAATTTAATTTAATTTATTTGTTTTTTAAGTATCAAAGAGGAGTTTAACAAATCGATTAACTAAATTTACATTTGCAATAATTACTAAAATTTGAATGTACAATAATCAACCAATAAAATAAAGATTTATATATTATTATAATATTTTATTATTGAAATTATAAATGAGTGTGTTTAAGGTCATGGCTAGTTTTAATAACACAGGTGAAGAAGATGAAGACAAAGACAAACGCTAACTCCTAATCATGATGGAGTTCAATTACCAATAGTATTAATATATTTAATTTAATGTACTAAAAATAAATATTTATTTTCCTTAACATATATATTTAAATGTTTATTTTATTTATATAATTTGATGATTGAGACTCTTTAAAGAAATTCTGAGTTTAATGATTTAATTTGAATTTAGTTATTTGTATGAAAAATATTTTAGAACATTTCTTGTGAAATTATAGTCGAATTAAAACATCTGTAAATAGATGGTATTTCTAAAGAAAAATAAATGGTTTTTTCTTTAAAAAAAATAATAATAACACTCTTGGTGTAATTTTACATATGGTCCATGAAATATAACACTACTCATCTTAAAATTATGAAGACATAGTGAAAGCTCTAAAATTAAAGAGTTTTTCTTAAAATACAATAACTGGGTATGAGGAATGAGGGAATTAATATATTTCAATTACCAATAAGTCAACTCACTTTAACAAATTAGAGAGACATTTAACATAAACTTGAACAAATTAAATTATTGTAAAAAAAATATTCGAATTAAATTAAAAATTTTAAATATAGTAAAATATCACAGTTTATCATTGATAAATACTGATAAATACTGAAAGATATTTATTAATATTTAGCAGTGAAATTTTTCTATATTTATAAATATTCTGGTTCATTTTAACTTATTTGAAAGCAACCCATAAATCAAAAGACTGAAATCTAGAATAAAAACGTTACACAGTTTCAATCCCTATCGTCGAGTCGAAGAGAAACACTTCAGCACATGATCGTAGTAGGTCACGTCTTCAAATTCTAATCTCTGTTGAATCAAGTTTTTTTCTTTAGTTTTAAAAAAAAAATAGATACAAACAAAAAAATCCCAATGTTTGTGGAGAAAAATGAAAGAAAAAAGAAAAAAATCGATACTGAAAATGCAGGCAAATATGAACTTTATATTATAATATTGACACAAAGATTAGACATATTCTTGATATGGGGAAAAAAAAAAAGACAAGATTGGACAAAATTTAACATCGTCGTCAATTTTCAACCCATCGGAGGCCACGTGGCCGCCGGCCGGCCGGCAATTGATATTAAAAAATTCCTTTTTACTCCGCTGTCTTCTGCAACCGTAGTTCCTTATAAAACCGATTAATAAATTCCTCCGCGGCCTTATCCACGTGGCAGTCCTCATCGTCACCTCCGGCTAGTGGAAATGGTGAGTCAGTGACCCTCAGCTGCCTAACCAGCATCGGGCTCCGGCCAAACCCAGGTAACGATGGGGATGCCACGCCAACCGCCACATCATTATTATTGTTAAGGGCCTCCCAAACGGCCTTGAAAGCGTTCACGGCGGCCACGTCATCGTCAAGGGTATTAGGTGGGTGAGCACACGCGAAGAAATGGCGGCGTTTGTTGAAGGCGTAATGAAAACTAGGAAAAGCAGGGGTGTTGGTGCAGCTAAATTCGTAGTGACCGGCAGCGGCGGTGAGATCGAGGTGTTGGTTACGACGGAAAGGGGCGAGGGAGAAGGCCCCACCGGAGATGCCGTCGTGGCCATGGTGGAATATGAGATTCTTCAAGGCTTTTCCGGTGAGCTTGCGGCGTTTTGAGATGAGATTTGTGAGGTCGACCATAAGCTTGCTTTTGGAAATGCCTTTCCTTAGCATGTAATAAGCTATACGTACCATATTCCATATTCTCTTTGATATCACTTCTACATTATGCTCCATTTTTTTCCCTTTCTTTTTTTGTGTGTATTATTTGGATGTTGAGAAAAAAAAGAGAAAAAAACGAGTAGGGAATTTTAGAGAGAAAAAGGGATTTGAATTTTGGTTGAGAATTGAGAGATAAGGGGAAGAGAATTGGAAGGGTTATATATAAAGAAAAAGAAAAAGGATGGATTAAAAAATGATTGTGTTTGTAAATTATAACTTAATTACAACTTACGTTGGGTGCACGGTATTGCTGCAAATTATTGGAGTATGGCTCTTAGAATTATGCCACGTGTATACATGTTTGACAATAAAAAAAACTAAAATATGTTGGTGCATTTCTTACTTCAAATAAAAAAGAGCTTTTCTTTTCATGACACCTAGCCCTAGATCTGCCATGCTTTAATACAATTATTGTTCTCTCTTAATGATTTTGTTTTTTATTTTTATTTCGATTTCCTTTGTTCGTAGGCCATTCGAGCACTAAAACAACACATGGATAATGGGCATATGGCTATGATTTTTATTTGAAAGAAGTATTTGAAATCCCAATCAAATTAATAATTTTTTCTTTTGACCATTAGAACCTCAAATTAATAAATTAAATTTTCGATATCTAGATACGGAAGTCATATCATTATCATTAAATCGAGCTCATTTTAGTAACAAAATGGAATTTAATATCTATATACTTTGTTTGATTACGGAATTGCTGATCTTTTGGATAGATAGATTATGCTCTAGTTGTCACAAGACATTTGAACTGTAAACTTACATGTGTCTAAAATCATTTAGCTAAAGCCTTTAGCCATAGAGCTCCTTTAATTGTGGCATTTGTGTTTTTTAGTTCGATTAAGGGAGTTCAAAAATATGATTTAATATTTTTTAGGCTTTATACGCATATAGCCTAAATAAATAAGTCTAATTACATAATTGTCTAAATGTTCCTGTTTTTGAACATGAATAATCTAATAGGGTATATTATTTTTGTATAAAAATCTAACCCAATTTACTTTTTCAGCTCTACTTGTCATGAACAAAATAATTTCTACAATATATCATCTTATATACTAAACAATATATGTAGGGTTGGCAACGGGGCCAGGGCGGGATGGGGGGTGTCCCCGTCCCCGACCCCGTGGGGGAAATTCACCCCATCCCCGCTCCCGTCCCCTCCATTTGAAGGCAAGAACGGGGGTGGGGATTCCCCGTTTCCCCACGAGGATTCCCCTACTAGTTCCCTCTAGAAAATCTCCTACCATATTCAATTTAGAACCTTTTTTTTAGTTTCTTAAGTTTGAGCTTGGCTTCTTGGGTTTAGAGTTATAAATTGGATATTTAATATTGGACTCCAATCCAACACTATACATAATAAACATATATATAAATAATTTATTTTATATATTAGAAATATATATTTATAAAAATATAAATATATCAAATTGGGGCCAGAAATGAAGGTGGGGATACCATCCCCGTCCCCGCCTCGTCCCCGGACGAGGCCCCAAAAATATTCTCCAAGTTTGACCCCATCCCCGGTCAAACCAGGGATTCCCCGCAGGAAATTTTGCCAACCTTAAATATATGTGATGTATATTTATATTTTTCAATATATTCAACATACAATTGAAATCTCAATGGAGAAATCATCGATTTTCATATAGGAATATAGAAGAAAATGAATGAAACATTAATTTGAAATATCATACATGAAACGAATATCAATCAAAATTAAATTAAAATATGAAGTTAATAAGGAAATAATTAAATATTTAGAAAATTTATTGACAAGAGATAATATAATTAAGGATATTATGAAAAATAAAATTCTTATATGATTAACAGTAAATCGAGAAAAAAGTATATTTTTATTTTAACTTTTAAAATATTATAATTTTTTTTTTTTAAAAAAAAGAGGGAGATCAAAAGTTTAAATTAAAAATGTCATAAAATGTAAGCTAAATTCTAGTTAAGAAATATTAGTGCATTTTAAGACAATTGTAAAATAGAAATTATATGGGAATTTTTTAACACCTTATAATTTAATTTTCTATGGTTGTATAATTGGAGAAAAGCCCATTGATTTGGGCCTGAATGAACAATGTGGGCTCAGTTATCACGTAACTGTCATAAATCCGTTGTTGTCGAAGCCCACATTCAACTTTCAAACGCTATACCACCGTCTCGGAAATCAGAGGCGCCATTGAAGATTAGCAGGAACTTGGAACTGAATTTCTGTACCTTCTTCTTCCATCCTTCGCATCGCACTAGTAAATACCCATTCAATCGGCTCTTGAATCCTCGTGATATCGAAGGTTGCCTTCATTTCCATCTTTATTGCAATCATTCACATTATTTATTATTCAACATTTTCTTATATTTGTTTTTATATTTGTTGAATTCATGCCTGTTTGCCGTGTAACTTTCTGCAAATTATGGTTTCCTCGTGATCAACTTGTTTTTTTGTTTTCTTGAAACGTCTTATTGCTTTTAGCTGGTTTAATTGGCTGATTTGTCCCCATTTGTTTATGTGATCATTTGAAACTAGGGCTTAGGATTATAATTGGATCTGGTCTAGCTATGATGATGGTGAGTTTGTTACATTCCTGAATTTTTCCTCTGGTTTGATTGGTTGTTTTCCCATTCCCACCCGTGAGGAGTTTGTTGATTAAATTTACTATAATTTAAGCTTGTGATTTAACATCCTTTTGTTTTAGTTTTACCGATGCACTGCAACAAAAGTGAGGAGGGATTCTTGTTTAGTATCAGAAATCACATTTTATATTTGTTTTATTCACAATTAGTTCGTTCTTACCGTTAATTAGTCAACCCTATTTTAACTTCTATTTATATTTAAAGGGAACATGACGACAACAATTCCAAGGTATTCTATACTGGAACTTTTCCTTCCTAAGAAGTAAGAAACTAAATTCTACATTTTGTTTCTGGGCTTTCAAATAAAAATGCCTTCGGTACCTTGGTTGTGAAAAACTGAACACTTGCCACAAAATTCAGATTAATTCTGAAATGATACCTTAATGCTCTCATTGGTGTTTTGTGTGTGGGGAATTAGGGGAAAACTTTGAACACTTTTTCTTTAATGATCATTTTTCTAGCAGAACATGGTGGTTGATGTTGTGAATTTCTTATATCAGGTGGTTTTGCACTCGAAACATCCAAGGTTTCGTTTTGCAGCTCTTGATCAGTCTGTTTAGTTTGAAAAACTTAGATTTGGTTGCTAAAGGTAACTTAACTTGTGCAACTTTTGGGACAATTAGGTAGAGAGGGATTGGAATCTGAGGTGGCTCTTGCATAGGATAGTGTTTTTTTGTTTTTTTTCACTTCATGGTTGTATACATTTTCTATTTCTAATATGTTATTTCTTATACAAAAAATGAAAAGATTTGTGGAATCGTGCTTGCTCTATTTCCGTTCATGATTATTTTTTGGTTTGATGTTATTTCTTATCCAAAAGACGAAGAGGGCGTTTGGGACAAGAGTTATCATCAAAATATAATAATCACCTCTTGTTACAGTAAAAACTATTTCAAAACCTCCAATTAGCTATAGTCAACACTATTTCAAAACCCCAATTTGCTACAGTATTTACTATTTGCTACAGTATTTACTATTTACTACAGTTTTTACTATTTTACAATCATTATTTTTTTTATTATTTGTTACAATATTTACTATTTCATTCTCAAACTAAAATAGTTTACACCTCAAACACATTCTATTATAACCCAAACTAAAATAATCCACACCCCAAACACAAATTATCATAACTCAACTATAATAACCTAGGAGTATAATTACTAACTCATTGTCCCAAACGCCCCCGAAGAGTTTTGTGGCCTTGTGCTTACTCTTTTTTTTTAATTGTAGTATGCTATTTATTGTCCTCTTTTTAGGCCGTTGAACATTTCAGTAAGGAGTAATACACTCTTGTATAGCAGTCAGCATGGAATACTGTTACCTTTAGGTTTTTTATCCATTTTTCTTTGAAGCTTTGTTTATGAAGCTGCATAATTGCGAGACAATTTATTTCTATTATACCATTTACAATGTGCTATTCTTTGCTATAACATATGAGATGTGAAAATCAAACCATAGGAAGGATAAAAAGAAAGAAATGAAAAAAGGTCGTATGGGAGTACTATTCTTACTGACATTGAATTGCCATAGCCCATACCTTAAGATTATGTTGATGTGTAGAGAGAGAGAACTAACTTTAGAAGTTCCACTGTAATGTTTATGAGAAATATCATCTTTTAAGATGTGCCCTTTCCACAGAGATCAACTACGAGGAAAATCAAGTACCAATTCCAGTTCCTATTATTCACTGGTATGCCAGAGAAGATGCCTGGTCAAAAGATTGAAAATGGTCACCAAGACACCATCCATGATGTTGCGATGGATTATTACGGTAAGCGTGTTGCATCAGCTTCATCTGACCAAACTATCAAGATCACTGGTGTAAGCAACTCAGCCAAACAGCATCTTGCAACGCTGACTGGTCACCAAGGACCTGTATGGCAGGTTGCCTGGGCACACCCAAAATTTGGTCCCTTACTTGCTTCATGTTCTTATGATGGTCGTGTCATAATATGGAAGGAAGGCAATCAAAATGAGTGGTCCCAAGCTCATATTTTCGATGATCATAAATCATCTGTTAACTCAATTGCTTGGGCCCCTCATGAAGTGGGTCTTTGTTTGGCATGTGGTTCATCTGATGGTAATATCTCTGTATTCACTGCAAGGGCAGACGGTGGTTGGGACACCTCTAGAATCGTTCAAGCTCACCCAGTCGGAGTCACGTCTGTTTCATGGGCTCCATCTACTACACCAGGTGCCCTGGTTGGCTCCGCTTTACTTGATCCTGTTCAGAAGCTATGCTCAGGCGGTTGCGACAATACGGTGAAGGTGTGGAAGCTCTATAATGGGGTTTGGAAGATGGATTGCTTTCCAGCTCTTCAAATGCATACTGACTGGGTTAGAGATGTTTCATGGGCTCCTAACCTTGGTCTGCCGAAATCAACAATTGCAAGCGCGTCTCAAGATGGGAAAGTTGTTATCTGGACTGTAATCAAAGAAGGAGATCAATGGGAAGGTAAGGTTCTAAAGGACTTTAAAACCCCTGTTTGGAGGGTATCATGGTCGTTAACAGGCAATATCCTGGCTGTGGCTGATGGAAATAACAATGTTACTTTATGGAAGGAAGCAGTGGATGGTGATTGGCAGCAGGTTTCAACTATTGAGCCTTAGTGTCCTCTGTTTTACTTATTTTCTTACTTCACAACACTCACATTAGAAACCCTGCGTTTAAAATGTTATAGATCTTGGTATACTTGACAAAATTTTAACTCAATAAGAGATCGAAATTAGAACAAATTTAGAGACTTGGGAGTATTGAACTTGTTATTTGTTACTAGTACTTTTATCTTTTGCATCTAGTGAGTTCGATGAATCCTATTTTCCATCCCAATCCAGCATTATTTGTTTAACCATAATTCACATCATTCCCATAACTATTTAAAATTGCAATGGCCAAAAATATATGTTCTACTTTCTAGTACTTGATGTTTAGGTGGTTTTTCAATTTTTTAGTAAAAAAATAAGTCAAATTTTGTAAACTAAAAAGTAGATTTTAAAAACTTATTTTTGTTTAGAAATTTGGCTAAGAATTCGATCATTGTAATCATGATTAAAAGAGAATAGTGAGAAAATAGGTTTAATTTTTAAAAAGTAAAAACAAAAATTAAAATGATTACTCAATATTTTTTAATATACTTTTTTCTTAGGTGAATATTTAAATTGGTTGATTATAAACTTACATGACATAATATGGAATGGTTTTGCATATATTTAGAGGTGGAGGTGAAATAATTTCTTAATTTGTAGTAACTCATTAACTATTATGTCGTAAAAGTATATAATTAGTAAGTTTAACCTTCACCTATGATAAGGGTAAACTTAAAAGAAAATGTCATATCGGATAAGATTAAATTGAAATCTTTTAAAGCAATAGAGATAGGAACTAAATTAGAAAAACACACCAACGTATGGACTATACATGTATATAGAAAATTAAAGTCTTACTTTAATTTGAAGCAATTTGTTGTGTATAGCTTATTCCATAAATGTGATGTGTAATAATTTGTCAACAACTCTTTCTTGACTTTACCAATGGTGATACATTAGCCTTTTTAGTTGGTGGGACAATTTTTCTATTTAATTTTATTAACAAATGAGACTTTATTGTATTAACTCGTTATCTCTATCTATATCGATACAAATATTAATAATTCATATTTACGGATATATCAATGGATGTTTTGGAAAAATTCATTGATATCACGAGAAATTATAAAAATTATGTGATTTTTTTTGTGAAGTTTTAGAACAAACTTATTTAAGTAATAAACTATTAATTTGGCAAATAAATCAATACTTAGAAGCCAAATGTGATTAGTAATGGAACAATAGATAGTAGTAAAGACCGAAAATAAATATAAAGTAAATTTGTCACTGATAAAGTCAAGGTCATACAAATAGAAGACACAATGTTCACTAGTAAAATGTTGACCTATTGGCCCAACATTAGCACAATATATTTGATATGACAATATTGCTCCCAAGTCATAATATGTTCAAAATTTCTAACACAATTGAAAATATGTCATGCATGAGTATGGATGTCAACCCCAATGATATAGGAGGATATCTTAGATCAAACCATGTTCCATCTAAATAAAAATGCTTTGAAGAACGTAGACAATATGGATGTTCTGAGTCTGCTTCATATTTTCACGAGGAAGTTGTGGCCCGTGCATTAATGTTTTTTAAATGTATGGTAAGATTAAAAGACCTTAAAGTACCTTCATGTTTTTATAAAGTTGTTAGCGATATAGTGACCAAACAATATATCATCGATATTGGCGGTATCTCATGAATTTTTTAGAAGAAAGGTAATAACCTTTTGTATCTCTATCGGTTCCACGAGTTTGGCGATATTTCGGTGATATATCACCAAACTATTGCGTTTTTTTCATCATTGATCTCAACCTACATATTATTGGGGCTTGTTTGAATTGTCTAGGAAAAAAATGTTCTTTAAAAAAATTATGTTCATTTAAACATCTTTTATGAAAACCATTTGGTTTGCTATATACTTAAAATCTTTCTATTAATGTCAGGACAATTATTGAATACTTAAATTCCAATTTAGATCTAAAAAAACACTTTAACTTACAGTATTTTTTTTTTATAGCACATGATCGATCAAGTTGGTCACTAGAGTTCATTGTTAGAGTTGGTTGTTAGAATTGACCAACACGATTTTATACAAATTAGATAGAGATTAATCATTAAACACTAAAACCCGCTTTTTCTAAAAGTTGATTTCAAGTGTTTCTATCAAACCAACTTATTTCATAAACTCATTTAAAAAAAAAAAAAAAAAAGTTATTTTGAATAGTTTCTAAACACGTTAATTAAGATAAACATTCGAAAAGTTTAACCAAACACACCCTTCATAAATGAGATTTTACAAAGTTTCTCATAATAACATTTTCTTATCTTTTGCTAGTTTCCACAAACATTTTTTTGTCTTTATTTTATTCTCGCTCTCTGACTTTCTATTTTCCCTCTTGCTCTTGCTTCTTATGTATGTTCTTGCTCCCTATTTGCTCTCGCTCCCACATTTCTTTTTCCTCTCGCTCTCTATTTAATTTGTTTTTCTTGCTCTCACTCCTTATGTTTTCTCTCGCATCTTACTGCTATCAGGACCCAATAGGAAGTTATTATTTAAAAAAAAAAAAAGAATGAGAGCGAGAGGGAGAAAATAGGGAACAAGAGCGAGATGAAAAGGTGGGAGTGAAAGTGAGAGAGAACATAAAAGGGGTGTTTGTCTCATCAACATGAGTTGAGTTGAGTTGGTATAGTATACCAACTCATTGTTTGGCCCACCAACTTTAAATGTTGATGGAGTTGAGTTATATATATTTTTTTAACTCACCCCAACTCACCATAACTCTCCCTTCTTCCAATGTTTTCAATGGCCCACCCATCGACCACTGTCACACTTTGGAAACTAACACCGAGCTCTGACAACCAACTCCGACGAAAATTTCAACGACCAACTCCTGGCTTTGACAACCACCTCCAACGATAACTCCAACAACGAAATCCGACTCTGAAAACTACCTCCGATGATAACTTCAACGACCAACTTCGAGCTCTGACAACTTTTGTGCAACCAACTCTGACATCCAATTTCGGGCTTCGACAACCACCTTTGGTGACCCAACTTTGACAACCAATTTCAGGATTCGATAACAAACTCCGATAACTAACTCCGACAATCATGTTCGTAGGCTATGACAACCACCTTCGACTACAAACTATGACGGAAATCACCTTCGATGACCACCTTTGAGTGAGCAACTCAGATGACCAACTCGAGGCTTCGACAACCACATCCGACAACAAACTCCAGCAACCAACTCTAATACCAACTTCATGCAATTAACTTCGAGCTCCAATAACCACCTCTGACTACAAACTCTGGTAAAAATCATCTTTGATGAACAATTTCGCCGAACACCTTTGCCTAACCAACTCTGAGCTCCAAAAACTACCTCTGATGACAACTTCGACAACCAACTTCATGCGACCAACAACCACCTCCAACTATAAACTCCAATGAAAATCATTTTCGATAATCAATTTCGACAACCATTTTCAATTATTATAAACTAATAACTATTAAAGTATGTTGTAGGGTTGTTGATTATATAAACAATAGTATTTTGTCTATATTAGCTGTAATATTTATACGTAAAAAATTGTAAATTTTTTTTTTATTTAATTGAATTCACATATCGAATGAGAGTTAAAAATATTTAGATGAAAAGTATGTACGTAGTTGAAAAGTACGTAACATATAACAAAAAAAAATTATTAAAAAAATTCCTAGAACATTTTCTAGCAAGAATTAGTGAAAAATTGAGATTTGTTATGTGATGATCTTTCAAATTTAAATGATTTGAAAGTGAAATTGTTGAAGAAATGTGGTGACATTTCATTGGTTGCTAAGATGATAAGAGAGATTTAATTAAAAGAAAATTCATGATAGAGTAAAAATATAGAGCAATAACAGGAAGAAGAAGAGAAAAAGAAAAGATGATAATGAAATTTATGGAGAAAAATTAAGAATCAAAAGTTTTGATTTCACTCTGGTTTCTCATTTTAGTTAACCATATTTCTGTAAGAAATGTAATAAGCTAATTGTTGTTCATTAACCAAAAAATAAAGAAAAAAAGAAATGCTTTAAAAATTAAAATGAAAAAATTGCAATTCATATTTTATTCAAACAACAATAGGTAGAATTATCGAATAAAAAAGTTTCAAAACAAAACTAGTAATAATAAAAACATATTATTTTAGAGTTCAAAAAATTGCATCAGATACCCATACATATGAATTCAACTCTGTATCCCAAACACATCCATATAAACTCAGACCAAATAACTTTGTACCCCAAACACAGACATATGGACCTTACAGATATATGAATCCAGACATCTTATCTCAACTCAGCACTCCAAACAGCTCCAAAGAGTGAGAGCAAAGAGGAAAAATTGGAGTGAAAGTGAAAGGAAGAATTTAAAAACAATGTTTGGACGTTGGTAAAGAGTTGTTAGACTTATTTTAAGAAACTAGGTTAAAAGCATGTTTGAGAAAATCACTTTTGTCTTTTTCAAAATCACTTGAAAAATACTTTTAATCATTCAAAATTAATTTTAATAGTATGATAAATGCATTTAGAAGTATAAAATTAAACGCTAAATAGATTTTAAGTGGCTATGATTTAATGCATAGTTAAACATGACAAAAGTGATTTTAACCATGATGAAAATTTCTTTATTATGGGGCTCACATATTTTTTAAATTTTATGATTAATTATAGTTATTTGTGTTAAGTATGTTGGGTTGAGATTAACCACTATTTACATTTTATCATTAATTGTAGTTATTTGATTAATATTGACCACTACTAATGTGAGCATTATTGTACATCAAAAATTTTTTTCTTAACCGCTAACGTTACAACAATATTTGCTAACCTCAACACATTAATGGTTCAAACTTTTCAAAGACTGGATGGAAAATATTCTTATAATCATTTTCACTGAGGATTGAGCAACATCCTTCTCTTTCAATTGAAAGTTCTCCCAATAAAAAGAAATTTTTTGACAAATGTGGGACGCTCAAACTGCATGTATCTAATAATTATAAAAGCGTGACATTTTCATAGGCATTTATGAGTGCGTATTGAAAGAGATAATCAATGCCAAAGATTTCCTTGTCTGAATAGAAAAATATTTTGCTAAAAGTGATAAAACTGAAACGAACATGCTATTGACAACGTTTGATTTTAATGAAATATAAAGGCAAAGGAAATATTAGAGAATACATTATGAAAATGTCTCATTTGATATCAAGATTGAAAGCACTTGAGCTTGAGCTATCAGATGCTCATGCATCTAGTATAGATCTCTCTAATTTCTACCTAGTTTATCTATTTTTTTTTTTCCAAATATAGTTTAACTAGTTTAAGTAATTATAACTGTCAAAAGGATGAATAAACTTTCAATGAGTCCATTTCTTATGTGTACAAGAGGAAGAAAGATTAAATTAAGATAGAACATAAAAGTGTTCATCTAACAATCAGCTCCAAAGAAAAGGGCAAAAGAGAAAAGGAATTTAAAGTTGTTAATCCAACTTCTAAGAAGCAACCTCAGCACCAGAAAATAAAGGTTATCATTTCTTTTGTGGAAAATCTGGACATGCAAAAAAGAATGTAACAAGTACCAAGCTTGGTGTAAAAGAAAGGGACATTTGTTACTTAGTTTGTTCTAAAGTAAATTTGACTAAGTCCCTAAAAACACATGGTGGTTAGGTTCTGAAACCACTCCATGGAAAATAAATTAATGGCTTTAAGTTTATTGATTTAAAATTCTTTGATATTCCATCATGCCATTTCAAAATCACTCTCAACTATGTATGTTTGAGAGTAATTTTGAAATGATTAAAATCATTTTTGTCATATTTAAAATTATCACGAAACGTATTTTTAATCATTCAAAATCAATCAAATGTTTTATTTTACACTTTTAAATTCAATTTTCTCACTACTAAATTCGCTTTGAAGAAAATAATAAATGTGATTCTAATAATTTTAAAATCACTCCCAAATAATAATGTCCATGTATGTATATATTTTGGCAAAGAATTTTTCAGAAAAGAAAGAATTTATATGATAATAATACTGTGGAAAATAAAGAAGGTGCTTTGGGGTGGTATTCATTGGATTGATTCGGCACGTGCCTTGACATGGCATAGACAATGCACGTGCAAAGGGGCATAAGAGAAAGGTCATCCGAAATTGGCCCCTACGGTAGATTCCATCTCTCTTCAGCTCTTCGAAACCACCCCCTCAAGTTCACAATAATCCAAATAAAACATTAATGATTTACATCTTTTTAAATACAGTGATTGAATTATTAGTCAAATTTTAAAAACAAAAACAATTTTTTAAAAGCTACTTTTTTTAGTTTTCAAAATTTAGCTTGTTTTTCAAACTATTGATAAAAAAACAGATAACAAATGAAGAAATTTGGAGGTGAAAGTAGTGTTTATGGACTTGATTTTTAAAAGTAAAAACCAAAAATCAAATAATTAGGGTTTAAATTATACAAATACTCTTAAACTTTAAGATAAGTTTCAATTATGTTCCTAGATATTTAAAAATGGTACTTTTTATCTTCAAATTAAATTTCGAAATTTGTTTTAAATTACACTCTTAGAACATAAAATTGTTTCAAATAATATATCTTCGATTAAAATAAGAATGAAAATTAACCTAGCAACTCAGGTGTAAAAATTAAAAGTGGTACATAATGTTACAAACAAGATTAAAATCATTATTAGTATTTATTTTATTAATTTTTACATACTTGTTGTTGCATCAATTTTCATCTTATTTTTTCAAAAGAAATTTTAAAGGATAAAAATAAAACTTTTCAATGAATAAGAGCATAATTAAAATGAATCCGGATAATTTAGGAATATTTTGTATAATTAAACCCAAATAAAATGCAAAATATATAAATTAATTTTTTATAATTATTAGAAAAAAGAAAAAAAAAAAAAAAAAGAGTCTCACATGATCCCTGACACATTCCCACCTTCGTCACGTGCTTCTCAAACCCTACTACTCCACCCCCTCATAAAGTCTACAATTTTAAAAAGTGTTACCTAAATAGATTTTCTTTTAGGCTAATCAAAGTTAACATAATATTCTATTGCTTTACTTCTAATTTTGATTTCTTAATTTTTAGTATTCTTTAGGTCTTGTTTATATTATATATCACGGTCTATCAAGAATAGATTAATTGATCAACTTAAGATCATAAGTTTAAACTCTCATTTTCATATTGAAACGGAAAGAAAATTTCTAACATGTTTGTAACTATTTAACATCGTGTCTATCTAGTTAATAAATTGAAGATTTTTTTGTTATAATTTTTATTGTGGTTTTATACTTGAACACCTTAATTTGTTTTATTTTAGTCCATATAATTTCAAGTATCTAAAGTTATTCCACATATACTTAGTAAACCCTCTTAAGTTTTATAGTTAATTTTTAACTTTTATATAAGTTTTCTCATGGAAATTGTGAAAATAATATATTCGTATTTTTTTTTTCTTAAGGAAATATTATTATATTTTTGTTAAGTTAGATAAAAATTAGGTTTAAATATCATTTTTGTTGTTGTACTTTGAGTTTTGTTTCATTTTAATCTTATACTTGTAAATGTTCAATTTTAGTTCTTGTACTCACATTGAATCTTAAAATTAATACTCTACAGTTAGTTTATTGTTATATTTTTTATTAAAAAAATTACTCTTTGAATCATTAAATTTAATATTCATTGAAAGTGTAGGAACTAAAATTAGACAATTGAAAGTACAGAAATTAAAATAGAATAAAATCCAAAGTACAAAGACCAAAATAATATTCTAGCCTACAAATTAACATTAAAGGTAATGTCAAGGACTAGCGTTTAAGATTTATCGAAACTACATGAACTACATGTAGATATTCAAACCTAAAAAAGCTAAAGTAAAATAGGTCCCAAATTGCTTACCCCTTTAGAGGTGGAGTCGAGTTCTTTGAAGAACATCAAAATCCTTAACAATGATAGTTTGTATTTATTTGAGACGTCGAATTTGCTAAGGATATTCTTTTCCTCGCGCCTTGAGTTTATGTTCTAAGGTTTTCTTTTTGTTATAGAGCTTGCCAAAAGGTTGCACATGTCCTTACGACGACAAAAATCTGACTCCTTCGCAATATTTTCTCTCCATGTGAAGAGTCAAAAGGGCTTTTTTGGTTTGGGCTTTTCTCAAACAAGGTGTCCTCCACTTTGTCAGAGAACCTTGTTTGTATTTAGTCTTTTGAATCTCTGATATTTAAGAAGAAAAATACATACCAATTACGGAGCTCCGCTTATATGTCCTTGTTAATAACTCATTATTTAATATATTTTCTCTCTAAGTTTTTCTTTTACTAAATAATCTCTCTATCACTCAACTTTTTACTTCCTCTATGATTTTTCTTTTGTATAATTCTTCTCTCTCTCTGACATGTTTGATATCTACTCAAAAAGTATAATCTAGATATGATACATGTATGTGTGCATAATATTAGGTCATAATTCAATTTTTATGGTAGTGGACTAAACATGGAATCAATAAAAATTAAACACCTAAAATTGAATTTTTATTCATATTCTAAAAGTTAAAAAGGAATAGCATGGAAAGTAAATTAAATTTATTTAAGGAGAGTATTTCATTTGGACAAAAAAAACCTAATATTTAAAAGGATAAGTTTTTAATATCCAACTTTCAAAGAAGCGATCTCAATAAATTTTCTTTAGAAAGACGAATATAAAACATTAGGATAAGACTATGATTTTTGTATGCCTGCCATTTCATTTAATTATTAAACTATTTTGAAAATTACTCATATACAAAATAATCAATAATAAAGATTTTTTTTCATTGATTTTAAAAGTGTCATTATGTTTCGTTATGCTAAATCAATAAACATTTCAATGTCATCCATTTAAATTAATTATGTGAACGACATAAGTAACATCAAATAATCACACTTGATCAAAACTAATAATATCAATATGAGCATAACTCAATCTACATAAACTTGAACTATCAATTTCGAAGTTTGAAGTTCGATCTCTAAATATATATCTTTATTACTATAAACCAATAGACTTCTTTTTTAAAATAAAAAAATGAAAGATAAAAATATATATATTTTAGAGTATTTAATTTGATATACTCTAATAAGTTTACATTAAAAAAAGGGAAAATACTCTATCTATTTGCATAACTTTTACATGAAGTACTAATTTAACATTATCCTTAATCTTAATCCAACCCCAAGCCATGAAATTTTACAAAGTTGAGCTGTAAGCATCGTGCTTAAACGTGGGTTTAGGAATATAATTACAGGTTAAAGATGGTCATGATTGGCCAACACCCAACAATAATATAATCATATTAATTTAAATTAGGAACAGAAAAATATTAATATATTCAAAATCACTTATCCCAAGAAAAAATTATTAGGTGCAGAGGAATCGTCTGTAAAAATTTTGACATTATTGGATTCAAGTCACTTCGACATAACCTGCAACCTTGATTCTTTAGGGTTTTCATATTTTTAATTTCCATACCACAATTTACTTGGTTATTATTATTTTTTTTTTAAAAAAAAAAGCTTACTCATTTGTTTTTTTAATACTAAGTTATCAAATTTACGTTAATAATTCATGATTAAATTATTATCTATCTATCTATCTATCTATATATATATATATATATAAACTAAAAATTAGTTAAACTACTGATCCTATTTAATAATGATTGTTTTCAAATATAATAAAATGAGTCAATTTATTTACATATATAATAAAAATATCATTGTCTATTTAATAAGTGTTGTTTTCAAATATAATAAAATGAGTCAATTTATTTACAAATATAGTAAAATGTCATTTTCTATTGATGATAGACACTGATAATTGAAAATGACATCTACCAATATATGTGACACTGATAAATGTTTATCATTATCTATCAGTTATTGACAATAACATTTTATTATATTTGAAAATAGGTTTTAATCCTATTTTAGCCATTAAATTTTGAATCGTATTCTATTTTGGTCTCTAAAATTTCAAAAGCATTTGTTCTAATCCCTAAATTTTTTTAAAAAATATTTATTTTAGTCCCTACTATTAAAATTATGTTTCAAAAGAAACGTGAAGGAATTTGTATTTTTTGATAATTAGGTTATGGATGTATTAAGTAAAATGATGATGAAGTAAAATGTCAACAACCAATATGCTAAAGTACTGAATGACCAAATTTTTAATTAAAAATGTTTTTTGAATTCTCCCACTTTGCCAACTTATTTAAAATTGAAACTTTAGATTTTTTATCGTAGCTAACTTATTTGGTAGCCCAGTCATCTAAAAATATAAGTCACCTCGTCATTTTATTAAATAGTTAACAAAATCTTAATATATCAGAGACCAAAATAAACATTTTTGAAAAGTTCAAGGACTAAAACAAACATTCTTAAAAGTTGAGAGACCAAAATAAAATAATATTCAAAGTTCAAGTACTAATACATATATTTTTAAAAGTTTAGGGATCAAAATAGAATATTATTCAAAGTTTAGGAACCAAAATAAGATTTAAACCTTGAAAATATTTCTAGTAGTTTTGACTTTTAACATAGCTAGTCAAGAAACACGTGCAATACACATGAAATCTTGCATTTCTATTTATTCTTTTAATGTTTACATTCTATTTTGGTTCTTGAACTTAGAATATTGTTTTATTTTGATCTTTAAATTTTTAAAAATGTCTATTTTAATCCTTGAACTTTTAAAACATACTTACTTTGGTCAGTTGGTCCATGCTATTAAAATTTGTTAACTTCTTACAAAATGACTAGATGACTTGTATTATAGGATGATTAAACTACTAAATAAGTTAACCACGCTAAAAAAATCTACAGTTTCAATCTTGAATAAGGTGGTAAAGTGATTTTGTATGTGATAACTTAAAAGCCATTTTTCGTTCAAGATTTTGGTCGTTCACTATTTTGGTGCGTTGGTAGTTGTCATTTTATTTCATCTTCATCTTATTCAACACATCTATAGCCCAAAAATACATGTGTCTCACATCTCCGTTTAAGCTTTAACAAAATTTTAATTGCAGTTACTAAAATAAACACTTTTCAAAAGTTTAGGGACTAAAATAAACGTTTTTAAATAAAGGCCAAAATAGATTAAAATTCAAAGTTTAGGGACCAAAATAGGATTTAATTTTTTTTAAATAGTGATTTTTAGAATATAGTAAAATAAATGTTATATAATTTTGTCCTAGTTACCATCAACTTTTAAAAGTTAGATAATGTATCCATTTTTATTTTAATGTTCTCATATTATCGTTTTTTTCATAGAAAAAAATCTCATATCTAGTACAAAGAGAGAAAAAAATGTTCTGGCATGTTTTGTTTTTATCTAAACTTTGGATCTCATGGAATTATTTTTTTTAAGAATGAAAATCGAAGTATTTATGTTGTTTTTCTTGTATGCGTGCATCTCACATATACATTAGAAGAATCAATGCACTAATTTGATGTATGTACCCACCTTCACTTCGAACAGATGCATCCAATTGGCTTCTATTTCATCCTATCTTGAAGAGTTGAGTCCGGTCAACATTAATTTTTTTATATATATATTGTAAACTAAAAATTGAAAAAAAAAATCACCTCCATTGTCTTTCAAATGAACACCTATACTCAAAAAGTCACAACCACTCAACAAAAGGGCAATATAGGAATTTATGAAAAATGTAAAGACGAAAGGGGCATGTAAAGATTCTCCCTACTTAATCCCTTTAATATAGTAGAGATAGAGATTACCCATTTAATAACCCTTTGGTTTGTTATTTTTAATTTTTGAAAATTAAGCCTATAAACACACTTCTTTTACCTTGAATTATTTTGCTTTATGTTTTATATTTTTTACCATTATTTTATAAAACTAAACCAAAATTTGAGAACTAAAAAATTTTGTTTTTTAAATACTTGTTTTTGTTTTTGAAATTTGGTTATGAACTCATCTCTTTACTTAAATAAAATGAAAATCGTTATAAGAAATTGAAAGAAAATAGACTTAATTTTCAAAAACTTAAAATACCAAAAACCAAACGGTTTTTAAACGAGGTTCTAGCTTTTGTACTTTGAGGTTTACATTTATTTCAATTTCATAAACTTTCAGTTTTGTGTGTCTAATAAGTTCCTAAACTTAAAAAAAAAAGTCTAATAGATTATTTCTGAACCAATTTTAAATTTATGTCTTAATGTCATTGACATATTCTATCTTTTTTAAAATGAATTGATGTATTAGATATAAATTTAAATATTATGCCTAATAAAATTATAAACTTCAAATTTTGTGTTTAGTAAATATATAAATTTTTTTTAAAAAAATATTGAATAGATCAAAGACCTATTAAATATTAAATTAAAAATTAAAAGATCTATTGGATAGAAAGTTAAAATTTAGACTCATTGAGAACAAAATTGACCGTTGATAAATATGATAAATACTAATTTTAAATTTTAAAGAATAAACTTATAATTCTAATTTTAAGTAATAGAGCTCGGCTGTAATAATGAGGCAACTGTACGGAGACCATATTCCTACTTTTGTGTTTTTATAAATTAAGCCTCAATCAAGTTATGTAATTATTTGATTTTTAAATATTGTGATTTTTTATTCTAATTTCTAAATCATAATTTCATATTTCGTATCTAAATATTTAGATTCGTAACTATGTTTTTAAATATGAGGATGGACGAGGATGGGGATTGTATCGCCACCCGTCCTCAACCCGTTTAATTTTTAAATACTTCTTAAAAAAATTATAAAACCAACTTTTATGATTATAATTAATTATATTTTATATACAAAAGAAAATATCAATTAAGAGAATTGTCATTTAAAAAAAAAAACTCAATTTTTCTTTAATTTCTCTTTTAAAAAGATGATTGGCGTAATTTTATAAATTTCTATTGTTCGCATTTTGTTTTTGTTTTAAATTGCATGGATTTGCGGTTATGAATTTTTTCACTAAAAAGTGTAATTTATATAGAAAAAAGAGACTTGAACTCAAAATAAAAAGTATTGTTTAGAAAATTACAACAAAATGTAATAACTAATAAAAAGAATATGGATCCGTGCGAGAACCCGATACCTTAGACGAGAAATCCTCACTCCATTGCCAACCCTATGTATTTGTCTTAAAAGTGGACTGATTCCATTATATTACATAAAGTAAATAAATGGAAATCAATTATTGAGAAAAATGAAATATAGAGACAGAAGACACATCAGTTGTGTAGAATTAAAACAGCCCCTAGCCTAGTTGCCCTAAAAGGAAAAATTAGAAGAAAAAAAAGAAAAAACAATTATAATAATTATAATAATAATAAAATCAAATATGACTTTATAGAACTTGCATGTCACCTGCCCTTTATTAAATTCATATTTATCTTCATGCATAAAAGATACCCCAAAGGTTTCATATATTTGCACTTAAGCCCCTCCTCTGCCTTCTCAAAAACCCCTCATTCACTCCACTCTCTGGCAAGTCAAAATTACTCTTCATTAACTTGCTGTGCATTAATGGAAGTGCCCGAGTATCTTGTCGGTGGCTACTACGGCACCGGAGCCGGTCAGTTTTCGCCGGAGAAGCAGAAATCCGCCGCCGAGCATTTCGCTGTCGATGAATATTTATTGGACCTCTCGAATGAAGATGTGGCAATGCATAACGGTTTCTTCGATAACGTCGCCGGAAATTGCAGTGATTCGTCGACGGTTACTGCGATTGAGAGCTGCAATTCGTCGGTCTCCGGCGGCGATAACCAGTTATTAGGAAAATTTGAGTCCGGAAGGTTCTGTGAAGTTCAATTCTCGAGCGAACTCTGCATTCCGGTATTGGAAATTCTTAATTGAAGAAAAAACTGGAGCTCATTCGTTTGATTGTTCAATTCTGAGAAGAGTTTTGGATAATGATTCTGTTTGTTTCTCTTTTTCAGTGCGACGATTTGGCGGAACTGGAATGGCTGTCGAATTTCGTTGAAGAATCATTTTCGACGGAGGAGATTGAGAAGGATTTTGCAGCAATTCCGTTCCTCTCCGGGGGGATCAGTACGGCAACGACTCCAGAAACACCGTCGTCTTCAGGAGCGACAGCGTTTGGTTATGGAAGTGCAAAAACGACATCGTTTCTTCACAGCGAAGCTCTAACTCTCCCCGGAAAAGCCCGAAGCAAACGTTCACGCGCTACGCCTTGCGACTGGTCCACGCGGCTTTTCGAAGCGACGGCTCCGGAGAAAACGGAGGGAGCGATGACGAAGCCGGAAACGACGTCGGGTCGGAAATGCCTGCATTGCGCGGCGGAGAAGACGCCGCAGTGGCGGACTGGGCCGATGGGCCCAAAAACGCTTTGTAACGCTTGTGGGGTCCGGTACAAGTCGGGTCGGCTTGTACCCGAATACCGACCCGCTTCCAGCCCGACATTTGTGTCGACGAAGCACTCAAATTCTCACCGGAAGGTGATGGAGCTCCGACGGCAGAAGGAGATGCAACATCAAGAGCAGTTTGTAAGTCAAAGCTCGATATTCAGCAGATCCAACGGCTGTGATGAGTACTTGATCCACCGTCACAACGGCGGTGATTTCAGTCTCATGATGTAGAATTTTGCAGTAAAAGGGGTAGAAGAAAGACAGTGGAAAAAGCTATAAAAAAAAAGAGAATTAATAGTTTTATGTACTTTTTTTTTGTTTTGTTTTGTTTTTTAATTTAAATATTTTTTTAACCTTTTCATCAGTAAAAACCTCTGGAATTAAAAAGAGAGGGAGAGAGGATAATGATTGTGGTGGGACTGAGTGATTGTACGGACATTTCTCAGGCATCTTTTCTGATTAAAATGAAATTGCATGAAAAATCTTCTTTTCTTTCTACTTTTGTTTCACAAGAGACCAACAAGGGTGGGGGACTCCATTTGGCATTTCCACAACATCACTAGTGAGTTTTACTGAAAAATAATTTAATAAAGTTAAAAAAGCAAAAGCAAACATGAAATATCGTTATCAAATCAAACCTAAATTATTTATTTTCTTGTCCTATTTTTGGATAAATTATAAATTTACGAATATAACATGTGCCATAATGTATTATAACATATTATTTGGATCATTGTGTTCTGGCACTGTCGTCACATTCCTATATTTGGTTCAATTATTGGTGCTACAATACGATGGTTGAATGCTATTTGACTTAGCCTCCTTGAACCTCATGTCCTATTAGATTTTTGATCAAGCTTATTTTTCAAGTGATTTAAGATTCACGATTAATTTTGATTGAACTGGGTATGGTATTACTTTAACTAAATGATCTTAACCATTTGAATTTGGTTGTAGAGATTTTGTTGGATAGAGATATGACTCATTTGTTTAAAAAATCTTTCAATTTTTTTTTAAGACTATCACATTTAACTACAACACCTCGAACTAGGGTTAAGTGAGGTTCAAGTCTTGTTTGACCAAACCATACTTCTCATGTCCACCCAGGTCACACATATGCTTCACATTAAGGTGCTAATCGATTTGATTTTCTTAGTTTTGGTATCAATCGAGAACCAAAATTGAACCAATCAATTTTAAAAATATAGAATATCTAATAAAGAGCCTTGAGACTTTTCCTTCTTTTTTATTATTACTTTTTCAATTTTATTTCGATTTTTGTTTTGAATTATATTTGACATTTTTTTCTCAAATTAAAATTTTGCCTATCACTTTTTTGTAGAGTAAAACTGAACAATTTTGTTTTTTTAGTAATAATACAATCTCTTGCTTATCCAACCTAATAAAATACTAAAATTTGAAGTAATACATTGTCCATCCAAATTTAAGAGTATTTTTATACCATTGGTTCAATTTTGTTTTGATCAATGTTTTCAATCAAAAACCAAATGAAGCCAAACCAACAATTTTTTCTCTAATTTTTTTTGTATCCATCAAGATTTGGGCTAACTTACGCGCATCTTGAGACACCTCACCTGATCGTACAATATTTTGATCTCAAGGAAACTCATAATATATTAAATTTTAGGTAGGTAGCCATCATAAATTGAACACATGATCTTTTAGTTTTTTTTTTTTTTTTTAATTTCTCTAAATACAATTTAATATGTCTAATTATAATAAAAAAAAACCGAGCTAAACTAGTGGATAGACTTGGATCGGTTGGGCTTTTGGCTTTGTGGGTTTTTTTTGGTTGCCTTTACACTAATGGTTCATTTACTACGTACTAACATTTTTATGATGGATTACTTAGAAAACGAGTCTAAACTTTTATTTTAAAGTCTCACCCATTAGAAAAGCAATTAAGTATAGAACATTTAAAGCTATATTGAAAAAGAGTTATTTCTGAAGCAACATATCAAAGTCAATTAAATATGAGTTATCAATAATATTAGACAAGTAAATGACTTTCACCATTACCCACCAATTCACAAATATATATAGAATTTTATAGTCAAATTACTCTCATATTAATAATTACCTCCTCAAAGTTAATTAATATATTAAATTGTCCCTTTCAAAGTCCCATTCACATGGAAGCTAATTTAAAAACCAAATAAATGCAAAAGAAAAAAAAGCCATTTCTTTTAGAAAAAGGAAAAGAAGATTTTTTTTTTTTTTTTTTTTTTAATAAATAAGATTGAGGTTGTAAAATAGCTTAGGCCATATCACATGACACATGTGAGGGATGATAACCAATTAATTAATTAATTATAGAAAAAGAATTGAAGGTCGCTCACATTGAGGAATGTTACTCTTGTCCACCCAATCCTCGACAATGCCTAATCCATGGCCCCTCTCTTTTATATATAATGCATTTTATTTTTTCTAATTTCAAGAAACCTCCATTTAAAATAATAATAATAATAAAATTAAAATCTATATTTTTACGGCGATAAAAAGATTAAGAGTAATGTGAATATATCTGAATTGATCAAGACATTATTTATTTATTTATTTAAATAGCGAGCTTGAGATTCCAAATTCAATTATGACCCTCCTTTTAAACTATAACTAAGCCAGTAACCTTACATTTAAAATTTTAAGTTTTAAAGGTTTTAATTGTATTAATGTTTTTAGAAAATGGAAAAGTTTAAAAATATTGCAATTGAAATTTATTTAGTAAGAAATTGATAATTACATAGGTCAAGATTTATATTAATGCCTAATTGTATTACTCTTTAACTCTAATCTTATAATTACCGACATTAAAGCTTTTAGAACAGAGAGATCTACACGAATGAGTCATCTTAAGATGCATTCATCTTTATTATCTCATACATATTAGATGCACAAATAATGAATTAAAATATTTTAAAAACGAAGTAAGAGAATTTTTCATGTGATAAATTATGATCGGACAATTTAGTAGAATGTAGAAAGATAAGTATAGTCTAGGATGTAGTGAAGTATTCTATGAATATGCCAAAACGACATAAACATGAAGATAAAAAGTGTGAGAGTTCAATCAACCAAAAAAGAAAAAGAAGACCCACATGAATATGTAAATATGCGTTAGGAAAAAGAAAAGAAAAGTAGGATCCATGAGATGATCCAATGTCCAGTATGTAATACAATAAAAGAGGTCAGAAATTAAATATCAACTTGTATGCCTCTGTCTTCCAAAATAATTAAATAAAAGGAAAAAGAAAAAAAGAAAAGAAAAATAAGTGTGCCCCTTAAGTACAGAATAAAAGTACGTGTGTATATATTATATAATATATATTATGATGATTTTGCATGCATGCACATGATATGCCTTTCTAAGGATTCTTATCTCAATATTACTATTATATTATTATTAGGACAAATTACCCAATATATATATATATATATATATATATATACTTTTAAAGTAGGATGGTAGTTGTAATTGTACTATTATACTTTTAATTTGAACTTTTAAATTTATACAAGTGTTAAAAGTTAACCTTCAAATTTATATGATTGTAAAAGTTTTGTAATCATTAGATAAAATTGAGGGTTCAATTTTTATAATTGAAAGCACCATACTTCAGATGATTTTTGCAATTTGCTCAGATTAAGTTATATTTTTAAGTATATATTATTCTTGTTGCAAATTTTAAATACTGATGAATTTTTGTTTTACGAACTTGGTGTGATTTCAAATTAATAACTATAAAATAAAGAAATTTAATGGAGTTCAAGTTAATACTATCATTCCATATGAAGGTTTTTGTACTAGTGGATAAATCTACTGTCTTGAAAGTAAGAACACAGTGACTTTGGTGCTATAGCACAAGAAGTCAGTTGCTCCCCAAAGTTCACACAACATCCTAACTTAGGGGTGTACATGGGTTGGGTTGGATTGGGTTGAGCATGCCAAAAATTCGGGTTAGTTGGATTGACAACCCAAATAACCCAGATAAAGTCTCCAACCCAACCCTTAAAATTTAGGTTGGGTTGGGTTGTCGAGTTATAACTTTTTTTTTTCTTTTTAATTAAAAATATGTAAATTTATATACAACACACGACTAATAACTAAATTCTCATAAAATTCAAATGTTAAATACCAAATATCTATAATATTTATTGCAAACTTTCAACAAAGACAAAGATCATAACAATTTTTTTAAAAAATATTAAAAATTCCCAAATTAATAAATACAAAGTAATCAAACTTTAAACAAAGAGAAATATATATTATTAATATATATAAAATTTGGGTTGGATTGGGTTAACCCAACCCAACACAACAAAAATAGAAAAAGTTAAACACAACCCAACTTAAGAACAAAACTAACCCAACCCAACCCTTATATTTTAGGTTGGGTAGTCNTAGTCCGGGTTGTTCGAGTTATTGAGTTATTTGGACACCCCTGCCCAGACTCTGACGTTCATTCATCGGAGAACGGATTTGAATCAATTGAAAAATTAGCTCAGAAATGTTAACGACAGCCGAAAACAGAGAAGATCAGAAGATCTGAAGAGCTAGGTTTTTCTATGCCCCTAAGCTACTTAAAAAACTTTTTCAAGAAGAAGAAGAAAAAGCTTTTAGATATGAAATAAAATTAATTTAGATCTAACACATTTATTTTAGTAAATAAAAACATGTAACGGTAATAAAATGAATTTTTTTAAATAAAAACTAAAAAAGATAGGTAATAGAAAATTATTTCCCTTTCGTGCATGCGCAGTTACCTAAACCTACCCATCCATCCTAGACAGATGATGGCAGTGGCGACGTGCACTTATGATGAAAAAGTTATACTTCCACCTCCACCATACTTTGGAAGCTCCTTTGCAAGTATTTATATATATACCCATTTAACAAGCGTAAATCTTCCAATGTGGGACAACTTTTACTTCTTTTTTCTCAAAACTACTTTTTCCTTTTACTATGAGCCAAAAGCCTAAAGTCATTCCCAACAATCCCCACGAATGACTGGTATAGCAAACAAAGCAAAACAATGAAAAGTTTGTTTAAAAACCAGTTCTTGAGCTAAGAAAGAAAAACAAACTTATCATCAATATCTTACGATTTGAATTGATGCATAGTGAAATAGGGCAACAACCTTATTAGAGAGAGTGAGTTTACGTCTTGAACTTTTACTAACTATGATTGAGACCCCCACAACACGTTTTTACTCCTTAAAATTTTCTTGATTCCACAGTATAGAGTATGCTATATAAGGCCATGCACATAAACCTTGATCACCGTGAAAACTCTAGAAAGAGACCCTTAAATTCTTTCATAGAAGGCAGCCACACTTCCACATTCACGTTTGTTGCTTCATCAAGTCTATCGCAATTGACCACTCAAAACTGAACTTTGAAGACTTCACATCTAGTCCATATATACCTGAACCAACTTCATTAAGTTTGTTAAAAGACAAACCACTTAAAACTGAGCTATGAAGATTTTTGCAACTATCCATCAAGTCCATACCAAAACCACCCAAAGAAAGGGCTATGGATCTTTATGGTTTTAGTTATCTCCATCAAGTCTGTATTAAAACTACCCAAAGAAAGATATGGAGTGTTTATGGGTTTGAATCCCATACACAATGAAGATTCCTAAATTATTCTCCTTGTTAGGCCTTTGGTTAGCACTAAGTTCCTATCCGACCTCATAAACTCCAAAGAGATAATTCATTCTTTCAACAACTGTTTCACAACTCCGTGTCTAAGACGTATATACCTCCCCCCCCCCCCCCCCCCTCAATGATATATCTCTTAATAGGCTTCTAAGCCACTCAGCCTCTTGTCCTGCTAATTCTAGAGCAATAAACTCTGACTCCATGGTGGACCTAGTTATATAAGTCTGTTTTGTAGACTTCCATGATATGGCCCCCTCTTCTAGTAATAACACATATCCACTAGTGGAGCTTCTCATTGTCTGTTATCCATTTTGCATCACAATACCCTTCTGATATAGCAGGAAATTTATTAAATGCAAACAATAATCTATTATGCCCTTAAGGTACCTTAACAGGCGATGAAGCATAAACCAGTGATCTTTATTAGGATTATGCTTATATCTACTCAATCTACTCACAACATATGCGATATCAAGTCTAGTGTAACTTATTAAAAACACAACACTTCCTAAAATATTTGTATATTCAGATTAAGAAACACTATCTCTTTTATTTTTCTTAAGGCTCATGTTAGCATCATAAGATGTTCTTACAGGGGTTTCATCAAAGCTATCAAATCTCTTTAAAAGTTTTTTCATGTAGTGTGATTGACACAAAGAGAATCCCTTCTCAGTTTTTCTTATCTTAACACCAAGTATTACGCCAGTTTCTCCTAAATCTTTCATTTCATAATGTGACGATAATAGCGACTTGGTATTATTCATTACATCTATGCTTGTTTCAAAGATAAGCATATCATCAATGTATAAATATATAATCACACACTCTGCTCCAAACAATTTTGAGTAAACACAGGTATCAGAAGAATTTACCTTAACATCGTTGTTTACTAGAGTATTGTTAAATTTTTCATACAATTGTTTGGGAGCTTGATTAAGACCATAGTGAGCTTTTTTAAGCATGCATACTTTATTTTCTTGACCTGCAACTATAAAACCTTCAGGTTGTATCATATAGATTTCTTCTTCTAAGTTTTCACATCCATTTAATGTATTTGAAGACCATGAATGGCAGCTAGGGCAATTAAGATTCTAAGTATAGCTATTTTAGTAATAGGAGAATATGTGTCAAAGTAATCAATAGCTTGTTTTTAATATACCCTACTACTATTAATCTTGCCTTATACCTTTTAATTGAGCCATCAAGTCTAATTTTCTTTTTAAAAATCTATTTGCATCTAATTGGTCTACTACCTTTAGAAAGATCTACCAAGTCCTAAGTTTGGTTCATGGTTAGTGAATCTAATTTTCTCTTAAATACTTCTTTCTATAAGCTTGAATCTACAGAACTTAAGGCCTCTTGATAGGTTTTGGGATCCTCATCTATTAGGTACAAGCATGCAAATTGATTATCTATATCATATGACCTTTCTACTAAGAAGGTAGTTAAGAAATCAGGACCAAAATTATTTTCAATTCTTCTTCTAGGTTCAATTTCATGCATATCATCATAACTTTTCTTAGGTTCAATTTCATGCATACTATCAAAAGAAGAAGGTAAAGATACAAATATTTTGTCGCTATTAGATATTTTAATTGATTTATTATCTATGTTGATCATGGAAAATATATGCTAAAAAAATTTAACATTTCTATACTCACATATTGATTTATCAATCAGGCACATAAATCTATATGCAACACTATTATGGGCATAACCAATGAAAAGGTTTTAGATCATACAAATTTCTTGAATGCAGGATACGCTACCTAAGCCAAGCACCTTCATACTTTCAGGTAGCTGAGATTAGGTGCATAATCTTCTACAATTCATATGACTTTTTATCTAGCTTTTTGTGAGGAACCCTATTAAGAATGAAACAGATAAAGAGTATAGCTTCTCCCCACATATTATCAGATAATCCAGAACTTAAAAGCATAGCATTTATCATTTCTTTAATTGTTATATTTGTATGTTCAAACATTTGATTCACATAATTCTTTTAAAGATTTATCACTATATTCAACACCTTTATTTGACATTAACCTTTTAATCATTTTGTCTAATTGATTCTTTACTTCTGCTTTATAATTCAAAAACATGTTGCCAGCTTCATCCTTTGTTTTTAAAAGATAAATTTTAAGTATATCTAGAAAAATCATAAACAAAGGATATATAATAATTTTTACCGCCTCTACTTGTTATGTTTTTTAAATCAACCAAATCAAAATGAATCAATTCAAGTAATTTTATGCTCCTAGTAGTGACAGATTTAAAAGGTTTTAGTGAATTTTGCTTCTACACATATAGAACATTTATCATTTTTCATGTGATTCAAATGCATTGATAAGATTTAATGTTTTGAGTTTTTTGATTGATGCAACATTCCAATGACCTAATCTACCATGCCACAAATAAATCTATTCAATGATATAAGTAGAACTAGAAGCAATTTCATTCATGTTAGAAGCGACCACTAATGATGTTTAAAACAAAAAGATAATCAACTAAGTACCCCTTACAAAAAAAGTCAGTATTTTTTGTTAGAACAACCTTGTCAACCTCTAGTACAATTTTAACCAGTCTGGTTCAACGAACTCCCAAACACTAGGTTCCTACGTAAAGAAAGTAATACAGAACATCACTCAAATGTAAAGTTTTTCTAAAAGTTAGTTTTAGGAGAACCTTCCATTTTCCAAGTACCCTTACAGTAGTTGAGTTATCTATGAACACACACTCGCCATTGGCTGTATCTTGGAAGTCATGAAACAGCTCTCAATTTGAGTAGAAGTATCTCGATGCTTCGATGTCAAGAATCCAATCAAATTTATTTTCCACTAGGTTGGCCTTCACAAAAACAACAACAATAATGTCATTTTACTCTGTAAGATGGGTCTGTGGATTAGGTTGTTGATATGACCTTCCTTTCTTCTGGTTGCACTGGTAGGCTCTGTGTCCTTATTTTCCACAAACATAGCAGATTATCTTTTTCTTTTTGATCTTCTCACTAGTAGCTTTGTGATGTCCCTTCTTTTGAACAAAATTATTTTTGACAAACTGCTTATTATTATTTTTAAACCTATTTTTTATTAACAATAGAAGACTTATAGATTAACATTAATTGAATTTAAATGTTCAGAAATTAACTTATCTTTCTGTCGATTTGCTTCTTGTGTGCATGTGAGTGATCAATTTCTACAGTGTTAGGTCTTTCTTCTTGTGTTTCAGGTGATTCGAGTAGTCACTCTAGACGGTGGAAATTTCTTGAGCAGTACATTTGCTTGGAGGATTTCGCATGTCTTCATACCTTCAGATAGTACATCCACTACCATATTCTCATATTTATGAACTTGATCCACAATTAATTTTTCGTTTGCCATCTAGAATTGCAGCTAATTTTAAGTGACATACTTCTTATGTCTTGCATCATTTCCTCCATATCTAGACTCCAGGGTATCCCATATCACTTTTGTTGATTTTCAGATCACGAATAGATTGAATAACGAGTCTGTCATATGATCGAGTAAATGGCCACCGACCATCTTGTTATCTTTCTCAAATTTTTTTGGATTTGCAACAAGTTCGGATCTGGACTGACTGAATTATAGTGAATTTATGACTTTGGAGCTGTCTGAATCAATTTGAATAGTAGACTTCTCCACAGTAGACTTATCATTATCAGTAACCTTACCTTCATCAGATCTGTTGGCAGTGAGGATGTAATCAACTTCCAATTGCTTGAAAAATATAAGAAGTTTCTAAGACCAGCGACGGTAAATGGATCCATCAAGAGGCTCCAATTTCGACAGATCTAAAAGAACCTCATCGTTTTGATTGACATTTGGACTATAGGATGAGTAAAAGAAGATTAAAAAAATTAAAAAGGATAGGTAGTAACAAGTTATTTCTTTTTCGGGCAAGCGTGGTTATCAAAAGAAGATTATATAAATTAAAAAGGATAGATAGTAAAAAGTTTTCTTTTTTGCATAAATGCAATTACCTAAACCTATAGGCATCCATCATTATCAATGCACGCATGTGGCGAAAGAATTATACCTCCACCACTACCATATATTGGAAGCTCCCTTGCAAGCATTTATATATATAACCACTTGCTAAGCCTAAATCTTTCAATGTGGGACAACTTCTACCTCTTTTCTCTCAAAACTACTTTTTCCGTTTGTTATGGGCCAAAAGCCCAAAATTATTCCCAACAAATAAAACACTGAAACCAAAATTTTGCTAAAATGTACGATTTTTAGGATATTTTTCATTCCATTATTGGTTTTGTTTGTGTTGATGAGATTTAATTGGCTAAAATATCTCACCAAGAAATAAAACTTTTTGTTTCAATCCTGCTTTTGCCCCAACCAAGCCTCTTAGAATCAATAGCCCACCAAGCCCACCAAGCCCAAAAGCTCATAAGAAGAAGAAAGTTGAAGAATTTAAATGAAAAATAAGATACTTTTGAAGACAACTCTTCAATCTTCTCCAATTCTTCATTGTGATTACGATCTCTACAATTCTTCAAGGTTCTCGAACAAGACAACTACAAGATCTTCCCCGCTATTCTCCGACAAGAAAAATGTTTGTGGGAATCTTTTTCCGAAGACAAGGGAAGAGATTTACACATAAAACTTTTCTATGTGGTTTTGAGTGATGAGAGATTGTGAGAGTTTAGAGATAATTTACAGAGTGATTGATATTGAAGAAGAACAATTCTCCTGCAAGTTTTTTTTTTTTTTTTTTTTTTCAAAATGCAGAACCATTCAACAAATCAAGTGAGAGGGGAAATAACTCCTCTATTACCGGTGAGTTTTATTATTTAATTTAATAATTTAATATTAATATTAATAAATCCAATTAATTAATATTAATTAATTAAATAACATATATTTAATTAATATTACATTTGAATCATATTCAAATACATTCTCCTCTCATAAACTATAGTTTTAATATGAATCTCATTCACATTAAATTTAACCTGCAATTATTATGAAATCTAATTCAAATTAAATTTAACATATAGTTTTAATATGAATCTCATTCATAATAAATTTAACCTATAGTTATAATGTGAATCTCATTCATATTATTTAATATTTGAATCTTATTTCAATGTATTCTTCTCTCATGGTTTTATTTTGAATCACATTCAAAATTAACTTTATAGTATAATGTATCTATATACATTATATTAATTGCATCACATACAAGTAACATAAATTCCTTTATCATTTGAACAATTCAAATTCTTCCAAAACTAAATAGTCTTTGTGTTTAACCTTAGTGAGCTAGCAGGGGCCTAATGACCTACAAATTAGAAGCTTTGGGAGGTATTTGATAAATGGGTATGAGTTACTGAGTTGGGTGGGTATTTATTACCCATGTTTGTTAAGCCCATAAAGAAAACCTATGGGTTATTAAAACCCCTTTTTTACCCACACAAAACTCTCATTTTTTATCTCTTCAAAACTAGGATCTTTTATATTAATATGGTTGTTTTCAAAACTTATTAGGGAAATAAGGTTATTTTGAAACTTATTAGAGAAATATTGTTGTTTTGCTAGAAGTTGAGGGTTGAGGATTCGATTAATGTAGAGGTCGAATGTTGAGAACTCGACTAACATAAAGAAAAATTAGAAACAATATGTATATTAGGGTTGTTGAAGGTTGAAGTTTCGATATACATAGGTCGAATATTAATCGAACGTTGAGAACTCGACAAACAAAGAAAAACTTGGAAACAATATGTATAAAGGGTTGTCGAATGTTGAAGTTTCGACATACATAAGTCGAAACTTCAACCCTCGACAAGTGAATTCTCGCTAATTTTGTGATGAGGATCTCGCTCTAGAAGAAAATCTCTCTAATTTTGTGATGAAGATCTCGCTAATCTCCCTAGAAATGTGGGCTGAATCTCGCTGGTAAGGTGAGCATCGCTAGGAAGATAGTTTGTTAAAGAAATGATTGATCTCGCTCATGAAAATCTCACTTATGAGGATCTCGCTCATGAGGAGGATCTCACTCATCCTAATCTGATTTTTATTTCAAATTTGGTAGCTAATTTAATAGAATTTTTGTGTTATATTACATGAATATTTTTTTCCAGTTCATAGCTTACTTTTTAGTTTTACAAAAAAATGATATGATGATTTGGTTCATTGTTTTTGTTGGATTCTTCCAAGGACCGATCTTATCTTATATGTTCAAATTCATTCTACTGTCATTTTTTTTGGTTCATTTTACTGTCATATTTGGTTCATTGATTTAGTTCATTCTACTACCATATTTGTCATATTTAGTTCATTATTTTTTAGTATTTTTATTTACTTGACTTTACTATTTGTATTTAACTTTACTACCAATGTGGCTGCTACTTACTTTCAACTAACATTCAAATTAATTTCACTCTTTAATTAATGAGGTTAAATTAATTTCACTCTTTAATAAATGCACCCAACTCTCTTCAACAACCACTTCTTTCTCCAATGTACCCAACTCTCTCCAACAACCACTTCTTTCTCTCTCTTCTATTTATAGATGACTTCCCATTCATACTTTTTATATTTCCACTATCTTTCTCCACTATGGGTGTTAAACCTTAAAAAAGGTATGCTTTTGTTGGTTACTCTTTAGTTCAATTTATTTTTTTTTGTTGGTACTCCTTAGTTCAATTTATTTTATTTTATTTCTAATCTAACTATCATTATTTTGTATTTCTTGTAGGGTCCAAACTAATTGCATAAATCATTCCTAATTAGTTTGAGGAGGTTTGTTATTTTGAGGTTCAGAGTATCTCATTTTTTTAGGACTTATTTTTTTTTAAAATTTTTTTATGGAAATATATTATTTGTTAATTGTTGGTCATATTTTTTGGGATACTAGTTCACAAATTTTTTTATTAATGGTTGATGATATTATATTTTTTAATTTGATACTTCTCAAATTTTTGATGAATTATGGGTGAAATAGTACTGTTATGTAATTTTTTTTAATCTAATAATACGTTCATTTCAATTCTTTTTTTTTTTTCAGCTTCAATAAGAACATATTCTATAATTTTGGTATGTTATTATTAAGCTAGTTTCAGGATTAATTTTAGTATGTCTTGCTATCGTTTCACAATCAAAATTGATTTTTTTTAAAAAAATTATGTAATTGTAATGAAACGAGGTATTAATATTATAACCAATGTTTAATTTTTGAAAAATATAGTTACTAATCGATGACATAAGAATTAAAAAAATATTGCACACCAATATTCATACAATCGGTTCACCAAGTTTTGAAAGTATGGAAAAATGCATATTTTTTTCTATATACATTGTTTTAACACATCTTTCGGTGAAAATTTGTTGTTCTAGAAACTAGGAGTATGAAAAGTTTTTAGAAGATGATACAAATTTTTCATAAACCAATCTAGGGAAAAAAAATAAGAAGAATAAGAAAAAGAGAGAGAGAAAAAAAGAACCCACTAGGCCCTTAAAAAGACTTAACCAAAATACCCTTAACCCTATCCTTAGGGAAAAAAACCCACTAAGTCATATTGAGGCAGTAAGAGGAAGAGGCCATCATTCCAAGCTGAAATGATCGACACCGTGAGATCGACTGTTGAAATGCAGAGCACACACATGGGTAGACTTGCATCGTGGCAAAATGAGAAGTATGAGCTGGAGTTCGAGCGTCGGAAGGAAGTAGTAAATGCCATATACAACATTGATGGCCTGGATGTAGATGATTAGGTCACCCTTATTGACCTCCTTGTCATAGACATTCAAAAGACAAATTACTTCCTTGCAGTACCAGAACACGCACGGAAGAGGTACTGCCTCCGTTTGCTAGGAAGAAACATGTAGACTGACCACACCCCTATATTTTGTTTATAGTTCTTTTGGATAACAACAAATGAACAATGGACCGTCATGTCGAAAAGAATGATAACTTTTGCACACGTCATAACATGTAATTTTTGTGTTTGTATTATGACATGGATATTATAAGTATCAAAAAGAACATATATTTTGTGAATTTTTTTTGGAAACGGTCACATGTTCGGTCAGTTCATATTATTTTGTGATCTTATGAAAAATGTTACTGTACTACATCATATTCTCACCATCATAATCAAATAAAAGGTAATTATCCTATGTACAATTTCAATTCCAAATATACTATCCATATTATATAAAAATAAACTGTATGATATGTGAAATAATAAAATTAAATTAGCAAGATTCAATATATATACATACAATATACCAATTAGTAATTGGGATAATTACCTTTAATATATATACAAACATTCAATATATATACATACAATGTACAATATACCAATTAATTGAGTAGCAATATGAAATATATTTTGTTGGTATGTTTTACCGATTGAAGAGAATTAGAATTATTACAGTTTTTGAAAAGAATATATGAAAAATAATCTATTATGTTCTACAAATTGAGAAAAAAATTGAGATTGTCCAGTTTATGTCATAAATGATTTGAGAAAATACGTGTATATTTAAAAATTAATCAACAATAGCAAAGCATAAAACTAAAAAATAAAAGAATGAAATAAAAAAAAAATAGAACTAATCTCATTCACAAAAAACTGCATCAGATCTTCAACTAAACTAAACTCAACTCTGCACAACAAACACAGACAATAATTATCAACTCAACTCAACTCTGCAAACAAACACAGACAATTTAACTCCCCAAATAATTTAACTCTTCAGATAATAATTACCAACTCAACTCAGCTCAACTCTCTAATTTTATCACACACCAAACACACCCTTAATGATTCAGGATTAGTTAATTAAACTCTTTAATTAAACTAATCAATATTCATTAACTTTAGATCACTTCACTAAGACCCACAGCTCCACTCTTCGTACTGTAGAATATTTTTGTATCTATGGATATAACCAAATACCTATAAGTCAACCTTTTACAAATTGCTCTTAACTACAACTGGGCCAGATTACCATTTTACCCCTGTGATTACCTCTTACTTCTTAAGTCTCACTAATCCTCTAATGAACAACCTGCTTGTGGTCCTACTAAAGGAATTGAATCCTCAGCGGAAGTGAGTGATCTTCTTGTATTAGTGATTTCATTTTGGAAAGAACTTAAATACAGATTAAACATACAAAATAAGGATAAAAATATACTTAGAGCCTATAAGCATGCCTTTAAAGAAATATAGAGAAAAAGAGAAGGAATTACTCACCCTTGATGAAAATCCTTCTCACGTATTTCCTTTCCAAAGGTCACGAGCAACACAAACTTCTGCAAACACAGTATCAAACTCTTCACAATACTCCTATTGGACACCACCACGAAGTTCTTCCTTGTTATTCTTCAAGATAAGAATCGGAAGGAGTTGTGGGCTCTTCTAGTTTTTGGAGAGGGAATGAGAGTTTTGTTTTAGAGAGTGCTTGGGAGAGAATAAATTGCAAAGAGATCACATTTTTTTTTTTTTTTTTGTAAACATGGTTTTTCACACCTTCTCTATCTCTGTATGCTCAATACATGTATGATGAAAAGGGTGGAAAGAGTTACTTAACTCCCTCATGTAAAATAAAAGATAATTCCCCTTAAGTGGGGAGTTATTAATATTATATTAAATAAATATAATATAATATTATATTAAATAAATATAATATAATATTATATATAATTGAATTAATCTTTAATTAATTAATTATATATTATGCATCTTAATCTTATTAAAATGCACATCTCTCATATAACCTTTAGTTTTAATATGAATCATATCCACATTAAATTTTAATCTATAGTATTTATATAAATCTTATTTATATAATTATATTTGAATCATATTCAAATATTTATCTCTCTCATCAAACTTTGTACTATATTGCATCCATATACATTATATTAATTGCATCTCATATAATTAATTTTCTTAATTAATTTGATGAATTCAAATTAAGCAAAAAATTAATTGATTCTTATTTAACCCCTATTGAGCTAGCAAGAGGACCTTATTGACCTACAGATTAGAAGCTCCATTGATACGAGATTAACTAACTGAACTTTTTAGTTAAATTAATCAACATTCATTAACTGTCAGTCACTCCACAAAAGACTGACAACTGCACTCTTTGCACTATAGATATATTTTTGTGTCCATAGATATAACCAATTACCAGTAAGTTGGCCCTTCACAAAATTTGACTCTTCACAAATTGTTTGTAGTTACAGCTGAGTCATATTATCGTTTTACCTCTATAGTTTTATCTAACTTCTTAAGTACCATTGATCTCTCTAATGAATAATTAGTTATAGTCTAACTATAACTAGACCATTCTCTAGCCAGTGAGAGAGTATGGTGCCTCATTGTTCAAAACCCAGAATCAGCCTTTAAAGAAGTAATTCATCTACTTTTCCTCCTACCAGAAAGGAGTGAATTCCATCTTGTGTAGTTGCATTCCTAGCTCTCCTCTCAGACGAATCCTCAAAATAGTACGCATATTGAGTTGGCGAATCTTACCACTCTCACCCATACAAATCAACGGATCGCCCTCATAGGCAGAAGGTCACAACTTACTTAAGATTAAGGTCAAGTTACCTATGGTAATCCTAGTTAAATGTAAGCCTCTTAAAGTAACAGTGTTATAAAAAGAGACTAATTATTTCATGGTCCAGTCTTATACAAACTCTTTGTATAGGATACCTCCACTCACATGTCTCCACATGAATGACCAGGATCAAATCACTTGTAATACTTCACAACAATTGTAACAATTATAAAATGGGTCGTATCCATAGTGTCACAAAGATAAGGTACCTAACCTTATCCATATACTACAAACCATTTAGGTTATTACTTAAGCATGATTCATTTATATGTCACCACATACATGATTAAGCTACATTAAATAACCTAGGATCTTAGTTTATTGGATTTGGGTTAATGCAATCTAAATGTCAAATAAAAAAACACTTTATTTTATTAAATAAATAATTTATGTACAAATAGTTTACAAACTACAAAACCCATGAGATTTAGGGCATCAACCTAAAAAAATTTCCATGCTTGTCCTAAAGCTACTGGAATTGTACAAATACAAAGTACATAAACAAAGTATAGTAAATAAAACAATAAACTAGGACATACACTATACCCAGTAACATCTCCCACTTGCCCTGGACTAGAAGACGCATATTCTAGACCCAGACTCTCTAGGTGACCCTCAATCACGTTAGCCATAAGAGCCTTTGTAAAATGGATCAACAATGTTGTGCTCTGAAGTAATCTTCATGATGATCACGTCCCCTCGATGCAAAATCTCCCATATGAGATGATATTTGCACACAATGTGCTTCCCTCTCTTGTGCTTCTAGATTTCCTGGAATTTACCACAACGCCACTATTATCACAAAAAATGGTGATGGGCTTTGACATGTCAGGAACAACTTCCAAATATATCCAAAACTCTCTGAGCCATACAGTCTCCTTGGATACTTCACAAGCCGCTACATACTCTGCCTCCATGGTAGAGTCAGCAATGCAACCTTGCTTTGTACTTCTTCAGCTACAACTCCTCCGTTAATAGTGAACACTGATCCTGATGTGGATTTCCTAGAATCTTTATCAGTCTGAAAATCAGAGTCCGTGTTGTTAGGGTTGATGCCTTAAATCTCGTGGTTTCGTAGTTTGTAATTTATTTGTACAAATGAATTATTTATTTAATAAAATAAAGTGTTATTTTATTTGACATTTAGTTGCATTAACACAAAACCAATAAACCAAGATACTAGATTATTTAGTGTAGCTTAAACATGTATGTGGTGACATATAAGTGGGTCATGTTTAAGTAATAACCTGAAAGATCTGTAGTAGATGGATAAGGTGGGTACCTTATCCTGGTGACATTATGGATACGATCCACTTTGTAATTGTTACAATTGTTTTAAATTATTATAAATGATCTAATCTTGATCATTCATATGAAGACATGTGAGTGAGGATATCCTGTATAAAGAGTTTGTATAAGGTCGAACTATAAAATGATCTCTCTCTCTTTATAACTCTATTACTTGAAGAGACTTACATTTTACTAGGATGACCATAGGCGATTGGACCTTAATCCTGAGTGAGTTGCGAACTTCTGCGTATGAGGCCGGTCCTTTGATCTGTATAGGTGAGAGTGGCCGGTATTACTGACTCAATAAACCCACTGTTTTGAGGATTCATCTGGATGGGGAGCTGGGAACAAAGCTACACAAGAAAGAATTCACTTCTTCCTGTTGCATAGGTAAATAGATAAATTTCTCCCTTACTGATTTCAAGTCTTGAACAATGAGGTGTCTCACTCTCTCACTGGCTAAACAGGGGTTTAGTTATAGTTGGACTATAACTAATTGTTCATTAGAGGGATCAATGGTACTTAAGAAGTTAGATGTAACTACAAGGCTAAAATGGTAATTTTGACCCAACTTTAGTTATTAGCAATTTGTGAAGGGTCAACTTACCGTTGATTGGTTATAACCAATAAACACATAAATAAATCTACTGTGCAAAAAGTGCAGCTGCTGGTCTTTAGTGGACTGACTGACAATTAATGAATTTTGATTAATTTCATTAAAGAGTTTAATTAATTAATCTCGTATTGTTGGAGCTTCTAATCTATAGGTCCACAAGGTATTCTTACTAGCTCAATAAGGGTTAATGAGAAACAATTAATTTTGGATCAATTTGAATTGTTCAAATTAATTAAAAGGAACTAATTATATGAGATACAATTAATATAATGTATTTGGATATATTATAATATAAGGTTGACTGAGAGAGATAAATATTTGAATATAATTCAAAAATATTAATTATATGAATGAGATTCATATAAATACTATGGGTTAAAATTAATATGAATATGATTCATATCAAGATTATAGATTATATGAGAGAATATAAAGTTATTTTATATTTTGTGTGATATAATATAAACTATAGGTTATATAGTATATGAGATATAATATGTAGCTTGTTTTTAATTATTAATTTGATATAATTAAAATCAAAGGTAAAATAAGTGATGAAGGGAGTTATTCCCTTTCATATACACACATCATAGAGGCAGTTGATAATTTTTTTTTCATGTGATCTCTCTGCAAGATAATTATTCTCTCTGTGAAAGTTTCCTCTCAAATTCTCCTTTCTTTCCTTACCAAAATTAACTAGACAAGCCCACTCTTTTGTCTTGATTCTCACCTTGAGAATAATGAGGAAGACTTCATTGGTGGTGTCCAAGAAGTTGTGTTCTTGCTATGTTCATGATTGAAGCATTCGTGTGGAGGAGAAGAGATTATTTTCTTGCTAGAGAGAAAAATGGAAAGAAAAAGTTCTTTAGGGGTAAGTGTTTTCTCCATCTCTTTCCTCTCTGTCATTTTAGTAGAAAGCATGCTTACGGTTCTGAATGTTTTATCCTCTGTTTCCATCTTATCTGTATTATTTAAAGTTTCCAAAAATGAATTCTTAGACACAAAGCCATCAATCACTTATGCATCGAAAATCCGATTGCTTCAAGTGTATCCTATAAGAATCAAATCCTTAGCGCAATACACATGCATGTAGTCCCTCGTTCTCCGAAGATACTTGAGGATGATTTTAACTACTGTCCAATGATCTAATCCTGGATTGGACTGATATCTACTGCCAATCCCCACTACATAGTAAATTTCAGGTCTAGTACATAACATTGCACACATAAGGCTGTCAACAGCCGATGCGTAAGGTATCCGTCTCATTTCCTCAACCTCTTGAGGTGTCTTAGGACATTGTTCCTTAGACAATACAATTCCATGATTGAAAGGTAATAAACCCCTCTTGGAATTGTGCATCAAATATCTTACAAGCATCTTGTCAATATATGATGCCTGAGAAAAGGCTAGCATTTTGTTCTTACGATCCCTGATGATTTGGATCTCTAGAACAAACTACGCTTCTCCCAAATCTTTTATTTGGAATTGGACGGCTAAGCATTGTTTAACATTTGTCAGTAGACCTACATCATTCTAGTAAGACACTAAGAAAGCTACTGAATTTTTTATGATTTTCTTGTAAACACATGGCTCATTAACATTCTGGTCAAATCCATAAGATTTGATTGCAGTATCAAATCTTATATTCCAAGATTGAGATGCCTGTTTTAATCCATAAATAGATCTATCAAGCTTGCAAACCATTTCTCTTGACTTTGTTTAATGGACCCCTCTTGTTGCTGCATATAGATGGTCTCCTCAAGATTACTATCTAGAAAAACAGTTTTGATGTTCATTTGCCATATTTCATAGTCATAATACGTGGCAATGGACAACAAAATTCGAATAGACTTAAACATGCAACAGGTGAGAAGGTTTCCTCATAGTCCACTCCCTCAACTTAGATATAACCCTTTGCCACCAGTCTAGTCTTAAAGGTCTATACCTTACTGTTGGGAACGTCCTAGAACTCGTAGTTCGTGTTAAACATTCTATTTATGAATAAAATATTATTGAGTAATTTATTCAATAAAGTTGTTGATTTTGCATTCTATTATGAAAATCCAATAAACATATCCATGGCTATAGTATGAATACTTTAACTTTATATGGTGACATAAAAAGGATCAAATTAATAGTATATAGCCTAAATGGTCTAATAAGTATACGGATGAAATTGAGTATCTCATCCTGGTAACACTATTGGATGCGACCCATTTTGTAGTTAATACAAATGATGTGATCCACAGATCATTCATGTAGAGACATGTGAGTGGAGACATCCTATGCAATGAGTTTGCATATAGACTGGACCACGAAAATAGTCACTTTTGTTTATAACGACCGTTTACTGTTAAAACTGACTATTTCATTATTTAGTAACCTAGGTTAACTCGATCTTAATCCTGAGCTAGCTATGAACTCCTGTTTGATCAGGATTATCCTTTGATCTGCATGGGTGAGAGTAGTCCAACAACACTACTCAATAAGCCTTCCATTTTGGGGATAAGACCGGATAAATAGCTAGGGATATAGCCCTGCAAGATGGAATTTACTCCTACCCAATTTAGGATTAGCAGATAGGTTGTTCTCATAAGTACTGATTCCAGGTCTTGAACAATCGGGACCCCACCTTCTCTTGATAGAGAAAGGACTTGATTCATAAGAATTATGAATCAAAATTGTTCATTAGAGGGTCAGTAGGAACTTAAGGAACGAAATATATTCACAGGGGTAAAACGATGATCTTGACCCAACTGTGATTACGAATGACCTGTGAAGGGAGTTCAACTGTAGCCTTTAGTGGAGTGACCCATTAGTTAACGAATGAGGGTTAATTCGGTATAATAAGTTTAGTCAATTAATCCCAGATCGTTGGAGCCCATGATCTGTAGGTCCGCGAGGTCCTCCTGTTAGTTTGTAAATGGATTAGCTTTAGAGTAGCATAATAAGTTAATTTGAAACGTTCAAATTAGAATTAAATGGAATAGGAGAATTTATATTTAAATATGATTTAAATATATGAAGGTTGATTTGTGTAAAAATTAATTTAATATTTGATATTAAATTAATTAGAATTAATCGAATTATTTAAATAATATTTATTAATTTTATTTAAAAATCAATTTATAGAATTAATTTTACAAAATTAATAATATTTTCAATTTTAAAATCAAATTGATTTTTTGAAATCATTTGATTTTTGAAAAATTGAAAAATCAACACAAAATGGATTTATGAGTTTTTCCATTATCATCTTCAACTAGCTTACACAAATCCCATTTTACATTTGCTTCAATAACTCCAAGCATGAGCTGTATCTCATGTAACCATCTTTTTTGCATGATAGCCTGCAATAAATAAAGAAGATTGGAGTGGAATTGGGGCATGCATTCAAAGATTTCTTACAGAAAAATTTAGGCTGAAGAAACTATTCTTCAAGTGGGTTGTAGCAGTGAGCTTATCTCCAAGTTTCCTTTCATTCAAGTTGTTTTTGAGTCCCACAACTCATTCTAAAGCTCCAGGAGTATAGTAGGGAAGATCTTTAGGTGGTTCACAATAAATTTTGGAGAAGATAACCGCTGAGAATCAAGATCTTGAAGAGTTCTACAAAGGTATGACTTCAAACCCTCTTGTAATTGATGAGCATGCTTTAGTTACTATCAAAATTAATGAATTAGACTGCTTATTGATCCTTGTTGCTTCCGCTGCATGCTAATATACTCGTACAGTTACCATCTACACATCTTTTCCTCTTGTAGATCCACTTGCAACCTATAGGTTTGACCCTATTAGATTGCTCTACAAGATCCCAAACTGAATTGAAGTACATAAACTCCATTTCGAGATCCATAGTCTGATCCATTTATATTTTTCCACATCACCCATTGCCTGTTTATTGGACAATGGATCCTCAACTTCCTCATCTGATATGATAGTCAGGGTTTCTATTAAACCCATATAATGAGTAGGTGATTCGAAACCCTTCTACTATGTTGAGGCTCTCTCAACTGTTAATGTGAATGTGCTTGACTAGATGAACCAACATCAACAACTCTTATCGATGTATTAGCCTCTTCAACAACTTTTTTTGAAGTTTCAATAGTTTCATAGGAAAGTTTATTCAACACAATCTTACTGGGAGGCTTGTGCTCCTTGATGTGGTTCTCTTCCAAAATTGTAGCATTTATCGATATAAATACTTTATTCTCTTTATGATCGTAGAAGTAACCACCACTCTTTTCCTTGGGATAACCTACAAAAAGGCACAATTTTGAACAAGGTTCCAATTTCTTAATATTTTGCTCAAGCACACGTGCTAGGAAATCCCAAGTTCTACATAACCCCAAAACGAATAAGATAATTGAGTATAACTCATCATAGACTGAACCATATCCAACAAGGTTTTATTTTACCTTTCTAATATACCATTTTGCCAAGGTGCTGAGAGTTTGGATGTGATTCCATGTTCTATCATATAGTCCTAAAATCTTAAATCCATATACTCTCCATGTCAATTTAATCGAAGTGTTCTAATAGTTTTACCTAATGAATTTAAAACTCAACCTTTTACTCTTTAAACTTTTCAAGAGCTTTAGACTTATGTTGCATAAAGTAAATATAACCATATCTCGAATAATCATCTATGAAAAAAAATGAAGTATTTAAACCCTCATGTTGCATTAACATTTATAAAACCACACAGGTCCGATCATACAAGTCTTAAGGGGTCTTTAGCTCTATGACCTTTTCCAGGAAAATATCTTTTTGTCATTTTGCCTTCAAGGCATGACTCACATACTAGTAAAAAGTTTTCTTCGAACTCGCTTAGAAGTCCACTCTTAACCAAATTCTCAATCTTATTGAGATTTATGTGACCTAATCTTAGATACCAAAGATGGGCATTTTCCTTAGGAGAAATCTTTTGTCTTTTATGTTGAGTTGATGAAATTCTGAACATTTTAGTATTTAACAGCACTTTAGATGCTAACAGCCTTAGCATGTTTAAATTACTCTCTAAGTTTGCAGAACAAATATGAATACCATTCTTATAAATAAACGTTTTATCTAGACTGAATGAGATGGTGTAATGTTGTTCAAGCAAAGTTTTTACAGAAATTAGGTTTCGTTTCAAACTCAGAGCCATATAAACATTGTTTAAAAAAAAAGAAAGGATTTCTGAAAGAGTAGTTTCATGTGGTTGCAAGTGTTGAGATGACATGCCTTGTTCCAACCTGGATTGTCATCTTGCCAGTCCCGAGCTGCTGCTAGGAACTAATTCCTCGAAAAGAAGAATAAACATGATTAGTGACCCCTGAATCAATTATCCAGGCTGAATCATCATTCTCCACTAAACATGTTTCCAAAACTAGTAAATCATATTTACCTTGCTTGGCCTTCTTTTTCTTCACCAAATAATTGAAATAGTTCCTTTTTCATTGTCTTTTCTAGTTGTAGTGGAAATATTTTTCCTTGGCAACCTTGGCAACCTTGGCTTTCTTGCCCTTCTAGGATGCATCAAGGTTAGCTTTATTTCTCTGACCTCCCTTCTTCTTCTTCCATTTTTTTTGCCATAGGAAGAAGGTATAGACTTAGTTCTAGAGGTCAAACCTTTGTGGAACTTCCTAGAAGAAGTGACAACATTTGTCTCTCTCTTATGTTCCTTAACTTTCATTAAAGATTTGTAAGTATGTAACTTGTTAAAGAGGGTGGTTAGGGTGTGGTCTAGCTTGTTCATAGTGTTACTACGGAACTGAAGGAAACTCTGTGGCAAAGTTTCTAGAATAAAGCTAACTTGACTAACCTCATCAATGACGACCCCGTTTATTTCAATCATATTTAAGTGGACCATCATATTTAGAACGTGTTCTTGCATGGATGTCCCCTCTTTCATACGGACATTAAAAATGAGCTTAAAAGCGTCGTGCTTCAGTTGTGAGGACGGTTGTCCAAACATCTCTCGCAGTGAATCCATAATCTCACGTGCAGTGACCATGGATTCATGCTTCATTGCCAATACTTCGATCAAGCTGGCAAGTATGGACACTCGAGCCTTTTCATTTGCTTTTACCCACCTCTCATAAGCATCTCAAACATTTCAAGGTGCATTTTGAGTGGGAACTTAAGGATACTCCTCAAGTAGGACAAATCTTAAGTCATCGTGATGAATACAATATTGATTGTATTTCTCCAACTAGTGTAGTTACTAACAGTTAATTTATCGGCACTTAAAAAGGTTGATTGTAATGCTAGTCATTTCGAAGTTTGTTGAAACCATAAAAATTATTTATATTAGTTATATGCATAATCTATTAAAACCAATAAAATTAGCAAAAAATTAATGTATCTTATGTGACATTTAATTTTGCAATGATGCTTTAGTAAGTTAGAATAAAAGCCACCAAAGAGTGGTCAGTTATCCCTTCAGTGAATTGGGATATTCTCAACCAATCATTACACCGAAATAACTCTTATTCCTACGATGATTAGTCACCATTGTTTGGTCAAGAAATTATTAACTTGCTTAAAATTTCTTGCAAGTGTAACCCTCCATTTTAGACCCTAGAGTTCCTTCCCAATGAGCAACCTAAAGGGAAAACCCGAGGTAAAAACTAAAGAAATCCTATCCATTTCTGGAGTTTGTGATCAATTCATGAAAACACTTTTCGAAGGAGGACACAAGCAAAAGTGCCACGAAGCCGAGCATGAAACTTCACAACAAACTAATGAAAGAGACCGTAGGATGTGTTGATACACATCCCTTTTCTACTTACTATAAACACTTTCTCCATTCACCTTGGTATTGACCTATGAAAATAACTTCCAGAGGGGGACACAAGCAAGTGATGCCAGAGGCCGAGCATAGATCTCACGGTGTGAACTTTCAAGGAGAACGTGAAAGAAATTGACATATCATATACATCATTTTTTTCCCACTAAGTCTTTTAAACCTAGGGTTCTTTATTTCGGTAAATCCGGTTAATAATTTATCTAAGTCCATTGTTAAATTGGTCAAATATAACTCTTATATTAGATAGTTTAACTATATATGATTTTGTTCATTAAACACTTTAATAAACTAAATCATGTATTGCATGCTTATAAAATATTTGTCTAATTCACTTTCCAGGTTAGTTCCCAGGTAGGGGTGTTCCATTTTCGTCAACTTAAATACCCCAGCCTTAGACAAAACCTTCCTTAGACAAATGTCCTTTATAGACAATTATTTTATAAACTTAATCTTTTATTATTTCAAATTTAATCCTATTAAAAAGAAAATAAAATATTAAATTATTTCTAATCATATTAGAAATACGTTAATCTAGGTCTAGGTGAATTAATTTTATACCATTTAAAATTAACTAAAACTTATGTTTACATGCAACTCTTGATTGTAGATTTTAATTATAATCCACTAATTTTATAATAGTTATTTAATGAAATATTGAAATATATAATCGTGTATCTAATGACATTAATTAAATATAATATTTATATTTACCAAGTATTGTCATGCTCAATGCAATTCTATTTTCATTATACAAAATAACAGTTATATTATAAACTAATGAAAAAATTTAACATATCCATCATTCAACCATATAATAACATTTATAATATAGTATGATGCGTGGATATGCATAATGACACATGCTATCATATAAGATAACATTTATATTCAATATGATGCATGGGTATGCTTATAATATCATGTAACTATATAATATAACATTTATATTAAATATGATGCATAAATATTTATCCTAAGGTGAGATTTTAAAAACTATATGGCATACATTGCAACATATAAAAAATTAATCATACATCACAATTAAAATTAAATAAACAGCAAAATTGGACCAAATTTTGGCACCTCTAAAAATTAAATAAATTAATATAACATTTATATTAATTTAATTAATTAAAAAATAAGAAAATACATGACATATTCGAAAAACATGTAAAAAACTGTTGTAAAACTGCTCTAGGTATCGAACCCATAACCAAGATCTGGACATGCACGTGCATCTTCGGAGTGTAGTGGCACTCTCAACAGCACTGGCTGTGCTCAAGATGAGTGCCGCGACACTCCATATGAATTTTCCCGAGCGTCATTGCACGGTGGCAAGAGTGTCGTAGTGCTTTGGTTCAGATATCTACTGTCCTTTTAGATTTTCACCAGTTCTAGCATAGAATTCCGGCCTCCATCATGGCAAAACTTTATTACGAATGACACGAACTTACAAACTCGATTGCATGAATTTAAATGCCTAAAACAATGAACCCTTACAACTTTAAATAATTTTAAAGTAGTAAATTCTAAATGCCAAAGTTCGAAATTATCCAATTTGCAAACCAACATTCACAATGCAGTAAGCCCCCACCATTTTTCTAAAATCTGTTTCCAAAATGAAATACAAAGATACGATCTGGCTCTGATACCAACTGAAGGAATTGAATCCTCAGCAGAAGCGAGTGATCGCCTTGTATCAGTGATTTCATTTTAGAAAGAACTTAAATATAGAGAAAACATTCAAAGGATAAAAATATACTTACAACCTCTAAGCATACCTTTAAAGAAATACAGAGAAAGAGGGAAGAAAGAACTACTCATTCTTATCCATATAAGGTACCCAACCTTATCCATATACTACAAGCCATTTAGATTATTACTTAAACATGATCCAGTTGTATGTCACCACATACATGTTTAAGCTACATCATATAACCTAGGATCTTAGTTTATTAATGCAAACTAAATGCCAAATAAAATAACACTTTATTTTATTAAATAAATAATTTTTGTACAAATAATTTAAAAACTACGATATTCACGAGATTTAGGGCATCAACCTTAACACCTACCATAAACAAAACACTTTCAGTGAAAGGGAGGGGCCCCATTATTCAAGACCTGAAGTCAACACTTTAGAAAGAAATTAATCTACTTATCCTAAAGATGAGAATTAGTGAATTCTATCTTGCGAAGCTATGTTCCAAACTTCGTACTTGGATAAATCCCCAAAATGGTAGGCTTATTGAGTTAACGAGTCGGATCACTCTCACCCATACAAATTAAAGGTCTGCTCTCATAGACAAAAGTTCATAACTCACTCAAGATTGAGATCGAGTTACCTATGCTCATCCTATGAAATGTTAATCCCTTCAGTCAACAATGTTATAAAGAGAGATTAATCATTTTACGGTTTGGTCTTATACAAACTCTTTGTATAAGATACCTTCACTCATATGTCTTCACATGAACAATTTGATCAAATTGTTTGTAACACTTACAACTCTTGTAACATTTACAAAGTAGGTCATATCCGTAGTGTTACCAAGATAAAGACACTCAAACTTATTCATATACTAAAAACCATTTAGGTTGTTACTTGAACGTGATCCACATTTGTGTGTCTACCATATACTTTCAAGTTACATAAAATAACCTTGAATATTTTCTTAATGGATAATTGCATATATAAAATAATCAACAATTATTTCAAATAACTTATTAACTATGAGACTTTAGGGTATACATCTCAACAATTATGTGGATAGATCCTCATTTCTGCCGATGGATTATGCATGGGCAGAAAATTAGTTCTGTCGATGTAAGTCATTGCATTGGCAGAAACAGTTTCTGCCCACGTGATTTCTGCCCACGATAGTTGTTGCATGGGCAAAAAGTCTTTTCTATCGACGCTAGCTCAATGGACTGAAAGATTTTTCTACCCATGCATTTACTTACATGGCATTTTTGTTGGCACAATGTCAAAATGTGTGGGCAAAAGCTTTGCTAGCAGACTTTTGCCCACGCAAAAAAAAAAAAAAAAAAAAAAAACGTTGGCAGAGGCTTTGCCTACACTTTTCTTAAGATTTGCCAATGCTCTCGCAAATGTTGGCAAATTCAGAAAGGAGAAATATGACATTTTTTTTTTAAATTTTGCAAGAGATTAGCGAAAGCTCTGTCAAAATTCCTTCATCTTCAATCTCTTGACTTTTTCTAAGGATTCTAAGTGAGAACTTAGTCTCTTCTCTGGAAAGTGAGAAAACTCATCCTCCATCCTGATAGAAATCACTTTGAGCAGATAACACCAAAGCCAAAGGAAGCAAGAGATAGCAACCAGTGGCTTGACACCTCCTCCCTCCACTTTTACTTTTGTCTTTCATTTCATAGTTATATTAAGAATTATATGTTTGAGAATTCTATCAATTTTAATATGAATATGAATACCATTCATTTCCTCTCATCCATGTTCTATATCTTTTTCATCATGAGGAACTAAATTTTCAATGGGTTGAAAAGATAAACCAACATTTCTAAAAGTATGCATACGTAGAAGTATATCTTGTTTAATATGTGCTTACTTCAGCGCCTAATTCAGTCAGAACTTGGGTTAGGTAAAATGTAGTCAACTTCTCGATAGATTAAGTAACTTAGACATCATTAAACAAGGAAAGAATTAGCTTTAGAGATAGAGTTAGATCATTTAATGAAATCAACTCAACATACATTTTAGAGATATAATAAATGTGGCATTCAACATCGAGAGGTGGATTCATTATAAGAAGTTGAAACATGGATGCCTACATATGCAGTGCTCAAGGAAATGTTAGTGAATCTTCTTAACCCTACTTCTTCAATTGATTTTCCTTCACTTTTATCACCGACTGCTCTTAGTAACTATCTAAACGGTTGCCTCCATATACTTCACTATACACCACATCACATTCATCGCCTTACCATCACCAACTTGTAGTTATTAGATTGTATGGAGTTAAACCACACATACAATTGCATATAATTCCCACTTCGCCGCAAAAGATCATTAAAGCATTCGAGACACTCACGTTACTAAGTCCCTGTGTTTGACCCTAGAATTACCAGGAAACCTTGTTAGGATTTATACTTGGATTCAAAAAAGGAAAACTTGTGTTGCATTATTACAGTCACTACATACATCATTTAGGCACGACTTAAAGCTATAATCAAAAACATGAGAACATGAAATGAGAAAAACAGCTAACAAAGATCTTGTGGAATTGGAAGAATTAAAGAATGAGACAACCAATTTCAAGAGGAGATTTGGTTGCAATTGTAGATCGACAAAGGTATGTTGGTTAACCTTTTTTCTTGTCTATGTGTTTTTTAATTGTTTCAAGAAATAAAAGAACGCGATCATTCAAATCCCTTCATTTATGTTATGCATATATATGGTTGAAGTGGTCATGTTTTTAGGATTACATCTTTGAAGATTATTGTGTTTTGTGATATTGTTTGAAGATGAGCTTTTTGTGAGTATCAATCCTTGTGATTGTGAAATGTTTGTTGCAGTCAATCTTGAATGTGGTCTATTGATCATATTGAATCATCAAACTATATCTTGAGAAGATATTCTCACACTTAAGGAATGCCTAATTATTCAAAGGGAAATGGTTTTCATTTGAAGTTGGAAAGATAGAAATTCTTGTTGAGACGGAGTCATTTATTAAGGGAGAGTCTAAGTTTTCATTGAGAGAGAGTCTCACCCTAAAGGGGAGCCTAAGAGATCTTTCACTAAGTTAGTGTACGCCCCTAAGCTTGTTATATATATTAATTATGTTTAAGTCCTGTTAACCATGTAATTAATGCCTAGTAAGCAAGTCTTCGTGATGTATGTATGTATAGATGTGAAAATTGATAAGTACGTATATGATAAATAAAAAGGAAAATGAGTGTGTGTATGTTGTTAAGGAAGAAGACAATCTTCTAAGTGTTTAAGAAAAGGCTCTTGGGTGCTTTTGAGGGTAGGGAAATAAGCTAAGTATGGAAAGGTATGCTCTTGGGTAACTGATGAAGAAGCTAACACTTAGAGAGGAAATGGAAGTCCAAGCATTGAAGACATGTTAAGGTATGCGATCAACTCATCCAGATGCTATGTGGTCAATTGCTTTAAGAAAGGAAAATAAGCTTAAGAAAGGCCATGAGTTATTTGAAAAGTTGAGAAAGAGTCTAAGTTAGTGGCCAAACATATGCATGGTGTCAACCAAGATTGACTACAAAAGGTTCGCTAGGAACACTTAAGGCAAGGTGTAGCGATTAGAGCTAGCATGCGATGATCTGGAAAGAATTGGATGAATGCAAACCTTATATGAAGGGATGAAGTAAGTTATGGAAAGGATGAAACCCGGCTACGCATGCAAGTCTGGCAAAGATGCTTGAAGTAAGACAATGCGTTAATATCGAGATTATGCGATGAAATAGTGAAGGAGTCCTAAGTGGACGCAAGCTCTATGCGATGGAAATTAAGCTAAGTATGCAGCTTAATTGCCCGATTAGGGGACTATACGACAGCCTTAAGGAGGCTAAGATAAGAATAAGAATGTCAGATGGCAATTAATTAGGCAAATCTTTCATGCAAACCCAAGTATAAATAGGCTTTGTGAAGAAGGAGAAGATTTTGCCAAATTTTAGCTGACGCCTAAGGAAGAGAGAGAGTGTTTGGGAATGCTTGAAGTTCTGTGAAATTTCTAAGCAAGATTAAGGAGAATTGTGTAGTTTTCAGCCAAGGCAAGAGGAATTTGATGTTCAAATCCTAAGGTAAGCATGCTAATAAGCTTTTGAACTATTTATGGGAAGAAATTTAGTTAAATGATTGTTGGAATTTAAGTTATGATGTACAAAAGAATCCAAGTCTGAATTGATGCTATGGATGAATAAGTAGACAACTACATACGAGGAATATGCAGGCAGTTGACTAGCCAAGGTATGCGATAGAGTGCATAGGCGCAAAGTGAGGCACGTGAAATGGTTGCCACATAGGCGTAGGGGTATGCAACGAACGCAAGCCGTGTAGTTAGCGTGCAAGGCTGATTGTCGTATAGGCACTAAAGTGTGACCTCACAACCATTGTGTAACTTAGTGAAAGGGAAGCTAAGCACAAACCAAAGGAAAGGTAAATTGACTAGGTAAAAGTGATGCCTTAGTTAAGCTAAGAGACATTAGAGTCATATATGCAACAATGATGAATTAGGTATTATGTAAAGCTCAAAAGGGTGCTAATGATTCTAACCAAGTAACCTCTTCTTGTCACAGGGAAAATGCAAGTAGGAGAGGCTTAAAGACCCTTTGGATAAGTGGCTTAAAATAGTGAGTGACAAGTTTTAATGAATGTTTACAAGACAAGTTTTCATAAATGATTTAATGCATAGGCAACTTACCTAAAGTTTTATGATATGATGTTTTTATCGCATGCTTTAAAAAAAAGTCGATCCCATGATCTATGTTTTAAATGATAATGTTACTTATGAATTTAGCGTGCGTTTTCTAGTAAGTCTATGCCATGTTTTACATAATGATGATGTTTTATCAAGAGATTTTATAAACATGCTCCATGTTTTACAAGGCATCATGCGATGTTATGAACTCTGATCTATGATGTTTTAAATGAGAATCATGATTATATGCTTTAAATGATTTACGCCTTGTATGCACCTTACTCCTATGTTGGTATTGAAGGCATGATAAGGTACTTAGTTTTCAATTATGCTATGCTGGTGCTGAAGGTATGACAAGCCACCTAGATGGAAAATATGTGATGGTCCTTGACACTAAAGTTATGGCAAGGTGGGTACAATCTAATTTAGCTTTGCGTGCATGTAGGACCATGTTACTGATTTTGGTGAGATCGAGCAAAAGGGATCTCTCTTAACATTGACTATAAGGTGATTGAGCAAAAAGGTTCTCACCTCAGTCCCAGCTTATGTTTCAGGGATTGAAAAAATGGCTCTCCCCATGTTCAGATAGAGGAGTAGTGGTATCTTTTTACAATATGATTATGATGAGTTCAGGGTTTTCAGTTAATATGATTCATATTACCATTTTTTTATTTCAAAACCCTGATTATGAGCCAGTGATGTTTAAATAAAAGCATGTTTATAATATTTATAAATGAAATCATGTTTACATTATTTATGATTGAAAATAATGGTTTCTAATAGTCACTCATTGAGCATTTTTAAGCTCATGTTTTCAAATGTTTTCCTCCCTAGGTAGTAGTTGACGTCTCGGAGACGAGTAGATCTGCTACTCAGTCACTTAATAGGATTTTTCAAAGGAACTCAAGTCTAGATGGTCCACTATGTTTGTTTAACCCTGTTTACATTTATACATGTCATGGGAAGTCAGGATAAAGACTTGAGTCAAAGTTTGTAAATATTTGCTACAGTTTAAATACTTATGTACTGTTGTGAATTTTGAATGTTAGCATCTGTGTTGAGTTAATGTAAGATGTGAAAATTATCTGGCATGAGTATGGTATTGTCTATCAGGTTAACAGGTGCTTAGGAAACATGTTTATGATTTTATGATAAACCGTAGTTGTCATAAGAGGGTTGACAATTAATGTCTTCACATCCCTTATTTGGTTTAGAGGATAATTTGGAGAAGAGTGTGACAATTTGGTATCAGAACATAAGATTTTGGGGATAGAGTCATGTATTAGATTAGGAGCATGTGAATAATATTATGAGCTTAATAATGTATATGTGATGGACTAACTTAGTAGATGGCAAAAAGAGATTGTGACCCTACTGGAGATCCTCTAGCTTGAAGGGATTCAGATTCAGTTAGAGGACTAGTAATGCAAGAAGCTACATTAGAGGAAGAGTCAAGTACCCTTCAAGTTAGAGTTAATCTTTAAATGGAGGATAGAGTTTTTGACAGAATTCCCTAGAGGTTGGCAGCTAAGGTAGGATCTGTACAGGCAGATGTTGAGAAAAAATATGGTATAGAGAGGATAAAGGCACTAGGTTCCACAACATTCGAGGGTACTACTAACCTAGTATATGCCAAATCATGGATAATTCAAATGGAAAATTATTTTGAGGTAACAGATTGTCCTGAGGACTGTAAGGTTAAATTAGTTGTATTTCTGCTACAAAAAAGAGCAGAACCATGGTGGAGAGTAATAGACTCCAGGAGGAACAAGTCAGAACTGATGACCTAGGACGAGTTTAAGCAAATATTTGAAGAGAAGTACTATCTCACTTCATTTCGTGAGCGCGAAGAGGAATGAGTTTCTGAGACTGGTTCAGGGAAATATGACAGTAGCTGACTATGAGCAGACGTATATCGAGCTATCTAGGTATGTTTCCACGATTATAGTAGAGGAGAAATAAAAATGCAAACGTTTTGAAACTAGTTTGAGAAGGGAGAGATAGACTCCCTGATGGCTTCAACCAACTGGGCGAATTTTTCCTAGTTAGTTGAGCCGGCGATGTAAGTAGAAGAGAGCCTAGCAGGGTTTAGGCAAGACAAAGGAGATTTTAGAGGTGAGAGATGGAGGTTTACTCCAAGAGTCTCACACAGGAAACAGTTTAAATCCCGTTATGGTAGGCCAGTGACTTTCCAAGGAAGTTTAGTGGGAGGTCAACAGCGGAAGAGTGGATAGAAATTTGGCCAGTCAGCCGAAGGATCTAGTTCAGGTTACATAGGAGAGGCTAGCGCCAGTTTAGGCAGGAGACCACTTTGTGCTATCTGTGGTAAGTCTCATTCAGGGCCATGTTATGAGGGATAGAACATCTGCTATTAGCGTGGGCAGACATGACATTATAAGAGGGAGTGTCCTCAGTTGGCTATAGGAACATAGGTTGGCCAGAGAACAATATCACAGACAGTAAGCCAACCAGAACAGGTACGATAGGTGATGAGGGCACTAGTAATGCCAAATAGAAGAGTGTTGCAGGATGGCCTTGACAGTAGGGTAGAGTATGTGCAATGAACCAACAGAAGGCTGAGGATGCACCAAATGTGGTAACCGGTATGATATTTATTTGTGATACACCTGCTAATGTTTTATTTGATCTAGGGGTTACTCATTCATTTATTTCTAGCATGTTTGCAATGAATATTGTTAGGATGCTAGAAACTATGTCTGAAGAGTTAGTTATTTCCACTCTTGTTGGTGATGTGTTAATAGTTAATGATTATTATAGAAACTATATAATTGTAATTGAGAAACAGAGTATGATGATTGATCTGATACCCTTAGAATTGTTAGCATTTGATGCGATTCTAGGGATTAATTTTCTGTTTAAATATCATGTTACTGTTAACTGTCACAAAAAGAAAGTAACATTTAAACTGCCAGATAGAGCATATATGGTATTTACAATAGAGAGGAAATTGTTTCCTACATGTTTAATTTCAGTAGTGAAGGCCAGAAAGTTGTTGAGAAAAGGATGTACAACCTATCCGGCACCAGTAACAGTTTCACAGGCAAAGAAAATAAGACTGGAAGATGTCTTTGTCGTGCAAGAGTTTATTGATGTGTTTCCTGAGGAATTATCAAAATTACCACCAGATAGAGAAGTGGAGTTTACTATAGACCTGATTCTAGGAACAACACCTATTTTACAAGAACCTTATAGGATGGCACCCATTGAGTTGAAGGAGTTAAAGACTCAAATGCAGGAATTAGTAGATAAAGACTATATTAGACCTAGTGTGTCGCCATGTGGAGTACCAGTCTTGTTTGTGAAAAAGAAAGATGGCACACCTAGGTTGTGCATTAATTATAGAAAATTAAATAAGGAAACTGTATGGAACAAGTACCTATTACCTTGTAATAATGATTTATTTGATCAGTTAATAAGGGCATCAATGTTCTCTACAATTGATTTAAGGTCGGGTGTTAGCTCTAAAAAAGAGCTAATATTCCTAGCTTAATTTAAGCTTGTTATTGGATTTTTATGTGTTTATTTCAATAATTTTTAGGTACCGAGCAACCAAGAGGTATAATTAACCATTTGATGAAGATCAGGGTTAATTTGAAGCAATTTGGAGTTAATTTGAACATTTGGGCATAAAAAAAGTTGAAAAGACCAAAATGCCATCGAGTTTGAGGCAACCATCGAGCACCATTGGGTACCATCGAGTAAAAGGTTGTCGAGTAATCAAGAAAATGCTATCGAGTGAACGAGGATCGAGTATCAAGCTGTTGAGTAACTGGCAGTGGATGCAGCATTACAACACTATTCGAAACGTCGCGACGCTTCGAGTTGAATCACCGTCAGCATCCCAACGCATCCAGACGCTTCACTCCAATGCTTGAAGGTAGAAGCATCAGCGTTGCAACACTTCTTTAGAGTGTTGCAACGCTGCGAAAATGACGGACATGGAGCCGAGCGCGCGCAACCGAGCGTTGGGCTAAGCATTGAACTGCTTGTCTAATGCTTCCCTCTCGCGGCATTGTAAGCATTGCAATGCTGCGATGAATCCTATAAATATATCTCCTCGGCCCTAGGTCAGAAGAGGCTGAATTTTGGGGGTATAGGCTGAAAGTATGGAGGCCGAAGTCAGGCTTTCTTCTTCTTCTATTCCCTTTGATTTTTAGTGTCCTTAGGTTAGATTTATTTTATTTTCAAATTATGAATTTTATTTGATTGTATCCCATTGGTTTGTCTATGAATCAATGAGGTAATCTTTCGATTAGTTCTTGGATTAAGCATTCTTGTATTTTGATGTGTTTCCAGTTCAATTTTTATGCTTAAATCTAGAATTATGTTTTTCTTAAATCTTGTTTAATTTAGACTTGCTCTTATGTGTTGGATTGATGCCCTTATCATGAATGCATGTCATCGCTAGTTAAATTCAAATTCGCACACATCCTTGTATCGTCCATGCTTTGAATTTACCCTTGTAGCACAGATTAGATAATCATGCTTAGGTTTTTTTTAGGCTATCCATTAATCTTTGCATTGCATGTTTAATCTAGATTTAAGAAACATATAAATTATTTGAACATGACTTTCCTGACACTTAATCGACATAGTTGAATCCAGAATCTTAATGCATGTGTTTTTAGTTTTGTATGGCCGCTAAGAACCCAATTGCATCTAGGAGCATGTAGGTTAGTCAGGGCATGACTTTGCAGCCTCAACTATGAATTAGGATGCTTGATCAATTCAGATCATTTAATTTTCGGGCTTATAGAGATTAGTTAATTCACACCGATTGAGTAGCTATGCATGCATAAATCAAATATATGATATTTTTGCTGAAAATAGTGATTTAATTTACATTGAATGACTACTTGATCTGAGAACTAAACGAATCCATTATCGTTTCTTATATCCATTGCATTTTACTTTTACTTGCATGTTTTCAATTTCGAAACCAAAAACCAAAACCTAGTTTTTACTATTTTTCCATGATCAAATATAACTAAAAAAAAAATTAATTCTTCGCTTCTCTATAGTTTGACCCCGCATTTTCCTCTGTTGCTACATTTTAGTAGTAACAGGAGTAGTTCAAGTATTTTATAAATTTTTCTTTTGTTTCGATTTGAAGTCGAATTAACAACATCGATTCTCGAGTCCGAACAAAAATTATCATCAATTGAAGGTTAGGGAGTCACATATCCCTAAAACGGCATTCAGGACACAGTATGGGGCATTATGAGTTTCTAGTTATGCCTTTTGGTTTGACTAATGCCCTAGCGGGATTTATGGATCTGATGAACAAGATATTTCATCAATATCTAGACCAGTTTGTGATTGTTTTCATAGATGATATCCTTGTTTATTTAGATAGTAGGGAAAAATATGCGGAGCATATGAGGAAATATTACAGATACTACGTGAGAAATAGTTATACACCAAGTTTAGTAAATACGATTTCTGGCTCGATCAGGTAGTGTTTATAGGACACGTAGTGTCTGCAGCATGTGTTATTGTTGATCCTCAGAAGACAAAAATTATAATTAAATGGGAATGACCTACCTCCATAACAGAAGTACATAGTTTTCTTGGACTAGCAGGTTATTACATGAGATTTATAGAGAATTTTTCAAAGATTGCTCTTCCATTAACTAGCTTAACTAGAAAAGGTGTTAAGTTTGAATGGACAGACAATTATGAGCAGAGTTTTCAAGAATTGAAACAATAGTTTCTACACCAATCCTAACTCTTCCAGTTCCAGGAAAAGAATTTGAAAATAATTGTGATGCCTCTAGACAGGGCTTAGGTTGTGTGTTGATGCAGAAAGGAAAAGTAATAGCTTATGCATCCAGACAATTGAAGAAGCATGAAGGAAATTATCTTACACATGATTTAGAGCTAGCAGCTATAGTTTTAGCTCTAAAGATTTGGAGACATTATTTGTACGAAGAAAGATGACATATATTTACTGATCATAAGAGTATGAAATATATCTTTGATTAGAAGGAGTTAAACTTGAGACAGGGTCTCAAGTAGGTAGAGTTGATTAAAGATTATGACTGCACCATCAACTACCACCTAGGTAAAGCTAATGTGGTAGCTGATGCAGGAACTTAGAGTTGCTCATGTAGCATTAATAGTAGGTGGCCAAAGTGAAATGTTGGCACATTTTTAGGTAAGGCTTACCTTGATAGATGAGATTATCAGAGATCAACTAATAGACTCTAGTCTCATAAAGATAGTGGATGAGGTTAAAGGACAACAAAGGTCAGATTATGAGCTGAGACAGGATGGAGCCCTAATGAAATAACACAAATTATGTGTTCCTAATGATGAGACTTTGAGAAATGCAGTATTGGAAGAGACTCACAATTCAGCATATGCTATGCATCTAGGCAGTACTAAGATGTATAGAACTTTGAAGAAGTCTTATTGGTGGTCTGGAATGAAGAAAAAGATAGCAGATTATGTAGATAGATGCTTGATCTACCAGCAGATTAAGTCATAGCATTAGAGGCCATTAGGTTTACTTAACCTATTTCTAGTGCCTGAATGGAAATGGGAATATGTTACTATGGACTTTCTTTTTTGCCTACCAAGGACACCCAATGGTTACGATGGTATCTAGATGACTGTTGACAGGATGAAAAAGACAACTAAGTTTTTGCTAGTTCAAGCTACTTCGACACTTGATCAGTTAACCAAGCTCTATATCGATGGAGTTGTGATCTAATTTGGAGCTCTAGTATCGATTGTTTCAAACAAAGATCCCAAGTTCACTTTTATGTTCTGGCCTAGTTTGTAGGAAGCATTAGTTACTAAACTGCATTTCAGTACGACATTCCATCCATAGACCGATGGATAATCAGAGCGAACGATACAAACTTCAGAAGATATGTTTAAGGTTTGTGTGTTACAGTTCAAGGGAAGTTGGGATACACATCTATCATTAGTAGAGTTCACATATAATAACAGTTACCATTCCAGCATCAGTATGGATTCGTATGAAGCCTTATATGGCAGACCTTGTAGAACACCAGTTTGCTAAAATGAAGTTGGCGAAAGATATTATTGGGGCTAGAGTTAGTTCAGATGACTTTTAAGAATGTTAAGATAATACGTGAGAACTTGAAAACAACTCGAGACAGATAAAAAAGTTATACTGATAAGTGAAGAAGAGAACTCGAGTTTATAGTTGGAGATTGAGTGTTCCTTAAGTTATCACCCTGGATAGGAATACTCAAATTTGGCCAAAAAAAAAGGGAAAGGAAAGTTGAGTCTAAGATATATAGGACCCTACGAGATAGTTGAATGGGTCGGTGAGCAGTTTACAGGTTAGCTCTCCTTGCAGAATTATCTAGGATACATGATGTTTTCTATGTATCCAAGTTGAGGAAGTATGTTCCAGATCCTGCTCATGTATTATGTAAACAATTAATACAGTTGAAAGAGAATTTGTCCTATGAAGAGGAACTAATGCATGTATTGGATAGGAAAAAGCAAGTACTGAGAAATAAAACCCTTCCATTGGTTAAAATGTTATGGAGTAACCATCAAATAAAAGAAGCTATATGGGAAGGTGAAGAACAGATGAAAAGCAAGTACCCACATCTTTTCCGATAGCTGAATTTGAGGCTAATTTCAAGGACGAAATTTTTCTATGAGGAAGGTAAATTGTAAGCGTGTAAGTTTTTTTTTTATTAATTAATTATGTTTAAGTCCTCTTAACCATATAATTAATGCCTAGTAAGCAAGTGTGTGTGATGTATGTATGTAAAAATGTGAAAATTGATAAGTATGTATATGATAAAAAAGGAGGAAAATGAGCATGTGTATGTTGTTAAAGAAGAAGAAAATCTTCTAAGTGTTTAAGAAAAGGCTCTCGGGTGCTCTCGAGGTCAGGGAAATAAGCTAAGTATGGAAAGGTATGCTCTCGTGTAACTAGTAAAGAATGATAAGTCTTAAAAGAAGCTATTATTCTTAGCTTAATTTAGGATCGTTATTAAATTTTGCATGTTTATTTCCTTATTTTGTAGGCATCGAGCAACTAAGAGGTAGAATTAATCATTTGTTGAAGAATGAGGTTAATTTGAGCATAAATAACCAATGCCCTTACTGGAGCGTCACAATGCTCATAATTGGCCTAAGCCAGACGCTCGTTCAATGCTTAAATGCAGAAGCTTTGAGTGTAGGGGAGCGTTGAAATGTTGCTGCAAGCGTCATAATGCTCCGGAGTTGAATCGTCGCCAGCGTTCCAATGCATCTAAATGCTTGAACTTCAACGCTAACAGATATAAGCATCAGTGTTGCAATGCTTCTCTAGAGCATTGCGATGCTGCAACGATTGAGGGACAAGCAACGAGGTGTGTGCAAGTGAGCGTTGGACCATATGTTGGACTTCTTGCCTGATGCTTCCTTTTAGCTGCATCAGCGTTGTAACGCTATTCCAAGCGTTGCAACACTGCGTTGATCTCTATATATATTTCTTCTCGGCCCTAGGTCGAATTATGTTGAACTTAGGAGGCCAAATTGATGGAGGCCGAAGTAAAACTTCATCATTCTCCATTTTCTTTCAATTTTTAGTATCTTTAGTAATTTATCGAGTAGATGTCTGATTGTAGATTCTCATCCTCCATGGGAAGGTACGGTTTTGGTTTCTTAGTTAAGGAATTCAGAGGAACTCAATGTAATTTTATGAGATTTCAATTTAATGATTTATTCAAACTTGTTTATGGGTTTTGATCTGAATCTATATGTATGAATTGCATGATTTTAATTGTTGATTGATGCCCAATAATTTTGTCGTGTAATTCTCATGCTTTGAGATTACCTTGTAATATCTTATACGTGTTTATAGGTTAATCCCATTGGAAGCAATAGGTTAGTTAGGCAAAAAGGACTGTTCCTAGCAACCTAGAGAAAAACCGTATTGATTGTTTAATTAGACGTTGGAAATTAACACTCATCTTAGCATAATACCTAGAACTTAATGCAATTTGTTAATTTGTATGGAGCGAATTCGTTTTCTGTGCATTTTGATTAATTAGATAATTAGGACCATTGGTTGGGATTCCAATCAATTGGACTAAGCATAAACGAGAAATTTAAGTCATAAATTGGGTCGATGATCTAAATTACATTGGGTAAATTCACTCCTCTAAACTAAGACATCTTGGTTAATTCCGCTTTTATCTTTACTTTTCTCGTATTTTTTTTTTATTTTCACGCAATTTCAATTATCCAACCACACCAACCCCCACTCCCCCGCCCCCCAATTTATCCATATAACTAAAAATGAGCTTCGATGAACTAATCTTCCACACTTCCCTGAGGTTTGATCCTGGACTTGTCGCTTGTACTACTAGTTAGTTTGATGATTTATAAATATTATTTGTGTAGGCTTGGGTTTATGGGCGACGGTAAATTTGACGTCGACCAAGGAAGCTAACACTTAAAAAGGAAATGAAAGTCTTAACCGTTGAAGACATGTTAAAGTATGTGGCTAATTCATCCAAATGCTATGCGGCCAATTGCTTTAAGAAAAGAAAATAAACTTAAGAGAGACCATGAGTTATTTGAAAGGCTAGGAAAAAGGCTAAGTTCATGGCCAAGCATGATGTCGACCAAGATTGACTACATAAGGTTTGCCAGGAACACCTAAGGAAGGTGAAATGATCAGGGCTAGCATGTGATAAGCTGGAAAGGATTGGATGAACACAAACCTTATGTGAGGGATGAAGTAAGTTATGGAAAGGATGAGACCCGACTAGACATGCAAGTCTGGTGACGATGCTTGAAATAAGTCAACGCGTTAATGCCAAGACTATACGATGAATTAGTGAAGGAGTCCTAAGTAGATGCAAGCCCTATGCGATGGAAATTAAGCTAAGTATGCAGCTTAATTTCCTGGTTAGGGGACCATGTGGCAACCTTAAAGAGGCTAAGATAAGGATAAGTATGTTAATTGGCTATTAATTAGGCAAACCCCTCATACAAACCCAAGTATAAATAGACTTTGTGAAGAAGGAGCAGGTTTTGCCAAATTTTAACTGACGCCTAAGGAAGGGAGAGAGTGCTTGAAGTTTTGTGAAATTTCTAAGCAAGATTAAGGAGATTTGTATAGTTTTTAGCCTAGGCAAGAGGAATTCAATGTGCAAATCATAAGGTAAGCATGCGAAAAAGCTTTTGAACTATTTATGGAAAGAAATTTAGTTAAATGATGGCTGGAATTTAAGTTATGATGTTCAAAATAATCTAAGTCTAGATTGATGCTATGGATGAACAAGTAGGCAGCTGTATACGAGGAACATGCAGGCAGCTGACTAGCCAAGGTATGCGAGTGCATAGGCGCAAAGTGAGGCACGTGAAACGGTTGGCACATAGGTGTAGGGGTATGCGATGAACACAAGCCGTGTAGTTAGCGTACAAGGTTGATTGACGCATAGGCACTAAAGTGTGACATCGCAACCATTGTGTACCCGAGTGAAAGGGGAGCTAAGCATAAGCCAAAGGAAAGGTACGCATAAACACTAAGTAAAAATGATGCGTTAGTTTAGTTAGGAGGCAATAGAGTCATGTATGTGACAATCATGAATTAAGTATTATGTAAAGCTAAAAAGGGAGCTAATGATTCTAACCAAGGGACCTTTTCTTGTCATAGGGAAAATGTAAGTGAGAGAGATAATGATAAGGATAAGTGACTTAAAATAGTGAGTGATAAGTTTTAATAAGTATTTTCATAGACAAATTTTCATGAATGATTTAACCCATAGACAACTTATTTAAAATTTTATGATATGATGTTTTTATTGCATGCTTTAAAAAGAAATCTAATCCCATGATCTATGTTTTAAATGATAATGTTACTTATGAATTTAGCATGCATTTTCCAGTAAGCCTATGCCATGTTTTACAAAATGATGATGTTTTATCAAGAGGTTTATAAACACGCTCCATGTTTTATAAGGCACCATGCGATGTTATGAACTATGATCTATGATGTTTCAAATGAGAATCATGCTTATATGTTTTAAATGATTTACGCCTTGTATGCACCTTACTCCTATGTTGGTACCAAAGGTATGGTAAGGTACCTAGTTTTCAATTATACTATGTTGGTGCCGAAGGTATGGCAAGGCACCCAGGTGGCAAATATGCGATGATCCTTGACACTAAAGGTATGGTAAAGTGGGCAGGATCTAATTTAGCTCTGTGTGCACGTATGACCATGTTATTGATTTGGAGAGATCGAACAAAAGGGCTCTCTCTCAATATTGGTTGTAAGATGATTGAGCAAAAGGGTTCTCACCCCAGCCCAGGCTTATGTTTCAGGGATTGAGCAAAAAGGCTCTCAACATGTTCAGGCAGAGGAGTAATGGTATCTTTTTACAGTATGATTATGATGAGTTCAAGGTTTTCAGTTAATATGATTCATGTTATTAGTTTTTATTTCAAAACCTTAATTACGAGCTTGTGATGTTTAAATGAAAGCATGTATATAATATTTATAAATGAAAACATGTTTATATTATTTATGATTGAAAAGAATGTTTTCTAATAGTCACTCACTGAGCATTTTTAAGCTCAATGTTTTCAAATATTTTCCTTCCAAGATAGCGGTCCACTTCCCATAGACCAGTAGATCTGCCAGTCAGTCACTTAACAGAATTTTTCCAAGGAACTCAAGTGCAGGTGGTCCACTATGTTTTTTTAAGCTTGATTACGTTTGTACATGTTATGGGAAGTCAAGATAGAAACTTGAGTCAAAGTTTATAAATATTTGCTACAGTTTAAGTATTTATGTAATGCTGTAAATTCTGAATGTTAGCACGTGTGTTGAGTTAATGTAAGATGTGAAAATTATCTGGCATGAGTATGGTATTATCTATCAAGTTAACAAGTGCTAAGGAAACAGGTTTACGATTTTATGATAGACTGTAATTGTCATAAGAGGGTTAGCAATTAGTATCTTCACATCCCTTCTTTGGTTTAGAGGATAATCTGGGGAAGGGTATGATAGTAGGCTATTTGAATGTCACTATAATTGTAATTTATTTACAGATAAATACAACGCTTAATTGCTTGACTTTATATTAGTGAAATTATCTTTTTTTTGCACACTGCCCTTAGATGTAGGTGGTATTGCACTTATTTGGATTACTAATTTTTTTTTTTAGTTTTCTTATATATGCTCTACTATATATTCTAGCACTTGTTGTAACATTGTGTGTGTAACAAGTTAAGTGTCAAACAATCTCTCTTTTTAGAATTGCTCTAAGCTAAGCACACTTAACTTAAGTTCCTATGATAGAGAAACTCGAACACTACAATTCTTCTAAAAAATCTCCCAATTCATTTTTCTTTCAAAAAGTTCCCACAAACGTTGATATACTTTAATCAAAACCATAACAAAGAAGTTCTTGTTATGGATATAGAGATTCGACCTTGATGAAGTTGGAGTTAAGTTTATTTGGATTTATGTTTAACTACAATTTTAGATATTGACTTTTTTGTATTATTGAAGTCCACCAGAGGCAAATTCTTAAGAAATCTCTTGATTTTAGATATTTAACAAATGCTCATTGATGTGATATCAAGTATTTATGGCTCTTGGAAACGACTTAATTTTTTAAACAAAAACTTATGAGTACATGAGTTTTGGATTTATATAAGCCGAAACATGGTTTTTGGTGATTTTAGCTAGAGCATTTGTTATGGAATTATGACATTGAGTCATGGAACATCAATTTGTAAATGTTTATAGCCTTGTTGTGGCCTGAGAATTTATGTTCATCAACTTGAAATTGTTTTCAAACCACTTAATTTTGTATCCTAAGATGATTTTCCAGATCACCTATGTGAATGTGTTTCCTTAGCGTGGATATGATATATATGAAATCTTTGGAACTTACTTTGGCGTACAAAAAGACTTTAAGTCATGTGTTGGAATTCTTTACCTGTTGGGGTCGCTCTACGTACACGTATGATTAAAGATTTACTCTGCTACGTACATGGAGATTATTTAGTGCATAATATGTGACTAGAAATTTGGTTTGCTATGTACCTAAAGATCACTCGATGCATAATATGAATATAAATTGCTCTGCTATATATCTTGACACTACTTGATGTATAGTATGACTAAAGATTGCTCTCTTGTGTGAGATTTCACTACGTTGGTATGACTAGAGATCAGGGTATAGATTTGATTTGATGATGGATTTTCTTTTTACCAAATTACATTTATGTTTTGAAGAGTTAAGATTATAAAATTTGTTTATGAACATTTTGTCTCAAGTTTAAATGGTTCATGACGTACGTTATTTTACAAAGTTTTAGTTTGAAGTTCTTTTTAAGATGAAAAAAATTACCTGAAATCATTAATATTAGTATTACTTTTATTATTTTTAAAAATCTTACCACTCACTAGACCTTTTAACTCATTCTTTTCCTTAAATAATTTTCATCAGGTACCACGAGAATATCCAATAGGCCTACCGTGAGAGCGACCTCTTATCTCTTGTATGTATGTTTCATTTTACACAGTAAATGTTTAAAAATTTGTTTGCTTTTTAAACTAAAGTGGCTAGCATTACTTTTGAGGACATTATTATTGGCACTATTGATGTGATTCACATTATGTTATTATCCTTTACCCCTAGTTACTTTACCATAGTTTACTCTAATTAGAGTTACCATGGTATGTTCATTTCATATGCCTTTCTGTATGGGGTCTCCTATATAAAGAGCTAGGGTTCTAGGGTTTCATATATGAGCTAGCTTTGAGTGATTTCATTCTTCTGATTTTATTTCTACAATATAAGCTTCCTCTCTAATTCGAAAAGTGGATGTAAACTTTGGTCAAACAACTATAATCGTCGACTTCGTTATCTTCTTCCCTCTCTCCTTATTTTATTAATTTGCTTTTGATTATCTCTTATTTGTTCTTATTACTTACTGAATGTGTTTTAATAGTTATACCATGTATTATTTATGATGGTTACAGACTGAAACTTTAGGGTGTTTAGACTTCAAATTTCAAGTGGGTGGAATGACCTACTATAGCACACTTCGTGTTTGGGGTTTCAATTATAATAGTTGGTATTTTCATCTATTATTATCTATAATTAACTATGGTATTATTGTTTTAAATCCCTCTTTGTTTTAGTGTTAATTACCATTTCCTACCTGGTCTAAAATACTTTGCACCCAAACACGGATTATTATAATAGTCTACATCCCAAACAAAGACTAACCTGTAAACTATTATAACTCGTAAACTATAATAACCAACTTAACTCGTCAAACATTTTCAATGTTTTTCAATTGTTGGTTTATGACTATGTTGTGGTTATCAATTTCTAAATTGATTAATGACATATGTGTGATTAGGCACAATTGATTATGGAATTGGAGTGCGAAACAAACTATCTAGGGGTGTGTTCCTTTTCAGGCGTGATTTATTCGATTTTCAGGGGAAATTCTACCAAAATTTTTATTGATTTTGAGTTATTAGAATTCTTTTATAATAATTTTTACATTGAATGGGTTCACTAGCCATTTATTTTTAAAAACATTTTAGAGTTTAACATAGATTCTGTAGTTTAGTTGAAATCGATAGTTGGGATGCCACATCCTAAGTTTGGTTAGGTAAGGTAATATGGGGCGAGGTGTGTCAAGCGTTGATAATGGTCTAAAAATTCCCAATAGTGATCCCAGTAAAGGTTTTAAAATTCCAGTGTGAGCGATGAAAATTAGGAGGAAATGGATTTTGAGAGTTGTAAGTGCAATCAGGTTAAATTTTGCTAAGAATGTCTTTGCAAATGTGCATGAAATTTCAACAGCCAAAGAGTTTTGGGAGAAACTTGATGTATTTTATCAGACAAAGAGCATCTCAAACTGATTGTACCTGAAAGAACGGTTTCACAAGCTATAGATGTTGGAAGGTATAAAAATCTCAGATCATCTGGGCATTCACAATAGGATCATGTCTAAGTTGGAGATGATGAAAGTGAAAGATAGATGATGAAGATAAGGTAGTTAGACTATCCCTATCACTCCCCCTTCTTATGAACACATGAAGTCAATCTTGATGTACAGAAAGGAAACTTTAAACTTTGATGAGGCTAGTAATAAACTTTTGTTAGAGTATAGAAAACTGAAGAAAGGCCATTCTTAAAAATAAGAAAGACTAGTAGCTTGTTAAGAATATTAATACTAGTAGCTAGTAATAAACAAGAGGATATTAATACTAGTAGCTAGTAATTGGAAGAATAAGAAAGACCTCGTATAGAAAAAGGTTGTTAAGAATATGGACAGTTTAGACACATGAAAAGGGTTTGTCTTAATAAAGCAAGTTTGCGAAAGGGTTGGTAAATCGTTTTTCTGAATAAAGATAGTATTCATCCTTATGGTATGTTCAATGTAGCATGATAGAGGATGTGATGTTAGCAGTTCCACAAGTTTACACACGTAACGTATACAAAATTAATAAAATAACTACCAACATTTCTCCACTTGAGCTTCTCGATCTAATGTTTTACCAACGCCACTCCCAAACAAATAAGTAGTGTTCTAGTGATCCCTCCCACCACTGCCAATATAGCATTCGGAAGCCAATTTGTTTTATAATCTTGTGGGATAGTCAGCCATGTTGCTGACATGAAAGCCGTCGCCATAAAAGCCACTGATACCCACGTTACTTTGTGAGTAATCATCAAAAGATGCAACAATAATCTCCTTTTGAAAGGGATGATGCTGACTAAAACCAAAATAATACACAAAGATGTTGAGAGTGCAATGCTATTGCTTATAACAAAAACCTTGTAACCTTTTCTATTTCCGAATACTGATTGTCCCATTACTGGTCCGTCTTGGTGGACACTGCCGGGAGGGATTATGATTGCAGAAAATGTAACTGTGGTGATCAATGCTGCCACTAAAGTTACCGTCTTCCTTGCACTTTGTAGCGCCTCTTTATACATATCGTGTTACTTCTGCCGTCGACCACGATTCTTCTTCTCCATTTTGCTCATCAATACCTGTTATGAAATCGAAAAACCAAGAAAATAGAAATTGTAAAGCAATAAACGGGGCAGAGGGAGAAATTCAGAATATAGCTGATTCAAGATATTCCATCAATACCTTACGCCGCTCTTTGCTTAGTCGCTTTTGTTTTCTCACATCCTTTGGAATTGACTCATTTTTTTTCTCCCTTATTATGATAATCCTCGTCTAAATAATTCCTTTGTGAATCAAGCTCCATGTTTCGATTGGAAGATTGCATCCTTTCACCTTCCAAGCTAATTGGAATAGTTGAATTATTAGTCGGTTCTCTTTTGTTCTGCTCGTCCATGTTCTTCAACATGTCGTCAAGAATTTGGACTGTTTCATTAGTACTGCCATTGCTTATGAGGTGGTCTAGCATGTCAAGGACCGTCTTCCCTTCATTGTTCTGAGAGTTTACCGGTATACTTAAATGGTTGATCAAGTACTCTACAAACTGCAACATTTTGTTAACCACACGATATAAGAAATAAACATATCAAATTTCACAAAAGAATTTCTTCAATTTCATGAGTAGTAGTTCCCTATTCTATTAGACTTTTTTATATTCAATAATGCATATTAAAAAATATTTAATAGGTCAAAAACTCACATTGTTGGACTGCAACTAAAATCTCTCATCGACTAGGTAATTAAGAGAAGATTCATAGAAGTATATAAGAACAACAATCTCTGATTGTATGAAAGCTTTTGAGTGAAACCAAAAGCAAAACCATGAGGCTTATGCTCAAAGTGGATCATATCATATTGTGGACATATTTGGAGGGTCGTTATCCCTAACACAAGTGGTATCCGAGTCTCATGCCTCTTACACTTGGTCGAGTTGGTGTTGGTGTACCAATAGACTTTGGTATAAAAGGAGTTGACCTAGTTAAAAGAGATTGTTCGGAAAGTAAACACAGGATGGATGACTATTTGAGGAGAGAGTTTGGGGTAATATTTTTTAAAGTAGAGGAATCTCCTAAACAATGTGTTTGAACTTTTTCTATATTATCCTGGCCAACATAAAGTTCTAGATTTGTCACTGCTTTTATGGTGGATGCTCATTTGGCACACCTATTCAAAAATAATTATTTGGTAATTATCTTTCAACAAGTGTGTGTATCGTTTAACATTAATTTAAAAAGTATTTAAGAAGTCTGTTTGAACTTTCAATTTTGTGTCAATAATAGTTGTTCAACTTAATTATCTAATAAAGGTTTCTAAACTTTGTTTTTTTCCTGTAAACTATTAGTTCTAAACGTAATTTGAATGTGTGTATTGATAGGTTTTTAAACTAGAAAACCTTTTTCAAGTTAACAAATATTTTTTAAAACAAATTTGAATGTTTAAAGACTTAATTTTATTTGAAATATAAACTTGATTTTGGGTTAAAATTATTTGGGTCTAGTCTAAAACAAAAGTCCAATTTCTAGAAAATATCGAGTATTAAAATATTCTAGAGATATTACTCCTAGGAGAGACTTATGGTAAATTGAAGAATTATCTAGAAAATATGAGAAAAAAGTGTAATTGTAAAGAATATTCTAGATAGACATTTGTAGCCATTGGATCATAATGTGTTGGCAAAATCCTAGCCATAGATTTCAGGCTGCCAAATAGTATAAATAGGAGAGATGTCTTACTATATATCAAGCTAAAAAAAATTAGAAGTTTTCAATAACAAAAGTAGCCTCTTTCTTCATACCCCTCTTCCAAATTTCCTCCAACCTTCAAAGGTTTCTTTCCAACAAATTGTACAAGCTAAAAGATCCTTTCTAAGAAGAAGGTAACAAATAGCATGGTTCCATTCCAAGTCCCAATGCTCAACAAGAGCAACAATGATAATCAGAGTATCAATATGTGTGGGAGATAGTAGAGAAAGGATACGTCGAACCAGAGAGTGATGGTGGTCTTTCTCAAGCACAAAGGGATAGTTTGAGAGATTTAAGAAAGAGAGACAAGAAGGCTCTCTATCTAATCTATCAAGGATTAGATGGTGATGCTTTTGAGAATATTTTAGAAGCAAAGACGATAAAAGAAGCATTGGAGAAGCTTCAAAATCATACAAGGGTGCAGATCCTGTAAAAAAAAGGTATGTCTTAAAATTCTAAGAGCTTAAGAGCTGAGTTTGAAACTTTTCATATGAAAGAAGGGGAAGCCATCTCAGATTATTTCTCTAGAGTATTAACTTTCACTAACCAACTTAAAAGAAATGGTGAAAAAATTGATGATATAAAAATCATGGAGAAAATACTAAGATCATTAGATCCAAAGTTTGAACATATTGTTGCCATAATCGAAGAAACAAAATACTTGGAGATTATGACCATTGAGCAACTCATGGGTTCATTACAAGCATATGAAGAAAAAAAAATAAGAAGGGTGAAATCGTTGATCAATTACTCAAGTTGCAAGTTAATTCGACTAATGGAGGAATTAGTCCCAATAATATAAGTGAATAAGGACGAGAACATGGTGGACATTGAAGAGGAAAAGGTCATAGACAAAGACAAGGATGTGGTTAGAGGCCTAATGAAGACAACAATATTAACTCCAAAAAAGGATCAAGAAACTCAACAAGAGATCGTGAACAAGGCAACTCAAGATCAAGGTACAATAAATAAAAAATTAAATGCTATAATTGTCAGAGGTTTGGTCACTATGCATCCAAATGTAGAGCTCCTAAGAATAATAGAGTTGAAGAGAAGGCGAATTACATTGAAGAAAAAAGCCAAGAATATGGTACCTTTTTATGGTTTGCACAAATAATGAATGGAGCAAAGATAATGCATGGTACCTAAACACTAGGGCAAGCAACTATATGTATGGAGAAAGAAGCATGTTCCTGGAGCTTGAAGAATCTATTAGTGGCAGTGTAGCCTTTGTAGATGAATCCAAAGTAGAAGTAAAAGGAAGAGGTAACATTCTCATCTAATTGAAGAATGGTGATCACCAATTTAGTTCAAATATTTATTACGTACGAAATATGAAAAGTAATATCTTGAGCTTGGGCCAACTCTTAGAGAAAGGTTATGACATTCGATTAAAAGATAATAACCTCTCTATAAGAGATAATGCAAATAACTTGATTGCTAAAGTGCAAATGACAACAAATATAATTTTTATACTCAACATTCAAAATGACATCGCAAAATGCCTCAAGATGTGTTGTAAAGATGTATCTTGGCTTTGACATTTTCAATATTGTCATCTCAATTTTTGAGGATTAGAGTCACTTTCCAAGAAGAGCATGGAGAGAGGATTATCTTCCATAAGTCACCCTGATCAATGTGTGAAGCATGTCTACTTGGAAAGCAGTTCAAGAAATTCTTCCCAAAGGAGTCAAACTCAAGAGCTCAAAGGCCTTTGGAACTCATACATAGAAATGTGTGCGGACCGATAAAACCAAGCTTACTTGGTAAGAGGAAATATTTCCTTATCTTCATTGATGATTTTTCGAGAAAAACATAGGTATATTTCTTAAAGCATAAATAGGAAGTGTTCGAGGACTTTAAGAAATTCAAATCCGTTGTTGAGAAAGAAAGTGGTCTGGTGATCAAGGCCATGAGATATGATCATGGAGGAGAATTCACATTAAATGAATTCCAAAAATATTGTGAAGACCATGGAATTCATCGACCCTTAACAGTGTCGAAATCTCCTCAACAAAATGGAGTAACAGAAAGGAAGAATAGAACAATTTTGAACATGGCAACAAGTATTCTTAAAAGCAAGAAACTACCAAAGGAGTTTTGGGCAGAAGTAGTAGCATGTGCAGTCTACCTATCCAACCAATGTCTTGGGAAAATGCCACAAAAAGCATGGAATGGAAGAAAATTTGTAATATCTCATCTCAAAGTCATTATAAGCATTGCTCATATGCATATACCAGATGAAAGGAGAAGCAAGATATGGGAAAGACAATCCTGATTCGAGATGTAGTATTCGATGAAGAAGAAGAATGGAATTGAGACAACATGACAAAGACTACAACTTCTTGCCTTACTTTGAAGAAAATGATATGGAGAACAATGTAAACACGAGAGGAACCTTTTACATCACCAGCTTCGCCAACTTCAAGTTCTCAAGAAGACAGAGCTCAAGTGTTCAACCCATCAGTTGCTTACAAGAAGTTTATGAAGTAATTGAAATTCAAGATAATCTTTCTTTTTTTTTTTTGTCTTTTTACCGATTGTGAGCCCATGAACTTTCAAGAAGAAATGGAGAATCCAAATTTGAAAAGCACTATGGGTGAAGAGATTAATGAAATCAAGAAGAACGACACATGGGAGTTAGTCTCACTTCCAAAAGGTCACAAGGCGATTGATGTGAAATGGGTTTACAAATCCATTAAGAATGCAAGAGAAGAAGTTGAAAGATACAAGGCAAGACTAGTGGCGAAAGATTATAGTCAAAGAGCCGACATCGACTATAATGAGGTATTTGCTTCTATTGCTTGACTCGAAACTGTTAGATTGATAATTTTGTTAGTAGCTCAAAAAAATTGGAGAATCCATCAAATGGATGTGAAATCTTCCTTCCCTAATGAAGTCCAAGAGGAAAAAGTCTACATTGAACAACCTCAAGGCTATAAAGTTGAGGGAAAAAAAGAGAAAGTTTTGAAGCAGAAAAAAACATTCTATGGGCTAAAACAAGCTTCAAGAGCCTAGAATGCTTGAATAGACAAGTATTTACACCAAAGAAATTTCATCAAGTGTCCATATTATTGATTTTTATGTCCTAAAACTCATAGTTTGTAAACAATAAATATATTCTATTTTCAATAAAGGTGTTATTGACATTTATTCAATAAATTTATTGTTGAATATATAAATTTCACTTGTTAAGATTAAATCGAATAAACTTAAAGATCCATGGCTATTATATGAATACTTGAACTTTATGTGGAGAAGAAAGAGTAGATCAAGTTCAACAAATAGCCAAAATGGTCTATAGTATATGAATAAGTTTGGATACCTTATTCTGATAACACTATTGGATGCGACCCACTTTATAGTTGTTACAATCGTTGTAAAGTGCTACAAACGAAGTGATCCTGATTCATTCATGTGGTGACATGAGGAGTGGAGGCGTCCTGTGCAATGAGTTTGCATATGATCAGGCCAAGAAATAAGTCACTCTTACTTTATAACGTTGTTTACTGTTTAAGACTGACTATTTCAAAGTAATAACCTAAGTAACTTAACCTTAATCCTGAGCTAACTTTGAAACCCTGTTTAATCGGGATTATCCTTACATTTGCATAGGTGAGGGTTGGCTCAACAGTACCAGCTTAATAAGCCTCCCATTTCAGAAGTAAGATCAGGTAGATAGCTGGGGACATAGGTGCAAGATAGAATTCACTCCTACTCGCTTTTAAGGTTAGTAGATAGGTTGTTCCCTTAAATGCCAACTTTGGGTCTTGAACAAGGGGGCCCACCCTCTCATTAGCCCGAGAGAGACTCAGTTTGATGATTGGATCTCAAATCAATTGTTCATTAGAGAATTGGTGAAACTTAAGAAACAAGAGGTAATCTCGAGGGTAAAACAACTATTGACCTAGCCATTATTACGAACAACCTGTGAAGGGTTAACTTATTAATCATGGTTATATCATGTGGACACAATATATCAACAGTGAGGGGAATGAAACTACTGAGCTTTAATGGAGTGACCTGATAGTTAACAAATGGTGGTTAATTAGGTTAAAAAGTTTAGTCGGTTAATCTCGGATCGTTGGAGCCCATAATCTGTAGGTCCATTAGGTCCCCCTACTAGCTGATGCATGTAATTTTGATGTGTAATGGTGTGAGTTTGTGATGATGTGTGTTATACGGTGATCATGGAAGTTTTTCTAAAAAGGCCCAAGTATAAGCCTTCTTAGGTTTCCTGGTAAGTCCAGGGTCGAACACAGGGACTACTAAGTAGATATGCTACACTCTTTGATTCTATTGAGGTGGTAAAAATAATGAAGTGAATAGTAGTTTAATCTAGATTTTTCCTATGCGACGGAGTTGAGCGCAAAGTGATGAAAGCGTAGAGTTACGATAAGTATGCGATGAAAGGGTTGAGAAGGGGATTTAGCTAACATTTCCTAAGATTGTGCACAAGTTATGCGATCATGCTACACACAAATATCAGTACTACATCTCTCAATGCAGAATGCCATAATTCCTATTTCTAGGACGCATGCGATGTATATGTAAAACAATCGATAGGACTGATTTCTAAGTCTATACTCTTGCCTATGCGATGATGAATGATGCACACATAAAACAAAGTGACCGCATACCATCATTCCTATTTCTAGGGGTGCATGTGATGTGTAAATAGCAATAGAACTTATGTCTAAGTTTCTACTTCTTCCTTATTCGATTCTAATCTGACTCTCTCAAGCCTAGATTCTAATCTGACTCTCTCAAATCTAGATTCTATATTTAGACTACTCTCTCAAGTATATCCAAAGGGTGAATGATGCATACATAAGACAAGATGATCACATAAAATATAAATCTTAAGTCATGCTAGCTAAGTACTTCTCAACCCATTCAGAAATTTAGCTACTCATGCGTGGTATGGAGAGATTGAACATAGATAGAAATGAGGTTTCCATTTTCTACAAATAAAGTATTGAATATAAAATAACAAATGGATTTGAGAGATAAGAAGCCCGGTAAGCAATGTCTTGCTTCCCGTGGCCTTTTACACTGCTCTTTATCACTTCAACTCTGTTCTAGTTGTGTATTCTTGCTCTCGCAAGTGTTGGCCCTCTCTCCTTTGTGTTGCTTTCCGGCAGTCTCTCGATCTGTCCGGGAGCGATTTCTCTTGGCTTCTTCCTCGACTCCTTGCTCTTCTTCGTTCGCTATGTATATATATATGAGTATGTGCGTGAACAGACTAACTAACTAACTAACTTTTTTTTTCTCTGGTGGCCTTCGGTATTTATAGATTTCAAGGTGAAGCAGTTTTTCTTGCTAATGATTGCAATGATGGGCGGTATTAATTCCTCTATTCTATTGCGCCGTTTAATTGTAACCGAAAGTTGAGTGTACTTGCTACAATGTGGCTTTTAACGGCTTGTCAACTAAATTCAGAGTCGACCATTATCAGCTTTCAGTCCCATCATGATTTATTATGTTGTCGCCTTGATGCGAGATCTTTACAGCCACCTTTTTAAGAAACTTCTCACGATCGCATGACTTGCAATTATAATCTTCAAGCGCGCTGACACATTTTGCCTTTGGATCATAATTTCATATGCGCCATCGCATTGTACCTGCATAAAATAGGTAAATTAGCTACTTTTATACGATGAGCACTCGCGATCGCAATTCCTTTCAGTTTAGTGCTTTCAGACATGATATTGCCTATTTTACCATCACATTCTCTAATTGTTTTACTTATTTGAGCTGTAATAACTTGTATTTCTACTAGTTATCACACCCTCAAATTAAAACAATGATTGTCCTCAAGCATAAACTAAAGATTTTCTTTAAAAAGTCAACCACCTGTTCCGTACCTAGACTTCTCAAGGTGCCTTATTCAAATTTCATAAACAGAAGCCTTCTTAATTTCTATCCCGATCTCTTCCTAAAATATTTCTAATCTTTAGGGATCGCAAGCTTAACCTTCAAAAAAATCTTCTTTTTTTCAGGACATTGCATGATTTATTTCAAACTTTCTCCAACTGGGGTGTCCCAAGTGATTTTGACCCTTGCGCGATTTAGATATTTGTTTTGTGATCTTGTGCTGATCCAAGTGCCCAGCCTTCATTTTGGCTTGCCCCCACGGGTGTCATATGGACATCAAACTACAAGCAAGGTGCTCTTTCTCAGTCAAAACTCATGCCCATCTCTTTATTTGGCAGAGGAGTTGCGATCATTTGGTTTATGCGTTGATCACGATTCCTACCTTCGTTTTGGCTTGCCCCCACGGGTGTCATGGGGACATCCAACTACGAGCAGGATCCGATCTCAACATAATTTTTTTTTTTAGATTGAATTTCTAAAAGTAACAAGGTTGAAAATAACACTATTGGCACCCCCAAATTTACACACAACAATGTCCTCACTATTGAGAGACGAAATAACTCATACGATGAACGTAGGAAATTTCGTAAGAATCGTTTTGAAGGAAAGTTGGTAGACCGCTAAATTTTAGAATTTTTTCATGAATTGATTGTCCTGAAATTAATGACTCTAGTACATGCGGTAAGAAATAAAAGCATGAATTTCATCATCGAAGTCATAATTGGCACAGGGAAGAATGCGACGACTAAATAGAGTAATAAAAAAATCCAAATTGAGTCAAACTAAAGAAGATGCGATAGTATAATTTAACAATATTAAATTGAAATGTGAGAAGTGCAAAGTTGAAATAAGATGAGGCAAGGAAAGATACAAACCCTAAATTTGCTTTGTCGCCCGCATAAGTTTTGATCGCATCCTTTCTTGCGATGGGTCGATTCCTTGATTGCGATGGGCTGATCGTACCGGTTGCGTGTTTGAGGCTATCGCATTGCTCCATCGCAATGTTTACTATGATCAGTAACAAATATCAAGAGGATAAAAAGTATGAAAGAAAGAGTTGGTAATTCTAAAGAGTAGTGATCATGCAAAAGTAAGATAGATTCATGAAAGAGAAAATATCAAAAGGATACTCAAAAAAAGGATTCGTCCCTAATGAGTCTGTGTCGCTTATCAATGCAGGGACTACTCGTTTCTTCTTCATTCTGGATTCCTCGGGTCCATGGAGGTTTTCTCGCATTGAAAATCTCCTCTATGATACATCTTGGCTCTTTGTCCATTTACCTTAAATGCGCTGGTCCCTTCTTCATTTGTTAATTCTACCGCACCATGCGGGAATACTTCTTTAATTATGAATGGTCTGGACTAGCGGACTAGCGAGTCATAGCCTAAAATTGAACAGTAAGACCTTCTGACCTACCTGGAGATTCTATTCACACAGTCGCTTGTTATGCCAACGCTTCGTACGTTCTTTGTAGATTTTGGCATTTTCATATGCCTATAGTATCCATTCGTCCAGCTCGAGTAAATGAAGTTTCCTCTCCTCCCCTGCAGCCTTAAAATCAAAGTTAAGCTTCTTTACTGCCCACAACACCTTATGCTCTAATTTCAGTGGCAGATGACATGCCTTCCCAAACACCAATGCATACGCGGACATGCCTATGGGTGTTTTGTAGGTAGTCCTATATGCCCACAAGGCATCGTCAAGCTTCATGACCCAGTCCTTTCGTGAGGGATTCACCACCTTTTCTGAAATCAGCTTGATTTCTCTATTAGAAACCTCGGCTTGTCCGTTCGTTTGGGGGTGATATGCGGTGGCAATCTTATGATGGATATTGTATTTGAGCAATAGTTTGTTAATGATGTGATTGACAAAGTGGGTTCCTTCATCACTTATTATGGCACATAGGGTGCCAAAACGAGTGAAGATATTTCTCGGTAAGAATTTGGAGACTGTTGCCGCATCGTTTGCGATGCATGATACCGTTTCAATCTACTTGGAAACATAGTCAACGACCAACAGAATGTATTTATGACCATTTGATGGTAGGAATGGTCCCATGAAATCTATGCCCCAAACTTGAAAAGTTCCAATTCTAATATGATGTTCATCGTCATCGCATTTTTCTAGTGCGTTGGCACTTGTTGCATTTCATAGAATAGTCTCGTGCGTCCTTAAATAGAGTTGGCCAGTAATACCCGCTTTGCAAAACTTTTGCTATTGTGCGTTGTCCCCCGAAATGTCTTCCATAGGGTGAGTCATGACATTGAAAAAGTATGCACTGAAAAGCAGTCTCTAGCACACAGAGTCTCAAGATCTGGTCTGGTCCCCTACTGTAAAGATTCGACTTATCCCAATAATAGGATTTACATTCATGAATGAGCCGCTTCTTTTAGTGGGATGTGTAATTTTCCAGAAATTGTTTGCAGACCAAGAAATTGACAATATGTACATACCAGGGTAGTTCTTCAATTTTAAGCAATTGTTCGTCTGAGAAGGATGCGTTCACCTCTGACTGAATGCAGTCCACTTTAGGATTCTTTAATCTCGATAAATGGTCAGCGACATGGTTCTCCATTCCTTTGTGGTTGATTATCTCCATATTAAATTCTTGGAGGAGGAGAACCGATCGGATTAGCCTCGGCTTCACATCTTTTTTGGTCATTAAATATCGTATTGCCAACTGGTCGGTGTGGACTATAACTTTGGATTCCAACAAGTAAGGTTTGAATTTTTCAATCGCAAAGATTACAGTTAGAAGCTTCTTCTCTATGGTGGTGTAGTTTGCCTGCGTGGAGTTCAATGTTCTGCTCGCATATGCGATGGGGTGTAACATTGTCTTTTCCTTTTGTGCTAAAACTTCCCCAACCGCATAAACTTTATGGCATCGCACATCAACTCGAATGGCTTTGTCTAGTCGGCTGCGATCAAAATAGGCATTGTAATCAATGCGTTCTTACAGTGCTTTGAAATGCGGTGAGGCATTGTGGAATCAAAGTCAAAAATTACTAATTAGCTTCTAGCAACAATTCAACAGTCCGAGCTATTTTTTTTAGAAAGTCCCTTCACAAATCGTTCTGTAGAAACCTAAGAAAAACCTTTTAAAGCCTTCACATTGGCGCGAGTGGAAGTTTTTTCAATGAGACCTCAAATTTTTTGCTTTATCCACCTCTAGCCCCTAGAATAACAGCAAGAAATGCACGTTAATTACAGTGCTAGAGTTAATTAAACACTGAAGGTTTTGCGTTGATAAAATATGTTAGATTTGCGTGCCAAAAAGCATTAATTTCATAACAATTGCGTCACATGCGTTCATCGCAATAAGAAACAGTTAAAGTTTGATATTTCTATGTTAGAAAATATGCGTTAACGCAGGACGAAAACGCGAATCACAAAGAAATCAAATGGCCACAACACAGCATTACCCGCAAAGGATTTTTTCGGTGATTTGTCCTCGCAAACATCTCTGCTCAAGAAGGATTTCTGCATAGAGGTTGTGCAACTTAGTGTGCGCATCTGGGTGAAAAGCATAATTAATCACGATGGGCCAGAAAGCCTGATGACGGTCAAATCCGAATTAAGTTTGACAAGCCGCTAACACATAACTAAGTAATACACTCAGCTTTTCGTGACAAATATTCAGCACATCAGTCAGAGAATTAAAGCCATCCCATCTGTGCAATCATAAGAAAGAAGCTGCTTTTCACTCTAAAGCTCTATAAATACCGAAGGCATCCTTCAGAAAAGGGGTTCAGCAAGTTCGGAGAGTTAGAGAATTTTGCCTTAGATAGATTAGCTTTGTTGTTAAAATTTCTTTTATTTTAAGGCAGAAGCAAGATAAGAAGATTGTGCTAATAGATCGTTACGACGAACTTGGGAGAGTGGCAGAAGCTTCAAGATCAGAGAGGAGCCAGCTCCTGCGGAAGTAGGAATATCTTTTGAACCGAATAGAGTTGACAGTGTAAAAGCCTTGGGAAGCAAGTGATTGCTACCAGGCTCTCTATCCTTATCTTCCATTGTTATTTTGTACTCAACTCATTTATAGAAATGGATTTTACTTCTTTATATCTGTTCACTCTCTGCTTATTACGCATGAGTAGCTAAATCTGTTGAATGGGTTGAAAAGCACTTAGCTAGCATAACTGGGGATCTTTATTCTATGCGGTTATCTTGTATTATGTATGCTTCATTCGTCCATTAGAGATACTCGATAGGTAGTCTAAGGATAGGATCTAGGCTTGGAAAAGTCAGGTTAGAATCTAAGATCGGGAGAGTCAGATTAGAATGCATAATCAAGAGATAGGAGCTTAGGAATAAGAACTGTTTGCTATTAACGCATTGCATGCATCCTAGAGATAGGATATGATTGTGTTCTGTCACCTTGTCTTTGTGTGCATCTTGCATCATCGCATAAGAAAAGAGTAGAGACTAAGGAATAAGATCTATGGACAATTTTGCATTCAACACATGCGTCATAGACTTAGAAGCACTGCATTTGCATTGGAAAATGATTTGCTGTTTCATGAGTGTAACATGATCGCATAGTCTGACGCATTCCTAGGTAACGCTAGTTAAAGACCTTCTCAACCCGTTCATCCGCATACTTAATTCATCTATCGCATAATCAAACTTTTCTCAAATCTGTCGCATTTATTTATTTCATTACCGCAACCAGTAACACCAAACAACTATTTGAGTTACCTGTTACCGCAAAGTCTTCGTGAAAAATTACCACTGCATATTTTTTTCCCAAGTCCTTGAGTTCGACCCTAGACTTACTAAGAAACTCAGTGGGGTTTATACTTGGATTTCACTAAGAAAACTTGTTGCTCAATGTAATTCCATCACCGCATTTCATTCCATATTTTCACCTCATAAAATAACGCATCAAGTTTTTGGCGCCATTGTCGGGGACTTCAGCAAATCAGTGTGCTAACGGTAATTTTTCTGATTTCTTTGCAGCTCTCAATCTCTGGCGAATTACGACCCGAAGATTGAGAGGACGTTCAGATGGAGACTATGAAACAGTTGCCAATCACAACAACCAGATAAAGAAGATATGGTGGAGCAGCCTGAAAACGGAGCACCAAATGAAAACAACGTCATGGAGAATCTAATCCTACTGGAAAACGATCGTAATAGGCCCATTAGGGATTATGCATTGCCAAACCTTTACGATTTCTCTCCAGGAATCATGAGGCCTGCCCTTAATAGAAGCCGATTCGAAATGAAACCAGTGATGCTGCAGATGATTCAGATTGCAGGACAATTCGGAGGACAACGTGGCGAGGACCCGCATGCCCACCTCCGTAGCTTTATAAAAATCTGTAACACTTTTGTGTTCTCGAACATCTATGCCAAAGAAATTCCACTAACTCTGTTTCCATTTTCTCTGTGTGATCAGGCAAGAAAATAGGCGTATTCCCTCGAGCCGAGAGAGATCACTTCATGGGAACAGGTCGTTGTGAAGTTTATGAAGAAATATTTCCCACCTACTGAGAATGCTAGACGAAGGAAACTGATAACCAATTTTGAACAAGACATGGACGAATCTCTCAGCGATGCCTGGGCGAGGTTTAAGAGGCTGGTTAGGGACTGTCCATACAACGGATTACCAAACTGCCTGCAAATGAAAATCTTTTATCACGGTTTAAATCCCGCTTCGCAAACCGCTGCCAACGCGACAGCCGTTGGTGGTCTACTAGACAAAATGTATGATGAGGCTAAGAAGATCTTGGATCATATCTCTAAAAACCACGAGGATTGGAGAGAGAGTGACCGGAGACTGAGAATTAAGGATAATGACGCAAACAATGGTGCTATCGCTTCACTACAGAGTCAGATGACCGCAATGTTGAACCTAATTCATGGAATTGCGATCAACAACCCAACACCACAGAGTGGGCAAGTGAACGCAATTAATCAGAATACCGCAAGGTTGCAGTGACGGACACGCAATGGAAGAATGCCCACAGAACCCACAGTCTATTTATTTTGTGAAAATAATCCATTCTCTAACACCTACAACCCCGGGTGGAGAAACTACCCCAACTTTGCGTGGAAGAATCAACAGCAAAATTTTAAATCTGTGGCACAAAAAGAAGGGCCACTCGGATTCTTCCCGCGAAATAATGGTCAGACAAGCAGTCAAGCCAGTAGCTCGCAACCGCCTTAATCTTTCTCCTTGGAAAGTTTGTTGAAGCGGTATATCTAGAAAAACGAAACCCTGCTTGAAAACCAGGCTATGTCCATCCACAACTTGGAGTTACAGATGGGCCAGATTGTGAGAGAGCTAAAGAATAGATCGTAAGGGGCCCTTCTGAGTTCAACAGAACTCCCACGCAACCCGGGGGGGATCAGGTAAAGAGCAATGTCAAGTCGTGACATTGCGGAGTAGAAAAACAGTGGAGGGAGAAAGAAAGGAGCCTAGTCAGACTGCTCCTATTGAATTGGAACCTGAGTTTGCGGTGACTCAAGAAGAAGAAGGAGAAAAAGAAATGATTAAACTAGAAGTTGCGTCCACCTCTAAGCTAACAGAAAAGGGTACCGTGAGAGTGCAGTTACCACCCTTCCCACAGAGACTCAGAAAGAAAAATAACGATGAGGTATAGTACTAACACTTCATGTCTATGTTAAAACAATTGCATATTAATATTCCATTCTGAAGGATATGGTAACCAAGAAGAGGGGCACTGGTAAGTTTTCCACGGTGGCTTTGACGTAGAGCTCGAAATCAATAATCCCACCAAAGATGAGAGATCCTAGGAGCTTTACTATACCTTGCTCCATTGGAGGACTGTACATCGGGCAAGCATTGTGTGACTTCTGTCTCTTATACACATCTAGATGTGTATAAGAGACAGACTGTACATCGAGCAAGCATTGTGTGACCTTGGAGCCAACATCAAATTGATGCCTCTGTTGATCTTTAAGCAGCTGAATGTGGGGCAACTCGCGCCCACGATCGTGACTCTCCAACTTGCAGATAGATCTCTCGTGCATCCAGACGGGAAGGTGAAGGACGTGCTGGTTACCATCAACAAATTTATCTTACCAGCCGACTTCATCATCTTAGATTACGAAGCCGACAAAGATGTGCCCATAATCTTGGGGCGACCATTTTTGTCAATAGGTCATGCCTAGATTTATGTTCATAAAGGAGAGATCACTTTGAGCATAAATGGACAAAAGCTTATGTTCAACATCATCCGTGATGGAACACGAGACATATGCAGCAGAAAAAGGACCTAATTACACTCTAATTGCTTTTAATTAAAAGGAAATTAACATGCAATTTGAAGGAAAAAACAGTAAATTAAAATTACATTTGAAGCTCTCGAAAACTACTTTTCCTTGCTGAATATCGACCCGAACTTTTCTGGACCACCACTAGAGTTGACCTACTATCCTCTTAACTCAGAACCGGGTTGTGGGACCTGATGGATGAAGAAAACCGAGAGAGAGAAAGAGATGGAAAATAAGAATGAATTTGGGTTTGGGTTTTTTATTTTTCCAGCCCAATTTTGAAAACTAAAATTGGCAAAAATGTCAAAAGTTTTTCAACCAAATTGAAAAGCCCATATTTATAGAAAAAGTCATGCAACATTTGCATGAAACAATTCCATAAAAACCCAACACCTATAATCCACTATCTTAGTGGGCTTAATGTCTCCACTATAAGCCAACACCTAGTCCACTATTTTGTTAGTGGAATTATCCAATAAAAATTTGAATTTTCCCACTAACTATAATCAAAGGGCAAAATAGTCATTTTGTCAAAGTTAAACTTTGACCAAAAAGTCAACATTTTGACTTTTTATGATTTTTTTTGTGTTGACTAATTTTGACCTCCTGAGCATGAATCCGCATTCATTTTCTCGAAATTTAAATCACATTTGAATATAAGGTCTTTCAAAGTTTGACTTTTCAAAGTCAAAAGTCAACCTTTGACTTTTTACTCTTTGACCATTTTCATTTTTTCCAAGCTTTCGAATTTGAATGTATTCATATTCTTGATATTTAAATCACATTTAAATATTAAAGCTATTTCTCTCTCTTCACCTAATTCGAACAATTCAAATCATTCTATCATACTGTTCTAAGTTTATTCCATATGAGCTAGTAGGGGAACCTAATGGACCTATAGATCATGGGCTCCAACGATTCGAGATTAGCTGGCTAAACTCTTTAGACGGAGCTAATCAACATTCGTTAACTAATGGATCATTCCATTATAGTCCTGTACTTGCACTCCCCTCACTATAGATATATTTGTTTCCATTTGATATAACCATGATTAGTAAGCTAATCCTTCACATGTTGTTCGTAATCTCAGCTGGGTCATAAAAACTGTTTTACCACCAAGACTACATCTTGTTCCTTAAGTTCCACTGATTCTCTAATGAACAATTGGTTTAAAGTTCAACCTATAAACCGAACCCCTCTCGGGCCAAGGAGAGGGTGGGGCCCCTTGTTCAAGACCTGTATTCAGTACTAAAGGGAACAACCTATCTACTATCCCTATAACAGGTAGGAGTGAATTCCATCTTGCACTCTATGTTCCTAGCTATCCACCTGATCTTACCCCTGAAATGGGAGGTTTATTGGGGCAGCGAAGATGAGCTGCCAAACCTATGTAGATCTAAGGATAATTTCGAGTGAACAGGAGTTCATAGTTAGCTCAGGATTATGATTAAGTTACCTAGGTCATCAATTAACGAAATAGTCAGTTTTATACATAAAACGACATTTAGAACGTAAAAAGTGACTATTTCATGGTTCAGACTTATGAAAACTCATTGCATAGGATGCCCCCACTCACATATCTCTATATGAACGATTCAGGATCACATTGTTTGTACTAACTACAAAGTGGTCCGCATCCATAGTATCCCCAGAATAAGGCGCCCAACCTTATTCATATACTATAGACCATTTTGGCTATATATTCAAACTTGATCCACATTTATCTCACTACATAAAGTTCAAACTACATTAAATAGCCTCAGGACCTTAGTTTATTGGATTCAAGATTACAATTTCAATAACAGTTTTATCGAAAACAAAATAGAATATGTTTATTAATTTACAAACTACGACTTTTAGGACATAAAATCCAACAAACTCCCACATGGACTAAAACTCCTAGTGGAGTATCACAATTTTGAATTTAAGTGAGAAACACATGAGTACAATAAACATATGAATACAATAAACTAGGGCATATACCTAAAAGTTCTCCCACTAGTCCTAGTTTGCAAACTTCGTAGACCTAGACTCTGTAGGTGACCTTCAAACACTTTAGCCGTGAGGGCGTTTATATAAGGATCAGCAATGTTTTGCTCAGAAGATATCTGGAACACTATGATAACTTGTAGAAATACAAGTTATTTATACCGTTTTATTTAGATATTGTGGCTAAAAGAAAGAAAAGTTGCGTCGATAGTATAGAAATTGGCTAAGAAATGCGAAAATTATAAAATGTTGTCAATACACCCACTAACACCATTGCGATGGTAGAATAGAATGTTTTGAGTTTCTGTTTGAAGAAAATCAATCACCGTATGCGTTCATGGCTCAAAGATAAAGTGAACAATGCATCTACGTCGCATTGCGCCCATCAATCAAGAACGAAGAAGTGATCAACGCAATGACGGGGCATGCGACAATCGATCAAGAGCTCTAGCGATCAAGGTAATTTCAACTACATGCAGTAATAAAAAATAACACCGCATGTGGCGATCGATCGAAGATGTAAAGGGCAACGCATTTGCGGAGGATTCTGACAAGTGTACAACATTTAGTTGTGCATTTCTGATGGGTTGATTGTGTAATAGAGAGAATTTCTCATTCCGCCATTTCAGAAACTACGATAACCATACAGTATCAAGGGAAAATTAAAATCCCAACCTGATAAGAGTTAAGTCATGAAAGGAACCTGCTCGTAGTTGGATGTTCGCATGACACCCGTAGGAGCAAGCCAAAACGAATGTGGGTTTCCAAGAACGACGCAATATGAAAAGAGAAAAAAAAAGTGAGAGAAAAATAAAAGAATATAAGAGACAACTCCTCTGACCAAAAAAAGTTAAACTTAGCTGAAAATCAAGAGTTGAAGTTGAGATTGGCACACAACCGTAGTTGGATGTTCGCATGACACCCGTGGGAACAAGCTAAAACGAAGGGTGTAACCATGATCAACAGCCTCCAATAGAATGATGCAAACTAGACCATGCATACAGACGAACCAAGTTGTTTTTGCAGGAAGAGATAAACATTCTTTTCAAAACAAGAAAGGAATTTTTTAGTAGAGATTTGTTGTATAAAAGAATAAAGTAGAGCATGTTTATGAATTATTAAAGGATAGAAGGAAATTGCGTTATTAAGTAATGTTGTGTAGGTAGAGCATTCAGAGCAACCAATCAATGCAAAGTAACGATAGGAATTGAATAATATTGCCTTAGTGAAGATATGCTTGAGGACAAGCATATATCTAAATTTGGGGGTGTGATAACTTGTAGAAATACAAGTTTTTTATATGTTTTATTTAGATATTGCGGCTAAAAGAAAGAAAAGTTGCGTTGATAGTATAGAAATTGGCTAAGAAATGCGAAAATTATAAAATGTCCTCAATACACCCACTAACACCATTGCGATGGTAGAATAGAATGTTTTAGTTTTTGTTTGCAAGAAATCAGTCACTGCATGCCTTCATGGGTCAAAGATAAAGTGAACAACGCATCTATGTCGAATTGCACCCATCAATCAAGAACGAAGAAGTGATCAACGCAATGATGGCGCATGCGACATTCGATCAAGAGCTCTAGCGATCAACGAAATTTCAACCGCATGCGGTAATAAAAAATAACACTGCATCGGCGATAGATTGAAAATGTAAAGAGCAACGCATTTGCGGAGGATTCTGATAAGTGTACAACTTTCAGTTGTGCATTTCTGACGGGTTGATTGCGTAACAGAAGGAATTTCTCATTCTGCCATTTTATGAACTACCATAACCATACAGTGGGGACCACACATTCAAAGAGCCAAGCCTCACCTATAAATAGCTTCTACAAATTCACTGAAAGATATAATAAATACATAGAGATGTGCATATACTAATTATGAGAGAGAGGTTGGTCTGAAGCGACTTACAGAGTAGATTCGGGCGAACCACGAGACAAGGTCGAGAGGTGAGTCTCCAAGCAGAGAATCCTTCCAATTCTCATAGCTAAAGCTCTGTGCGAAGGTCAATTCTACCAAGAAAGCAAGCCTGAGAAGGAAGCTTTCCTCTCCACTACTTCCACACGCCGGCAAGCATAACCTCCATTCAGGATCTGTGTCAAGACGTTGACACTCTTTCTATATTTGTTTCTAATCTCTATTTCATCATCTGTATTCATCTTCTTTACTCTTTCATTCACAACATGTATCAGATGCTTAATTTTAGTATTAAATGTTATGATAATTTCCATTGTCATCTCTCTATCTCTTTCCGTGCATCCATAATCCATTTTCTCCATGATGTATTCTTAATCCCATGGGTAAATAGCAAGAATTAAGCAAGTAAGTTAATTTTTGTTAAGGAAATAATCAAGTTTAGCTAAAGCATGCTCGACGACATCTTCACCTGTGAGAGCAGAAGTGAAGATGTTATTCCGCCTATTGAGAGAAGGTTGGAAGAATGCATTAACTAAAGTAAGAAATATTTCCAGAGATGGAAACAACCTTGCGTTCATCACCTTCATCCCTGTTTCACCATAGAGATATGGGAACGCGGCCGACCACTGAGAGGTGTATGCCAAGGGAAAGCGGAACCTTAGTTGCATCTTTAACGCAATTGACAAATTTGCGATGTTTTTACTATTTACTCTTTCTCTTTCTGCTTCATTCATAAAGACTTGACATTGCATACATCGAATCTTTGTACAACTTCACAGTCAATTCTCGACCTCAGTATCGTGTATCATATTAGTTTAGGATTTATTTTATTAATGCATTTTTACTTTCACCACAATTTATATTTCTGTATAAACCCAAATTCTTAGTCATTGTTAAAAACCAGTCGCATGTATCACAATAGTAGCGCATTAACGAAAACAATCCCTGTGTTCGACCTCAGATTATTCTAAGAAAATTGCGTTGGAATTATACTTGGTTTCAGCGCAAGGAAACTTGTGACACGCACTACTACATCGCATACTACGAACATATCATTAACAACACATATACTTAGATATAGTATCGCATAGAAATTCTCTTTATCGTAAAGCACTTGAGCACAATTGGAGCAGCATTTGAGTTAGATAAAAAAGATTAATTTTTCTATCATCAAGTTTATGGCGCCGTTGCCGGGGATTGGTAATGGTTAGTGTTGAGTACTTTTGTGGTATTTTGTAGGACATATCTCTTTGTACTGGCTGTTTATCGCGAAGAGCAGTCTGATGGTTTATGAGTACTGGAATTGATCCAAAAATTCTAAGTTGACCCAGAGATCAGGTGTATTTTTCGTGCAAGAGCACATTAGAACCAAGTTAGGTGAAGAGGAAACATGGCAAATAATAATGAGAGGCCCGATGGGAATCAAGGGGTAAATTGGCCAGCACAAGACCTTGTATTTCTTGCTGCCAACCACAACATCCCTATGGGGAACTATGTGGCACCAAATTTTTATAACTTCTCTCCTGGAATTTCAAGACCCACGGTTGAGGAGAACGCAAGGTTTGAGCTAAGGTCGATCAAGCTTCAGATGATCCAAAATGCGGAACAATTCGGAGGTCTACAAGGAGAAGACTCGCATGCGCATTTGACTAGCTTTGTAAAAATGTGCAACGCATTCTCCATACCTGGTATGACTCTCGAAGGAATTAGATCGTATCTCTTCCCATATACATTGCAGGATGAGGCAAGAAGGTGGGCTCAGTCACTAGAGCCAAATGAAATCAACTCATGGGATCAGTTGGTCGAAAGGTTCATGAATAGATTCTTCCCTCCAGCCGTCAATACAAGGAGACGGAGGGATGTGTTAAATTTTGAACAGAAGGGTTATGAAACTTTGAGCATCGCCTGGGTGCGATTCAGACAATTAGTGAAGAACTGTTTGCATATCGGGATTCCCGATTGCGTTCTGATGGAGACTTTTTATAATGGCTTGGATCGATCAACGCAAGTAGTTCCTGAAGCCTCCGCGGCAGAAGGATTGATGTACAAGACATATACGGAAGCAAAGATCATCTTAGATCGCATTTCGCGAAAACAGATGAGTGGTTAGATAATGGGTATGAGGAAAGTGGTTCGGAGCAAAGAAGAGCAGAAAGTGCCATTGTACCAGCTGATATAATGAACACCCTAGTAGGCCAGATGACCACAATGACCTCACTCCTTCAGGCCATGGCTATTCAGTGAGGACATCCCTCTCAAGGTTCAACGCAAGGCAATACATTGACACACATGGCCACAATAAATTGCGTTCAACGTGGAGAGGGACACTCAGTGGTAGTCTGCCCGTTGAATAAAAAATCCATATACTCTATCTATAATGAACCGTTCAACAACACTTACAACCCTAGTTGGCGGAATCACCCAACTTTCAGTTGGGGTGGGAATCATAACCAGGGGAGCCAAAGTAATCATCAGAATAGTCATCATGGGAACCGAGGCAATCCTCCAATTTTCATTAATCAGAATCTTGGCCAAGGTAATTATCTGAGTGCACAACCCTACGACCAAGCGTCCTTTTTTGACACCTCTTGTAGTACCTCGTCTTTGGAAACATTATTGAAACATTATATTGAGAAGAACGAGGCAATTAAACAATCGCAAGCTTTCTCCCTTAGAAATTTGGAGGAGCAGATTGAACAGCTTGCGATCGAACTTAAGAATAAAGTACCTGGTACGCTACTTAGTAGCTCGGGAGCACCGAGGCCACGTGGTAAAGAGCAATATCAATCCGTGACATTGAGAAGTGGCAACAACGGTCCTTGTGCCACCAGTACCGGATTCGGTAACAAGACCAATAGACTTAACCATCAACAATGACCATTCAACCGCAAATAACAGAATCACCAGTTCAGAAGAAAGTACATCTACGAAGGATGATTCTCAGCAAGACTCTAATGCAAAGTCATCGCAACCTCCAGCTCCTAAAACACAGCAAGGATAGGACCTCAATGAATAGCCAATTGAACAGGAAGTATGGCGGGATTGTCAAACTTTCCCGTCCAGGCTGAGAAAGAAAGATGACAGCAAACAATTTTAGAGGTTCCTGGATGTTCTCCGACAATTAGATATCAACATTCCCTGAATAGAAGCTTTGGAACAAATGCCGAGTTATGTGAAATTCCTCAAGGACATACTTGCCAACAAGAGGAAGATCGGGGAGAATGAAACAGTTGCGTTAACATATGAATGTAGTGCGTTGTTTTAAAACAACATCCCCACTAAAATGAAAGATCCTGGGAGTTTCACACTACCCTGCTCAATAGGGGGAAAAGAAGTCAGAAATGCACTGTGTGATTTAGGAGCGAGTATAAACCTAATGCCCTTGTCAATCTTCAAAAAGCTAAATATCTACAATGCAAAACCCACCACAATTACATTGTAGTTGGCCGATAGATCAATAACACATCCTGAGGGAAAAATAGAGGATGTACTTGTACAAGTAGATAAGTTCATCTTCCCTGCTGATTTTATCATATTAGACTATGAAGCTAATATTGAGGTACCTATCATCTTGGGTCGTTGATTTCTTGCAACAGGGCGAGCATTGATCGATGCACAAAAAGGAGAACTTACCATCAGGGTCGACTATCAGCAAGTTAAGTTCAACGTTCTCAATGCGTTGAAATACCTGAGTGATATGGAAAATTGTCAATATGTTGGGGAATTACAGGAAGAACATTGGCACAAGCCCCTAGAAGAATCGGAGGAAGAAGACTGTGGGATCGACGGAATGTGGGAGGAGAATTGTGCCGCAATTCAAATTGAGTCAGATTTTGAAACAATCAAGTTATCTGAACGAACAATTCAACATACTAAGCCATCTTTAGAAGAACCACCCATGTTAGAGTCGAAGCTGTTGCCAGTGCACCTCAAATATGTTTATCTAGGAGGCAATAACACTTTACCGGTTATTATATCTGCCTCGCCGAGCAAAGAGAAAGAGAAAGCACTTATCCAGATCTTGAAAAACAACGCAAAAGCCTTGGGATGGACCTTAGCGGACATTCGAGGAATCAGTCCCTCATATTGCATGCATAAGATTCATCTTGAGGAAGGAAGAACAAGATCTATAGAAAGGCAACGCCGTTTGAACCCTACCATGAGAGAGATTGTGAAGAAAAAGATAGTGAAGTGGCTTGATGTAGGTGATATTTACCCTATATCTGATAGCAGTTGGATAAGCTCAGTGCAATGCGTTCCAAAGAAAGGGGGAATGACAGTTGTCACCAATAGCAAAAATGAGTTAATTCCTACAAGGACAACCACGGGATGGAGAATCTGCATGGATTATCGCAAATTAAATATGGCCACAAAGAAGGACCACTTTCCACTCCCGTTTATTGATCAAATGTTAGATTGACTTGCGGGGAATGGATTCTTTTGTTTTCTCGACGGCTACTCAAGGTACAACAAAATTGCGATTACGCTGAAAGATCAAGATAAGACAACCTTCATGTGCCCATTCGGAACATTTGAATTTCGTCGCATGCCATGTGGACTCTGTAATGCACCAGGTACCTTCCAAATGTGTGTGATGGCAATATTTTTAGATTTCTTGGAGGAGTCAGTCGAGGTATTTATGGATGAGTTTTTAACTTTTGGCAACACTTATGACTCCTGTTTATCAAATCTTGAAAAAGTCTTGAAGAGATGCGTTGAAACGAATCTTGTTCTGAACTGGGAGAAATGTCATTTCATGGTTGAAGAAGGAATCGTAGTAGGTCACAAGATATCAAAGGCAGGATTGGAAGTTGATCAAGCGAAAATCGACACAATTTCCAAGTTACCACCACCAGTCAATGTGAAAACACTTAGGAGTTTTCTGGGACATGCGGGGTTTTATCGAAGATTTATCCACAACTTGTCTCAGATTGAACGGCCCCTAAGTGCGCTCCTCGAGATTGACCACGAATATGATTTTGATGATGCATGCGCTGAAGCTTTCCACACGCTGAAAAGTACACTTATCTCCGCACCTATTTTGATTGCGTCGGATTGGATGCAACCGTTTGCGTTGATGTGTGACGCTCGTGGATATGCAGTGGGCGCAATCTTTAGTCAGCACAAAGATAAGGTTTTGCATCATATCTATTATGCCAGTAAAATGTTAAATGATGTGCAGGAAAATTATACAACCACGGAGAAAGAAATGCTCGCAATGGTATTTGCGTTTGAGAAATTTCGACAGTACTTAATTGGAATGAATGTTGTGGTGTATACTAATCATTCTGCGATCAAATCCCTTATGACGAATAAGGATGCGAAACCAAAACTAATAAGGTGGGTACTACTCCTGCAAGAATTTGACCAAGAGATTAAGGATCGGAAGGGCACCGAGAACCAATTCGTAGATCATCTGTAAAGATTAGAAAATTTTGAGGTTCAGAAGAAAGAAAAAGACATTGAAGAAAGATTCCCTGATGATGTCGGTATGCATTAATCTTCCATGGTATGCGGACATTGTAAACATCATAGTTAGCGGCCAAGTACCAGAAGACTACACATACCAGCAGAAGAAGAAGCGGAGACATGACGTCAAGTTTTATTTCTGGGACGACCCTTTCTTGTATCAACTTGGACCTGATCATATTTTGCATCGATGTGTTCCTAAGCATGAAGCCAAGCACATTTTGGAGCTTTGTCATGAGTCCCCTTATGGAGGACATTTTGGGGGGCAGCAGACCGCTGCAAAAGTCATACAGAGTGGCTATTTTTGGCCAACACTATTCAAGGACGCCCATGCCCATGTTGTGCAGTGCGATAGATGCCAGAGAACAGGGAACATGTCTAGAAGAAATGAAATGCCCTTGACTTCAATCTTGGAAATCGAATTATTTGATGTATGAGGAATCGACTTTATGGGCCCATTTCCACCTTTAGAAGGTCATCAATACATTCTGGTCACGGTTGACTATGTATCGAAGTGGGTTGAGGCCATTGCATGTGCTAAGAACGATGCGGCCACGATGGCGAAATTTCTCAAGAAGAATATCTTTACCTGATATGGAATGCCCCATTCCTTAATCAGTGATGAAGGTTCACATTTCATCAACCGCATCATCACCAACCTGTTGACCAAGTTTAATGTCAACCATAGAGTTGCAACCGCCTATCACCCAAAAACCAATAGGCAGGCAGAAATTTCTAACAGAGAGATCAAAACTATCTTGGAGAAGGTAGTCAGTACCTCTAGGAAGGATTGGTCACCCAAGCTCGATGAAGCATTGTGGGTATATAGGACTACCTTCAAAACTCTAATAGGCATGTCCCCATATGCTCTGGTCTTCAAAAAATCTTGTCATCTACCCCTCGAGTTGGAACACAAGGCAATGTGGGCAAGCAAAAAGCTGAACTTTGATCTGGCAAGTGCGGGGAAAGTCCGAAAGTTGCAGTTGAACGAGTTGGTCGAGTGGCGAATGACTACCTACGAAAATGTTAAGCTCTATAAGAAGAAAACAAAAAAGTGGCATGATGATCGCATAAGCAATCAGACCTTCTTCGAGGGCCAACAGGTACTTCTATTTAACGCACGTTTGCGATTGTTTCCAGGGAAGTTGAAGTCCCGCTGGTCTAGGCCATTCCGCATCAAGACTATCTTTCCCCATGGCGCAGTGGAGCTAACAACTGAAGATGAGAGCAACGCATTTAAAGTCAATGGTCAACAAATTAAGCTCTACTACGGGGGTGATGTGGAACGACGAATGGAGACCATCGACTTAGGCAAACAGGATTGACTGCTTGCGAGGATGCTATTGCGGTAACTCTGAAAAAATTCTTTCAATCAGCATCCCTATATCTATGTTTAATTGCTTTCTTTACAACTTTCATTTACTGAATTCTAAATTGAGTTATTTACTATTCATTAGAATTAGTCGTTACTGCTTTATGTATTTACTTTCAATTTAATTCAATTGTGTACTTCCATGTCATGTTTTATTTCTTTAACTTTATGCGTTAGTAGCATGGTTCTTAAAATTTATGTGAATGACTGAATAAAAAGATGAACACCACAAAGTCTTATCGACCTGCATGTTTAAAAGAAAAATAAAAATCGGTATGCATTGCTATGATGGGTACATTTTTGCACTAGCAAGATACACTTTGCGTCCATCTTACAAATATGCATTGGCTGAGGGGTGTGTTGCATGCATATATATTTTGCGCTCTTCCTTAGTGAAAATGCACTATGTCAAGGTAGTGTTGCGCCAGTAGAAATACCGTGCACGTCCTCCAGAAATGCGCTGAGTTGAGGGGTGTGTTGCGCTAATGCATGTGTTGTTGCCCGT
>NC_052349.1:85645630-85650876 GCF_009727055.1 Benincasa hispida | reverse complement strand
CCTTAGCAAATAGTTTATCAGATCCTATAGGCTCGATGGGTCTCCATTCGTCGTTCCACATCACCCCCGTAGTAGAGCTTTAATTTGGGTTGACCATTGACTTTAAATGCGTTTGCTCTCATCTTCAGTTTGTTAGCTCCGCATACATCAGGCGCCATGGGGTGGATAAGACGTAATATCGCTTGTAAATATGCTCGGCGAACACTCCAGTGCCCGAGTAATAGACATAGCAGAAGGAGCTTCAACTAATACATGGTACAAACATCAGTCAATAATCGTGTTCTTATGGTCTAGAAGCTATTCTTAGAATTCTTAGATGTAGCTCTCTCTCGATCGTTTGACGAAATGAATTGGTCTTATTTGTGTCTTTATATTTCGTTGTTACTATCTCATTCCACTGTTTTTATAACTTCTTCTGAAAAATAATAATAAATAAATAAATAAATAATAAAAATAAATAAATAAATAAATTTTCATACCAACTCCAATGTCAGTGCAAGGGAAAATCAAAATCCCAACCTGATAAGGGTTGTCATGAAAGTAACCTGCTCGTAGTTGAATGTTCGCATGACACCCATTGGAGCAAGCCAAAACGAAGGTGGGTTTCCACGAACGACGCAATATGAATAGAGAAAAATAAAAGAATATCAGAGAGAACTCCTCTGACCAGCAAAAGTTAAACTTAGCTGAAAATCAAGAGTTGAAGTTGAGATTGACACACAACCGTAGTTGGATGTTCGCATGACACCCATGGGAACAAGCCAAAACGAAGGGTGTAACCATGATCAACAATCTCTAATAGAATGACGCAAACTAGACCATCAGATACAGACGCACCAAGTTGTTTTTGCATAAAGAGGTAAACATTCTTTTCAAAACAAGAAAGGAATTTTTTAGTAGAGATTTGTGGTATAAAAGAATAAAGTAGGGCATGTTTATGAATTATTAAAGGATAGAAGGAAATTGCGTTGTTAAGTAATGTTGTGTAAGTGGAGCATTCGGAGCAACCAATCAACGCAAAGTATTGATAGGAATTGAACAATATTGCCTTAGTTGAAGATATGCTTGAGGACAAACATATATCTAAATTTGGGGGTGTGATAACTTGTAGAAATACAAGTTATTTATATTTTTTTATTTAGATATTGCGACTAAAAGAAAGAAAAGTTGCGTCGATAGTATAGAAATTAGCTAAGAAATGTGAAAATTATAAAATGTCATCAATACACCCACTAACACCATTACGATGGTATATTAGAATGTTTCAGTTTCTGTTTGCAAGAAATCAGTCACCGCATGCGTTCATGGGTCAAAGATAAAGTGAACAATGCATCTACGTCGCATTGCACCCATCAATCAAGAACGAAGAAGTGATCAATGCAATGAAGGCGCATGCGACATTCGATCAAGATCTTTAGCGATCAACGAAATTTCGACCGCATGCGGTAATAAAAAATAACACCGCATGCGACAATCAATCGAAGATGTAAAGAGTAACGCATTTGCGGAGGATTCTGACAAGTGTACAACTTTCAGTTGTGCATTTCTGACGGGTTGATTGTGTAACAGAAGGAATTTCTCATTCTGCCAATTCAAGAACTACCATAACCATACAGTGGGGACCACACATTCAAAGAGCCAAGCCTCACCTATAAATAGCTTCTGCAAATTCACTGAAAGATATACATGAATACATAGAGACGTGTATCATGTATCGTGTATCGTGTATCATAGTAGTTTAGGATTTATTTTATTAACGCATTTTTACTTTCACCACAATTTATATTTCTGTATAAACCCAAATTCTTAATCATTGTTAAAAACCGGTCACATGTATCACAATAATAGCGCATTAACGAAAACAATCCCTGTGTTTTACCTTTGATTATTCTGAGAAACTTGCATTGGAATTATACTTGGTTTCAATGCAAGGAAACTTGTGACATGCACTACTACATCGCATACTACGAACATATCATTAACAACGCATATACTTAGACGTAGTATCGCATAGAAATTCTCTTTATTGTAAAAGCACTTGAGCACATATACAGCACATTATCTATCATCACAGTGTCTGCATAACATTAAGGAATTAATTTTCTGTCATCACACTACAACGTCTCCACGATGTACAATGTCCCGGATCAGATGGTATTTGCGCTCAATATGCTTGTCTCGCTTGTGGCTTCTTGGTTCTCTTGAATTTGTAACTGCACCACTATTATCACAATATAGGCTGATAAACAACCCTCCCACTACGTTGAAGCATTCTCAACTCTTGAGAAGGATGTGACTGACCAGATGTACTAGTTTTATCTACTACTTTAGTAGATGAACTAGCTCTATCTGTAGCGTTTTTGGAAATTTCATTCAATACTAGTCTACTGCGAGGTTGATGACTTCTTATTTGGTCTTTCTATAAGAATATGGAATTTTTCGATACAAATACCTTATTCTCTTAAGGATCATAAAATAGACCACCTTTTGTTTCTTTTGGATAACCTACAAATAGGCATAGTTTTGAACGACGTTCCAATTTTTTAGGATTTCGCACCAACATGTGTGCCGAGAATCCCCAAATCCTAAAGTGACGTAAACTGCCTTTACGCTCTTTTCATAGCTCATAAGGTGTTTTCTGAAACACTTTTATAGGGAACGTTATTCCAAATATAGACAGTAGTTTCTAATGCATGTCCCCAAAAAGAATCAGGTAAATTAGCAAAGCTCATCATTGAGCGAACCATGTCCAACAAGGTTCTGTTTCTTCTTTTAGATACACCATTCTGCTGTGGCATATTAGGTGCAGAGAGTTGTGACTTGATTTCGTGTTCTATCATATAGTCCTGGAATCTTAAGTCCATGTACTCCCCACCTCGATCTGATCGTAATGTCTTAATTGTTTTACCTAACTGGTTCTCAACCTCAATCTTATATTCTTTGAACTTTTCAAAAGAATCAGACTTGTGATGCATTAGGTAAATATGACCATACTTTGAATAATCATCAATAAAACTGATGAAATATTCATACCCACCTCGAGCTTTGACATTCATCGGTCCACAGAGGTCCGAATGTACGAGCTTTAAGGGTATTGTGGCTCTGAGATCTTTTCCAGTAAAAGATCTCGTATTCATTTTTCCTTCAAGACAAGACTCACATGGAGGTAAAGAATTGTCTTCTAACTGATTTAGGAGTCCATTCTTAACCATTCTCTCAATCCTTTTGAGATTTATGTGGCCAAGTCTTAAGTGCCATAGATAGGCATTAGAAGAAACTTTTTGTCTTTTATTATGAGCTTCGGCTGTTCTAAACATCTCAGTATTTAAGACAAATTTTGCTTTAGTTGGTCTTAACTTATATAAGTGTTTTCAAGTATAGCAGAACAAATTTGAATACCTTTTCTGAAAATGAACGCTTCATTAACTTCAAAAGATATTTTATAAATTTGTTCCAATATACATGTGATAGATATTAAATTTCGTCTCATTTTAGGAGCACACAAAACATCTTTAAGTATGATATATCTATCGTTGGAAAACAACTTCAAGTCTCCCACTGCTTCGGCCGAGACAACCTCTCGTGTTCCAACCTTGAGGGTGATCTCGCCTTCTTCAAGCTCTTTCCAGGAACTAGTTTCCTAAAAAGAGAAGCAAATATGATTAGTGGCTCCTGAATTTAATATCCAGGTTGAGGTATCATACTCCACTAAACATGTTTCAGCAACCTGTAAATCATATTTACCTTATGCTTCTTTTGAGGCAGGGGCTTGAGAACATTCCTCAGTTAAGACAAATCTCAGGTCATCTATTACTAGTGTTGAATTCAGATTTGTTTTCCATGTTGAGTAGTTTTCGCTGTTAGGTTTTTCATAAGCTAATAGTTGAACTAAAGAGCTAGTCATGCTGACTAGAAAAAACACAATCCCTTTTTAGTAAAAAAAAAACATTAATGTTTCCAATCAAGTTTAGCAAAAAAAAAAAAAAAAAAAAAAAAAAAAAAAAAACTAAATAATGTACCCTTCATTATATATATTTTTGGGCCACGATAATTTCAATGGTTTAGAATAACCTCCCACCGAGGGTGGTCAACTATTCTTGCCGTTGAACCAAGACTATCCTTGGACTAGATCACTATCAACCAGAATAAAAGCTCTTATTCCATAGTAACTCAGTTATCCTACTTTGGTCAAGAATTTACTAACACTTTGTAATTCTTATAAGTGTTGACCCTCCAATTTTTCAAAGACCTCAAAGATCGAAATCATTATGCTCCTGAAGTTGGAAAGACAAGAATGAAAACAGACTGAGACAACCCTATCAAAATTTCTAGAGTTGCCAGAGTTTCCGAATGCCTATAATACAACCATCCCAATTGGGTAAAGGTCGCTCCAGGGGAAGACATGCAGGCGCATTTATACGGAATCTCAACGATTACGACGTAAGGGAAGAGACGGTGGAATGTGTGACACACTTCTTCTCCCACTTACTATGAACAAGGCTTCCCACTTTTCACACTTGGTATTGACTGCCATGAAACACTATCCGAATGGAAGTCTACCCTCCCCAGGCAGCCGAAAGCCAAGCATGAATCTCAACTGGTGTGAAACATCTTAAGGGACGCTAGAGCCTAAAAGTACATTACTTCTCTCCAGCTGAAGTGTCCTAGACGGTTAGGGTTATAAAAAATAATTAGCGATACATTTTTAACCTAGTGATGTCTAGTGAATAACAAATTTTAATTACCTCACATTGCTCACCACATGCTCATAAATAACCAGGTTTATACTAAACAGACACAAACTCGAATCTCCAGTATAGGATATTCCCATGAAAACGGGGTCCCACACTTAAAACCCTTCAACCTTTTGTCATGTTATCTGACTTTTTATCCAAGATCTTGCCCAGATGAGTTTTCCTTGTAATTTTGGGTTTTAACAAGATATCAACTTGTAATTCTCCCAAGAGGTTAACCTAAGTAGCAAAATGCATCCTTAATCTTTGTTATAGATTTTAGGGGAAAAGTCCTGGGTTTATTTTTATAACAATTATATAAATTATAAAACAATTATAACACCCTTAGGAGCATATCAATCTATAACAATTCTTTTCAAACAAAGGATGGGTTTAATATAACACTTAGATTAAAACTAAAGCATGCAATAGTATATATTTTATAACACTTATAAGATATAACAAATGCCATGGGTCACAGGCTTTTCCCCTATGGGTGGGGGTTTAAAAACT
>NC_052349.1:85644274-85645605 GCF_009727055.1 Benincasa hispida | reverse complement strand
ACTAGCATGCATAGTATATATTTTATAACACTTATAAGATATAACAAATGCATGTCACATGCTTTTCCTATGGTGGGGTTTTAAAACTATATGGCATACTATATGCACATATAATCAAACAACATTATACATCACATGCATAATAGGTAAACAACACTAAAGTGGACCGATTTTGGCATTAAAAACAAGCAAATAATTAAATTATTAGACAAATCAGCTACCAACTTCCCGTAACTGGCTTCAAACACTTTGAACCATCTGAAACCACTTAGAAACCACTTGAACCGACTCAAAAACATCGAAAACCAACTTGAACCGGTCAAACCGGCTCAACCAAGTCAAATGGACCGGTCCAGACCGTCTTGACTGGCTGGTCAACGGAAGGACGTGAGGCGGGTCGACGAAGGCGGAACGGGCGCGTGGGTCATGATCGGGCGACGTATGCATGAGACAGCTTCGCAACGGGTTGCGCGAACCAGAGCTAGCAAGCGCTAGTCGGATCCGGGTGGGGTAGGCGTGCGAAGCCAGGCACGCATGCGGGGCTACTTCGAACCGGGTCGGATCGCAGGCTACGAGTTGGGTCTGCGAGCTTGTCTCCGGTCTGGTGGCCAAATTCGGGTCTATGATCATTTTTTTCTAATTTTGCTACTGTTCTCTCTACCAGAATCATGAAATTACAACCTAATTTCAACTCTAATGACTCCAACAATCCGTGCCATGAATTTTCCTGATGAAGAAGACCTACATGAATCTGACGACAACCAGAATTTGACTGAAGAAGAAAAGTTTGACGAAGAGAATGAAGAAGAGGATGCAAGCACATCCATTGTGACATGTAATGCGATCATAGAAAAAACAAACAAGGAAGTTGAGATGATCACAACCCAAGAAGAAAAGCCAACAGTAAAAGAAGAAAGAAAAACAACGCAACCCTCCTTGAAAGAACCACCAATAATGGAACTAAAGACCCTATCGAACAACTTAAGGTATGCATTTTTTGGGGCAGATTGAAAAACTGCCAGTTATTTATTCCTCTAAACTTAACGAAGACCAGGAGAATGTGTTGATGAGCATTCTGTGGAAACATGTGTGAGCAATTGGCTGGACGCTCGCAGATATTTGAGGAATTAGCCCCGCATACTATATACACCTAATTCGTCTCGAAGAAAACCACAAGGCATCGATCGAACATCAGCGTAGACTCAACCCTATGATGAAAGAGGTCGTTAAGAAGGATATCATTAAATGGTTAGATGCGGGCATCATTTATCCGATAGCAGACAACACGTGGGTTAGCCCCGTGCGGTGCGTGTCAAAAAAAGGTGGCATGA
>NC_052349.1:85609837-85642756 GCF_009727055.1 Benincasa hispida | reverse complement strand
GTAGCCATTTTTTTTTTTTTTTGTTTGTTGTTAATTGTTCTGCATACCATCGCAGACAAATGGTCAGGCCGAGGTGTCCAATCAAGAGATCAAGCTGATACTTAAAAAGGTGGTAAGGCCTTCGCGAAAGGATTAGGCAACAAAGCTCGACGATGCGTTATGGGCATACCGAACTGCATTTATACACCATAGGTATGTCCCCGTATGCATTGGTATTTGTAAGACATGTCATTTGCCTCTGAAAATGGAATACAAAGCACTATGGGTGGTGAAGAAGCTAAACTTTGACTTGAAGAAAGCAGGAGAAGCGAGAAAAATTCAACTGGTCGAACTGGAAGAATGGAGGATTAACGCATATGAGAACGCAAATATCTACAAGGAGCGCGCAAAGCGCTGGCACGACAAATACATATGTGGTAAAAATCTCCATGTGGGACAAAAGGTCTTGCTCTTCAATTCACGGCTACGACTCTTTCCTGGCAAGTAAAGTCACGTTGGTCCGGACCTTCATCATTAAAGAAATATTCCAGCATGGTGAAGTGGAACTGATTACTGAGGACGGGAGCCGTACATTTAAGGTTAATGGACAGCGAGTTAAGGCATATTGCAGAGTGATTTTCAGCAAGAAAAGACCTCTGTAGACCTGAGAAACCCGGAATAGAGGAAAATGGAGTGGCCCCTGCACTGGCATGCAACATCATCTAGGGCGCAAGTCTTCTAGAGTATCCTTTTTTTGGTTCATGAACTCTCAATTCTACGACACTTCAATTATCATTTATCCATCTACATTTTACTTTTCTAAAAAAAAAAACAAACAAAAAAATGGGCAAGAAAAATTTTGTTAACTTTTTTTTATCATTTGACCCTCTCGATGTTTCTTTGTAAACGATCAAGGTACACGATTGAGGAGGCACTATAAGAAGAAGCAACTTATCTTACTCTGTCACCGCAATCCAAAGAAGGTGGATCGCCGTAAAGCAAGATGCATCAACAAACAATGCGGGCGACAACGTAAATTTGGGGGTTGTATTTTTCCTTCACTTTATTCCAAATTCTGTACTATCGAATCGCATTTTTACTTTTGAAAGTTTCATCATCATCTAGGGCGCAAGTCTTCTGAAGTATCCTTTGTTTGGTTCATGAACTCTCAATTCTATGACGTTTCAATTATCATTTATCCATCTGCATTTTACTTTTCTAAAAAAAAACAAATAAACAAAAATGGGCAAGAAAAATTTTGTTAACTTTTTTTTATCATTTGACCCTTTTGATGTTTCTTTGTAAACGATCAAGGTACATGATTGCGGAGGCACTACACGAAGAAGCAACTTATCTTACTCTGTCACCACAATCCAAAGAAGGTGGATCGCCGCAAAGCAAGATGCGTCAACAAACAATGCGAACGGCCGCGCAAATTTCGGGGTTGTATTTTTCCTTCACTTTATTCCAAATTCTACACTATCGCATCGCATTTTTACTTTTGAAAGTTTCATCATCGTCTGGGGCGCAAGTCTTCTAGAGTATCCTTTGTTTGGTTCATGAACTCTCAATTCTACAACGCTTCAATTATCATTTATCCATCTGCATTTTACTTTTCTAAAAAAACAAACAAACAAAAATGGGCAAGAAAAATTTTGTTAATTTTTTTTTATCAATTGACCCTCTCAATGTTTCTTTGTAAACGATCAAGGTACACGATTGCGGAGGCACTATACGAAGAAGCAACTTATCTTACTCCGTTACTGCAATTCAAAGAAGGTGGATCGCCGCAAAGCAGGATGCGTTAACAAACAATGCGGGCGACAACGCAAATTTGGGGGTTGTATTTTTCCTTCACTTTATTCCAAATTATGCACTATCGCATCGCATTTTTACTTTTGAAAGTTTCATCACCGCATCCTCTTTGATTACCGCAATCATTTAACATTGATAAATTTAGTAAGTCACCGCATGCTTTCTCTTTGTCAATTATGATTTCAATGATCAAACACATGCTTCTATTTTTTTCATATATACTAGAGTCTACTTAATTTTAGGATAGTTACCTCATGAAATATTTCTAGAAGTTAGTGGTCTGATAGCTCTCTTTCAAACTGACTCTTTACATAGCTTCCTAAGAACATCGCATGACTTCTTTCAATATTTTGGCAATGAGGACATTGCCACATTTTAAATTTTATGGTGAGGTATTTATTTTCGACCTTGTTATTTTTAGCTCTCAAAAAAAAAAAAAGAGGAAAAATTTGAGAATAACAACTCCACTGTCAATGAAATGGGAAAACCCACATTGATAAGAGTTAAGTTCTGAATGTCACTTACCTGTAGTTGGATGTCTACATGACACACGTGGGGGCAAGCCAAAACGAAAGTAAGTCGCCAGGATCAACGCATGAATAAATGACAGCAACTCTACTGCCAAATAGGTATGAGTTTAGTCTAAGAAAGAGCGTTTGGCTCGTAGTTGGATATCCGTATGACACACGTGGGAGCAAGCCAAAACGAAGGCGAGGCACTTGGATCAGCGCAAGGTCAGAAAAAAAAATATAACAATGTTAACAATATGCAAGGATAAAAAATCATTTAACACCCCAGTGAAAAAAAGTTTTGTTGAAATAAATCATGCGATGTTCTAGAATCTAGTAAAGTCCTTTTGAAGGTTAAACTTGCGATCCCTAGGTCTTAGAAATATTTTAAGAGGAGACTTGAGTAAGAATTGAGGAAATTTTGGTGTATAGGATTTGAATGAAGTATCTTTGAGAAATCTAGGAAAAGATATTTGCGGTCGACTTTCTAAAAGAAATCTTTAGCTTATGTTTGAGAACAAACATTGTTTAAATTTAGGGGTGTGATAATGGGCAGAAATGCATATTATTACAGTGTTAAGTTATTAAACAATGAAAGTTTTCATTGATAAAATATGTTAGATTGCGTCCAAAAAGCATTAAGTTCATAACATTGCGGTCGCATGCGTTCATCGCATAAGAATCGTTAACTTTGATATTTTTATGCAGAATATGCACGCAGGGCGGAAAACACAATCACAAGAAATCAATGGTCGAGTGCAACATTACCACAAGGCTTTGTGGTGATTTGTGCTCGCAAACATCTGCTCAAGAAGGATTGCCACATAGAGCCGACACAACTTGGTGGGCGCATCTGAGTGAAAAACATAATTAACCATGATGGGACAAAAAGCGGATGACGATCGAATCCGAATTAAGTTGACAAGCCACTAACGATAACAAGTACACTCAGCTTTTCGGTGACAATTATTCGGCGCATCAGTCAGAGAATTAAAGCCATCCCATCTGTGCAATCATAAGAGAGAAGCCGCTTTTCACCCCGAAGCTCTATAAATACCAAAGGCATTCTTCAGAAAAGGGGTTCAGCAAGTTCGGAGAGTTAGAGAATTTTGCCTTAGATAGATTAGCTTTGTTCTTATATTTTATTTTATTTTAAGGCAGAAGCGAGAGAAGAAGATTATGCTGATAGATCGTTTCGGCGAACTTAGGAGAGTGCCAGAAGCTTCAAGATCAGAGAAAGGGTCAGCTTCTACGAAAGCAGGAATATCTTTTGAACCGAATAGAGTTGACAGTGTAAAAGCCTTGGGAAGCAAGGGATTGCTACCAGGTTCTCTATCCTTATCTTCCATTATTATTTTGTACTTAACTCATTTATAGAAACAGATTTTACTTCTCTATATCTGTTCACTCTCTGCTTATTACGCATGAGTAGCTAAATCTGTTGAATGGGTTGAAAAGCACTTAGCTAGCATAATTGGAGATCTTCATTCTATGTGATTATCTTGTATTATGTATGCTTCATTCGTCCATTAGAGATACTCGAGAAGGTAGTCTAAGGATAGGATCTAGGCTTGGAAAAGTCAGGTTAGAATCTAGGCTCGAGAGAGTCAGATTAGAATGCATAATCAAGAGATAGGAGCTTAGAAATAAGCACTGTTGGCTATTAACGCATCGAATGCATCCTAGAGATAGGATATGATTGTGTGCTATCACCTTGTCTTTGTGTGCATCTTGCATCATCGCATAGGAAAAGAGTAGAGACTTAGGAATAAGCTCTATGGACACTTTTGCATTCAACACATGTGTCCTAGACTTAGGAGTACCGCATTTGCATTAGAAAATGATTTGTTGTTGCATGAGTGTAGCATGATCACATAGTCTGGCGCATTCCCAGGTAACGCTAGTTAAAGACCTTCTCAACCCGTTCATCCGCATACTTAGTGCGTCTATCACATAATCAAACTTTTCTCAAATCTGTCGCATTTATTTATTTCATTACCACAACCAACAACACCAAACAACTATTTGAGTTACCGGTTACCGCAAAGTCTTCGTAAAAAATTATCACTGCATATTTTTTTCCCAAGTCCCTGAGTTCGACCCTAGACTTACCAGGAAACTCAGTGGGGTTTATACTTGGATTCCACTGAGAAAAATTGTTGCTCAATGCAATTCCATCACCGTATTTCATTCCATTCTTCACCTCATAAAATAATGCATCAGCCCCTCCTTTGAAACCTTGTGCCCGAGCACAATTCCTTCTTTAACCATGAAATGGCATTTCTCCCAATTCAGCACCAAATTGGTCTCTTCGCATCTTTTTAGTATCCTTTCCATGTTTTTCAAACAGATTTCATACATTTGCCCATAAACTGAGAAATCGTCCGTAAAGATTTCCACTAAGTCCTCAATATACTCGGAGAAGATTGCCATCATACACCTTTGAAACGTGCTCGGTGCATTACATAACCCAAAAGGCGTGCGACAAAAAGCGCACGTTCCATATGGGCAGGTGAATGTGGTATTTTTTTGATCTTCTGGTGCGATCATAATCTGGTTGTAGCCCGCATACCCATCAAGAAAATAGAAGTAGTCATTCTCTGCTAGTCGGTCTTGCATTTGATCAATGAAAGGTAAAAGGAAATGATCTTTCTTTTTCACCGCGTTGAGCTTCCGGTAGTCCATACAAATCCACCAGCCAGTGACAGTCCTCATCGGGATTAACTCGCTGTTTGCGTTCGGGACTACTGTCATTCCACCCTTCTTGGGAACGCATTGAACGGGGCTGACCCACGTGCTATCGACGATAGGGTATATGATGCCCGCGTCCGACCATTTAATGATTTCTTTTTTAACAACCTCTTTCATCGCAAGGTTCAGTCTGCGTTGAGGTTCTATAGAGCCATCCTGGTTTTCTTCGAGCCAAATTCTGTGCATGCAATACATCGAGCTAATTCCTCTTATATACGCAAGTGTCTATCCGATTGCTTTAATATATTTCTTCAGAATACTGAGCAGCGCATTTTCTTTTTCTTCCAATAGCGCAGAGGATATTATTACTGGTAAGGTTTCATTTTTGCGAAAGAAAACGAACTTCAAATGATTTGGTCGAGTTTTCAACTCCAATGTTGGTGGTTGCTCTAAGGAATATTTCTGTGTTTTTCTTTCTTCATTCAAATTCAACTTTTCTTCATTGTTCACTATTTCTGTTATTACATGGCAGGTTTCTAAGGATGATGTCGCATCCTTTCTTTCTTCATCTTCTTCTTCGAATTCCAAATCTTCATCACAAGTGTGTTCATCGTCAGAATCTGATAAGCCTTCATCTTCTGGAAACTTCATTGCCTTGATGATGTTAAACCTGAGCTTTTTCCCATTGATGATCATCATGATCTCTCCTTTGTGCACATCTATTTGGGAACGACAGTAGACAAGAATGGTCGTCCCAGTAAGATTGTCATATCTTTGTTCACTTCATAGTCTAGAATGATGAAGTCTGCAGGTAGAATGAATTTATCGATTGTGACCAAGACATCCTTCAACTTTCCTTCAAGGTGTACCAGGGACCTGTCTGCAAGCTGGAGAGTCGCCGTCGTGGGTGTCAGCTGTCCTACATTCAATTGTTTGAAGATTGAAAGGGGCATTAAATTTATGCTTGCCCTAAGATCGCATAATGCTTGACCGATGTAGATCCCTTCTATTGAGCAAGGTATTGTAAAGCTGCCTAGGTCGCGCATCTTTGTGTTAATGCCACCATAGCGAATTTTCCTGTGCTTCTTTTCTTCGACACCATATCCTTCAAAAACTTGGCATATTTCGGCATCTGCTCTATCACTTCTATAAATGGAATGTTGATGTGTAGTTGTTTTAATATTTCCAGGAAGCGATGATACCGACCTTCATCGTTTTGCTTCTTTTTCAGTCTTTTCGGGATTGGAGGTAGCTGTACTTTCACTGTTCCATGGTCTAGAGGCTTAGAGGTGGTCACAACTTTAAGTTATGGTGTGAGTTTGTGACGATGTGTGTTATGCGGTGATCATGCAAGTTTTCCACACAAAGCCCAAGTATAAGCCTTCTTAGGTTTCCAGGTAAGTCCAGGGTCGAACACAAGGACTACTAAGTAGATATGCGATACTCTTTGATTTTATTGCGGTGGTAAAAATAATGAAGTGAATAGTGTTTTAATCTAGATTTTTCCTATGCGACGGAATTGAGCGCAGAATGATGAAAGCGTAGAGTTACGATAAGTATGCGATGAAGGGGTTGAGAAGGGGTTTAGCTAATATTTCCTAAGATTGTGCACAAGTTATGCGATCATGCTACACACAAATATCAGTACTACATCTCTCAATGCAGAATTCCATAATTCCTATTTCTAGGATGCATGCGATATATATGCAAAATAGTAGATACGACTTATTTCTAAGTCTCTACTCTTGCCTATACGATGATGAATGATGCACACATAAAACAAGATGACCGCATACCATAATTCCTATTTCTAAGGCACATGCGATGTATAAATAGCCTCTATTCTTGCCTATGCAATGATGAATGATGCACACATAAAACAAGGTGACCGCATACAATCATTTCTATTTCTAGGGCGCATGCCATGTGTAAATAGCAATAAAACTTATGTCTAAGTTTCTACGTCTTGCTTATGCGATTCTAATCCGACTCTCCCAGGCCTAGATTCTAATCTGACTCTCTCAAGTCTAGATTCTATCTTTAGACTACTCTCTCAAGTATATCCAAAGGGTGAATGATGCATACATAAGACAAGATGATCGTATAAAATGTAAATCTTAAGTCATGCTAGCTAAGTACTTCTCAACCCATTCAGAAATTGAGCTACTCATGCGTGGTATGGAGAGATTGAACATAGATAGAAATAAGGTTTCCATTTTCTACGAATTAAGTACTGAATACAAAATAACAAATGGTTTGAGAGATAAGAAGCCTGGTAAACAATGTCTTGCTTCCCGTGGCCTTTTACATTGCTCTTTATCATTCTAACTCTGTTCTAGTTGTGTATTCTTGCTCTCGCAAGTGTTGGCCCTCTCTCCTTTGTGTTACTTTCCGACAGTCTCTCGATCTGTCCGGGAGCGATTTCTCTTGGCTTCTTCCTCGACTCCTTGCTCTTCTCCATTCGCTATGTATATGTATGAGTATGTGCGTGAACATACTAACTAACTAATTAACTAACTCTTTTTTTCTCTAGTGGCCTTTGGTATTTATAGATTTCAAGGTGAAGCAGTTTTTCTTGCTAATGATTGCAATGATGGGCGGCATTAATTCCCCTATTTTGTTGCGTCGTTTAATAGTCACCAAAAGTTTAGTGTACTTGCTACAATGTGGCTTTTAACGGCTTGTCAACTAAATTCGAAGTTGACCGTTATTAGTTTTCCGTACCATCATGATTTATTATGCTATCACCTAGATGTGAGGTCTGTATGCGGGTAGCCTTTTAAGAAACTTCTCACGATCGCATGACTTGCGATTGCAATCTTCAAGCGCACTGACGCATTGTGCCTTTGGATCGCAATTTCATATGCGCCATTACATTGTACCTGCACAAAATAGATAAATTAGCTGCTTTTATATGAGCGCTCGCTATCGCAATTCCTTTCAGTTTAGTGCTTTCGGACATGATATTGCCTATTTTACCATCGCATTCTCTCATTATTTTACTTATTTGAACTGTAATAACTTGTATTTCTTTCAGTTATCACTAGCTCACAAATGGAATAAACTTAGAATAGCGCAAAAGGGAATCAGTAATTGTATACGATATAATTACACGTTTAATTATAGAATTAAACGAAATTGGAGAATTGATTAATATTTAAATATGATTTAAATATTAATTTCATGAATAGAGATTCATGGTAATGGAATTGGTGTTTAATTAATTTAATATTTGATATTACATTAATTGAATTAAATAAAATTTTTAATTAATTATTAGTTATTAATTTTATTTGAAAAATTATTTAATTGAATTAATTTTTGTAAAATTAATAAATTTTAAGTTTAATTAAAAATAATGAAAATTGAAAAAATAGTTTTATTTTTTAAAATTGATTTCAAAATAAAAAGGAAATGGAAAATTGATTTTAAATGAGTGATTTTAAAATTGTAGAAAAATCCGTTAGTGGATTTTTCCTACACAACTAATAAAATTCCACTAAATCCTTCAAGTAGGTGGTGTCTTCGTTTGATGAAGACTTAAAGCATACTGTAGTTGGATAAAAACAAAGAAGGACTGAGAAATGGCATGCAAAATCTGAAAATTTCTAGATGAGAGGTTGAAGAAGTGGTCTTCAACAAAACAAAAAATTTACTGATCTCCTCTTAAATTCTTCCCTAAATTCATATCATTTTGGGTCCCACAACTCAATCTAAGGTCCTAGAGGATAGGAGGGAAGATCTTATGGTAGTCCAAGACTAATAGAGAAGAAGATTGCAGCTGATTTTCAAGTTTGAAGAAGATTTTCAAAGATATTGTTGAAACCCTCTTTTATTTTAAAGAATATGCTTAATTTAAAGCTAAAATTAATGAATTAGAGTGCTTAATGATTTTGTTTTCTTTCGCTGCATGCTTGTTGAAACTAACACATATGAGCACGCACAAAACAATGATGTATTGTTTGTGTTTGTATGTAGAGGACTTAAATCTTTACAGGTAGTAATCCAAGCATGTCAAACAAGTTTGAAAAAGAGATGACGAACGAGTTTTAGATGACCGGCATTGTGCTCATGTCTTACTACCTTGGCATTGAAGTAAATGAAGAAGATAAAGGCATCTTTATCACACATGAAGGTTATGCTAAGGAGGTGATCGAGAAGTTCAAGATGGATGATTCTAATCAGTCGACACACCCATGGAATGTGGAATCCAACTATCTTTTCACGGGGAAGGAGAACAGATGGATCTAACACCTTTTAAAAGCTTGGTTTGAAGTTGGAAGTATTTAACATGCACAAGACCCAATATTCTCTATACAATTTGAGTTATCAATCGTTTCATGCAGAAACCAACAGCCACACACTTGAAGGCAACAAAGAGAATTCTTTGATACATCAAAAGTATGATAAGTTATGCACTATTATATTCTATTTCTGACAATAATAAGCTCTTGGGATACAGTGATAGCAATTGAGGTGGAGATGTGGATGACCGTAAAAGTATAACTGGCTTTCTGTTCTACATGGGAAACACTACCTTCACATGTGTTGGGTTTTATGCCCTAAAACTCGTAAATAATAAATGTAAATAATTTACTATCATTAATAAAGAGTTTTTGTTGTTATTTCAATAAGTGTTATTGATTGTGTTGTATTCGTTCTGTCTCAATAACCTTAAATCCAATCAACTAAAGTGTACATTGCGAAGCACAACATTATTGATCCATTTGTGAAGGATCTCTCGACTAAAGTGTTCGAGAGTCACCTAGAGAGACTAGGTCTGCAAAACATGTACATTGTATAATTTAGGACAAGTGGGAGATGTGTCATGGGTATATGGATGCCCTCATTTATTGTATTTATTTACTATTCCCCCTGTTTTGGGTTTTGATATTATGTACATCCCACTTACTAGAGTTTTAATTCAAGTGGGAGTTTGTGGGGTTTTATGCTCTAAAATTTGTAAATTTTAAATGTAAATAACTGACTGTCATCAATAAAGAGTTATCGATATTATTTTAATAAGTGTTATTGATTGTATTGTATTCGTTTTTTCTTAATAATCCTAAATCCAATAATCTAACATCCTAGTCTGTCTTATGAGTCTTGAACTATATATGCAGACATACAGGGATCAACGTTCAAGATACAGCCTAAAGGGTCTATAGTATAGGAATAAGGCTAGGTACTTTATCCTGATTGTTGGGTTTTATATCCTAAAACTCATGGTTTGTAAACAATAAAACTTATTCTGAAAATTCAATAAGTTGTTATTGAATATATGAATTGCTTATTTCGTTTTAGAAATAAATTCAATAAATTAAAAGATCCATGACTATTATATGAGTACTTGAACTTTATGTGGAGACATAAAATTGGATCAGGTTCGAGTAAATAGTCAAAATGATCTATAGTATATGAATAAGGTTGGGTGCCTTATTCTAGTAACACTATTGGATGCGGCCTACTCTGTAATTGTTACAAAGGAGTTGTAAAGTGCTACAGACGAGGTGAACCTAATTCGTACATGTTATGACATGAGGACTGGGGGCGTCCTGTGCAATGGGTTTGTACAAGATCGACCACAAAATCAGTCACTCTTACTTTATAACGTTGTTTACTGTTTAAGACTAACTATTTCAAAGCGATGACCTAGGTAACTTGACCTTAATCTTGAGCTAACTATGAACGCCTGTTTATTCCGGATTATCCTTAAATTTGTATAGGTGAGGGTTGGATCAACAGTGATCGGCTCAATAAACCTCCATTTCAGGGGTAAGAACGAGTAGATAGCTGAGGACATAGGGTGCAAGATGGAATTCCCTCCTACCCTCTTTTAGGGATAGTAGAGAGGTTGTTCCCTTAAGTGCTGACTCCAAGTCTTGAACAAAGGGCCCCACCTTTTCATTGGCTTGAGAGGGTCTCGGTTTGTTAATCGGATCACAAACCAATTGTTCATTAAAGGATCAGTGGGACTAGAAACAAGATGTAATCTCGGGGGTAAAACAGACATTTGACCCAGCTGTTATTACGAACAGCCTATGAAGGTTTAACTTACTAATCATGGTTATATTGAATGGATATAATATATCTACAGGGAGGGAAGTGCAATTCTGGGCTTTAGTGGAGTGAACCAGTAGTTAACAAATGGGGTTAAGTCGGTACAAAGAGTTTAGTCAATTAATTTCGGATCGTTGGAGCCCATGATTTGTAGGTCCACGAGGTCCCCCTACTAGCTCATAAATAGATTAGCCTTAGAGTAGCATGATAAGTTAATTTGAAACATTCAAATTAGAATTAAGGGAATTAGTAATTATATGTGATATAATTATGCGTTTAATTTTGGAATTAAATTGGAAATGGGAATTGGAGAATCAATTAATATTTAAATATGATTTAATATTAAACTCATGAATAATGATTCATTGTGGTGGAATTTGTGTAAAATTAATTTAATATTTGATATTAATTAATTAGAATTTAATTAAATTATTTAATTAATTAATTAATTTTTTAAAATTAATAAAGTCGTCAATTTTGAAAAAAAAAATTGATTATGGAAATCACATTTGTAAAACAAAATTTGAAAACACAAAAATGGAAAAAGTGGGAAATCTTCACTAACTATCACCAACTAGCTCACTCATTTCCCACCTTCTTCTTGAGTCAAATTTACAAAGCATGAGCTGCTTCTCATACAACAACCTATTTTGCATGATGGTCTTACAATAAATAAAGAAGATTGGACTGAGAATTGGGCACGCAAACTAATGCAATTCATGAGTTGCAATAAATAGAGAAGATTGGACTGAGAAGTTGCAGCAGTTTGCTTATTCTTCAAGGTGTTTTTCTTTTCAGCAACTCGGTATTTTCGTTTAGTGCTTTTAATATGACCGACTACATACAGTGGAAAGAATCATGTGAAACGTATTTCGTGGCAAACGACCTCGTATTATGGTTGACGAGTGTCCTTGAGTCGCGACCCTTAATGCACCGCGAAGTGTTTGCAATGCATATGAGGTATAGATGAAGGCTAATTCGTTAGCCTGACTTCACATTTTGGCTAACATATCTAATGTTTTGGCCAAAAGGGTTGAGAACATGGTCATTGCACATGAGATCATGGACTCACTGCAAGATTTGTTTGAACGTCAGTTCTTACTTTTCAAGCATAGAGAGATGGATGACAAAACCAATAATGTCAGTTGTTCTTACACTGATCCCACTACTCTCCAAAAGAGGAGAGAAGACAGTAAATCTAATTTATTGGTCTTGGAGATGTGTCTGGTAGAGAATGATGATTCTGCCTGGATCCTTGATTCGGGTGCTACCAATCATGTCAGTTCCTCTTACCAAAGATTCAGTTCCTGGAAAACGTTGGCACAAGAAGAGATGACTCTTTGAGTCGACACTGGTGAAGTTGTTTCAGCTGTTGCTGTAGGCAGGCTGAAGTTATTTGTTGACAAGAAACGTTATCTGTTACTGGATAATGTTTTTGTAGTTCCTCATATTAAGAGGAACTTAATCTCGGTTTCTTGTCTTATTGAACAAGGCTATATCGTCTCCTTTTCTGAGAATAAAGTGTTTATTTTCAAGAATGAAATGGAGATAGGTTATGGTTCAATGGAAAGTAACTTATATGTACTTAGGTCATTAGTCATAAAACCCTTGTTTAACACTGAAATGTTTAGTACGGCAACAATAGCTAAAAAACCAAAGGTTTCTCCTAGAGAAAACATTCATCTTTGGTATCTTAAGTTAGGTCACATCAACCTCAATAGGATTGAGAAGTTGGTGAAATGTGGACTTCTAAAGAGTTTAGAAGAAAACTCCTTGCCGACATATGAATCATGCCTCGAAGGCAAGATGACCAAAAGACCTTTTACTGGAAAAAGGTTACAGAGCCAAAGAAGCCTTGGAGCTTCTACATACCTCTGTGGTCCGATAAATGTTAGAGCTCGGGGTGAGTATGAATATTTCATCTCTTTCATAGATGATTATTCAAGGTTTGGGTATCTCTACCTAATGCAATGTAAGTCAGAAGATCTTGACAAGTTCAAGGAGTATAAGGCTAAAGTTGAAAACTTATTAGGTAAGAAGATAAAAACACTACGATCTGATCATGGTGGAGAGTATATGGACCTCCAATTCTAGAACTATATGATAGAACATGGGATTGCGTCCTAACTCTTGGCCCCTGGTACACCTCAGCAAAATTGTGTACCTGAAAGGAGAAACATAACTTTGTTGGACATGGTTCAATCTATGATGAGTTATGCTCATCTTCCATACTCGTTTTAGGGTCTTGCAATGGAGACTACATGTTATATCCTGAACAACGTTCCCTCGAAAGGTGTTTTAGAAACACTTTTTGATTTATGGAGAGGCCGTAAAAGTAGTTACGCCACTTCAAGATTTGGGGCTATCCGACACATGTGCTAGTGACTAATCCAAAGAAGTTGGAACCACATTCGAAGGTTTGCCTCTTTATAGGCTACCCCAAGGAAACGAGAGGTGGATACTTCTATGATCCAAGTGAGAACAAAGTGTTTGTTTCTATGAATGTTATCTTCTTGGAAGAAAACCACATGAGGGATCATAAGCCAAAAAATAAGCTCGTTTTACGTGAGATCTCTAGTGAGACTGAGACTACTGAGGGTTCAACAAGAGTTGCTTAACAAGTCGACAGATTAATAAGAGTTGTTGAGGTCGAAATATCTAGTCAATCAGTTCAAGAGTTGAGACTGCCTCGACGTAGTGGGAAGGTTATGAACCCACCAAATCGCTACATCCGTTTGACTGAAGCCCAAAACGTCATTTCGAATGATGGGGTCGAGGATCTGTTGTCTTTTAAAAAAGCAATGGACGATGTTGACAAGGATGAATGGGTTAAGGCCATAAACTAGGAAATAGAGTCTATGTACTTCAATAACGTTTGGGAGCTTGTTGATCCACCTGATGAGGTAAGACCTACTGGGTGTAAGTGGATCTATAAGCGAAAGAGAGGTGTAGATGGAAAGGTGCAAACCTTTAAGGCTCGACTCGTGGCAAAGGGATATACCCAGGTAGCTTTCTCACCTATTGTCATGCTCAAGTCTATCCGAATTCTCCTATCCATAGCCACATTTTATAATTATGAAATATGGCAAATGGACGTCAAGACTGCCTTTCTTAATGGTAATCTTGAGAAGACCATCTATATGACTCAACCAGAGGGGTTCATAGTTCTAGATCAAGAGCAAAGAGTTTGCAAGCTTAATAGATCCATTTATGGGCTAAAACAAGCATCTTGATCATGGAACATCAGATTTGACACTGTTGTCAAGTTGTTTGGCTTTTATCAGAATGTTAATGAGCCTTGTGTTTACAAGAAGATCATCAACAACTCAATAGCTTTCCTGGTACTGTATGTGGATGATATCCTACTCATTGAGAATGATGTAGGGTATCTGATTAACATTAAGGAATGGCTAGCTGCCCAATTCCAAATGAAAGATTTGGGTGAGACACAGTATATTCTAGGGATCCAGATCATCCGAGATTGTAAGAACAAATAGTTAGCCCTGTCTTAGGCATCGTACATCGATCAAATGTTGATCAGGTACAGGATGCAGGATTCCAAGAGGGGTTTATTACCCTTCAGGCATGGAATCATTTTGTCTAAGGATCAATATGCTAAGACACCTCAAGAGGTTGAAAAGATGAGACGGATTCCCTATGCTTCAGCTGTAGGAAGCTTGATGTATGCAATGTTGTGGACCAGACCCGACATTTGCTATGCAGTAAAGATTTTCAGTCGGTATCAGTCCAATCCAAGATTTGATCACTGGACGATGGCCAAGACGATCCTCCAGTATCTTCAGAGAACGAGGGACTACATGCTCGTGTATGGAGATAAGGATTTGATCCTTACAGGATACATGAACTCTGACTTTCAGACCGATAGAGATTCTCGCAAATCAACATCGGGGTCAGTTTTCATTCTGAATGGAGGTTTGCAGTCTGATGAAGCATCAAGCAAGAATGCATCGTGGACTCCACTATGGAAGCCGAATACATAGCTGCTTGTGAAGCAGCTAAGAAGGCTGTTTGGCTGAGGAAATTCCTTTCAAATTTGGAAGTTGTTCCAAATATGGATTTGTCTATCACTCTGTATTGTGATAACCGCGGGGCTGTGGAAAATTTGAAGGAGACTCGGAGTCATCATCGAGGTAAGAACATAGAACGGAAATATCACCTGATTTGTGAGATTGTGCATCGCGGTGATGTGATAGTCACGAAGATTGCGTCGGAACATAACGTTGCTGATTCCTTTACAAAGGCCCTCACGGCTAAAGTGTTCGAGGGTCACCTAGAGAGTCTGGGTCTACGGGACATACGGTATCTTGTCTAGGGCAAGTGGGAGATGATAATGGGGTATGCCCTAGTTTATTGTATATTGTACATTTTTATATTGTATTGTACAATAGTCTCCCAAGTCATTAGGACAAATGGGAGATTGTTAGGATTGGTGTCCTAATTCTCTTGGAGTCTCGTTGTTTGTAATGATACACATTGTTTGATAAATAAAATAATTGTTATTTCATTCTGACATTTACTCATACCCAATAAACAAAGCTCCATGATTATCTTATGTGAACTTAAACATGTATATGTGATATACAAGTGGATCATGCCTTAAGTGATAACCTAAATAGGTTTATAGTATTACCTCATCCTGGTGACACCATGGATATGGCCCACTTTGTAGAGGTTTGCAAATGTTGATCTTGACTATTCATGTGGAGACATGCGAGCAGGGGTATCCTATACAAAGAGTTTGTATAAGACCGGACCACGAGATGACTAGACTCTGTATATAATGTCGTTGATACTAGAGACTTACATCTCACCTAAACGACCATAGGTGACACGACCTCAATTCTGAGTGTTTTAGGAACTTCTGCCTTTGAGGGTTGTCCTTTGATTAGTATAGGTGGGAATGGCCAGATTGTCAACTCAACATGTCTACCTTTTTGGGGACTTGTCTAATCTGGGAGTTGGGAACTCAATCCACAAGATGAAATTCACTTCTTTCCCGAAACAGGGATAAATAAAGAGATTGCTCCCTTAAGGGCTGATTCCGGGGCTTGAACATAGTGGCCACAACTTCTCTTTGGAAGAGAGGACTCAGTCATCATGGGACTATGACTTATGTTCATTAGAGGGATCAGTGGTACTTGATAACTGGCAGAAATGTCAGTTATTATATGCCTTTTATTTAGAATTATGAGGGCTAATAAGTAGAAAATGCGGTGATAATACTTAGAATTTGCAAAAAAATGAGTTTTGCTTCGATTAGAACCTAAATCCTCATTGACCCTAATATTTTGCGTTACTCCATGCCAAAGTGTCTATTTTTGTAGCTATCGCGTGAATCAAAGGGGGTGTAATAACTGGCAGAAATGCCAGTTATTATAAGCCTTTTATTTAGAATCATGAGGGCTAATAAGTAGAAAATGCGGTGATAATACTTAAAATTTGCCAAAATTGAGTTTTGCGTCGATTAGCACCTAAATCCTCACTGACCTCAATATTATGCGTTACTTCATGCCAAAGTGTCTAGTTTTGTAGCTATCGCTTGAATCAAACGCATGCATTTGAAATAAGCAATCGCAGACAAACGCATGCGCAGAAGCCAGGCAATCGCAAAGACAAACATATGCGTTGAAGCCAGGCGATTGCAAAGACAAACGCATGCGCTGAAAGTTGGATCACATGCATCCATCGCATGGAAGTTGCAGTGATCAAATGCATCCATCACATGAAAGTTGTGGTGATCAAGCGAATGCGGTGATCAATTGGACATTGCGGCCATAGAGTGACAACCATAATAGAAAGACGGTCGTAAGATGGGTAGAATGCGTTGATACATCAGCTGAATCAAGCTCGGACGCATACCTTGGGAGTATCAACAAGATAAGACGATGTGACATTGCCCATACCGCGACAAAAGCAGCAGTGAGCCATAACGTAATCATGATAGTTGTCGGCATTTAAACTCTATAAATAGCCTTTTGGACCTTCATTTCAAGACATCTGAACTTCTGCCTCAAGGAAGAAGTTGCGATCACAAATGAGAGCTTGAACAAGATTTTCAATGAGAATTCTTCACCTCCACAAACCAGACCGAGTGACGACCAGAGCTTTCATTGAAGATGGAGCTCGAGAGAGACATCTCCACCATTCATCCATGGCACCACCAGCAGCCTTGACGCAGAGTCCTTCATTTCTCTTCTAACCTCTGTATTGTATTACATTTTAGCTTAAGATATTAAGACAATTTGAAATCAATGCATCTCTTCATTCCTTCAATGCCATCTTCTTCATCATCTTTATCTCTATCATTTCTTATCTTCAGCATTTATTTATCAAAGGCGATCGCATACTTAACCATGTAGCCTAGAGATAGGACGCATGTAGCAACCCACTGAAAGGTGTGCGTTGTGCGAGTATAGTGAGTTAATCCTCTTTGCTTGGTGAAAGTCTGTAGCAATGCTTGTCTATGGATTGTTGCAATGCTTGTCTATAAGTTAAATAGCCGCATCTAACTGCCTAAGAAGGTAAGAGATGGAACACACTAAAGCAAAGTTTGCATTGTCCCTAGAGATAGGCACAATCTTATGCTCGACGCAACCATGCACTATAGAGATATAGTCATGCGGTTGACCACTGAGAGGTGTGCGATGCGTTAGTGCAATGAGTTGGGATTACTCAAGCGATTTAAGATAATAAACATCACTATGCGTTAATGGTTGTGTGTATCTACCTATTTTCATCGCAAGTCTTCTATTGCTCAATCTGTTTAGTTAGGAGTAGGAGTAGTGTGTAAATCCATTAAACTTTCTTCGTTTTATTTTTTTTATTCATCGCCTCAAACGCATTGCTTCACAAGCATTATTGAGTGACAAGTCCCTGTGTTCGACCACGGATTACCCGAGAAACTTGCGTTTGCATTATACTTGGTGCGAGCATAAGAAAACTTGTGATAGGAACGCGTAGTCATTGCATACTAGATTAACACATTTTCATTCCAAAGCATGACCTCAGACGCATGGGCGTAAACGCATAGCTTAAGCCATGTCTAACGCATGATTGCATGTACAACCCCATCCGTCCCTAATTTTCCTCCCCAACAGTACTTAAGGAGTTAGATGTAACTATAAGGGCATAACGGTTATTGGCCAAGCTGTACTTACGAGCGATCTGTGAAGGGTTATTGCACTGCTGGTTGGTTGAGATGGACATATAATATATCTATAGTAAGAAGAGTTCAGCTGTCAGTCTTTAGTGGAGTGCCTGGGAGTTAATGGATGGTGGATCCCATGATTAAAGAGTTCAGTCAATTATTCATGTACCGTTGGAGCTTCGAGCTACAGGTTCATAAGGTCCCCTTGGTAGCTCAATGGATTCAGTTGAGGATCAGTTCTTGGTGTTGATTGGAAATGTTCAAATTGACAAAAAGTATTTTGATTATATATGATATGATCGGTATAATGTATAAGATACATATAGTGGAGGATTAATGTAAATGAGATTTACATTAAGTACCGTAGAATAGAAAAAGAGCTATGGTTTATATGTTTCATGAGATGAAATATTAAAACTATAGGTTATAAATATATTATAGTAAGTTAGTTATCATTTATATTTATAATAATATTAATTATTGGATAATTAATTCTTTTTCGCTAATAACCAATTGAGTGGGAGGTTATTGGTGGTTTCATGGTAACCGTGAGATAAAAGGAAAATTGTTTTCCTAATTTTAGTAATGTTGAAGCTTGCAAAAATTGTTTTTTGAGTTTTTCACTCTCGGAATCTCACGAGAAGTTGTCAAGTAAATAGAACGTAGTATCGCATATTATTATTATCGCAAAGTGCATACGTCAGCAACCTCACAAGTTGTTGACATACATGATCAAATCAACGAATAATCAATTCAAATAGAAGCTTACAAGTTTTTGCGATAATAATAATATGCGATACTATGTTCTCAATAATGTATGCGGTTATGCTTAGATGCTTTCGTAGTATGCGTTCGTGTAGTGTGCACGTGTCACAAGTTTTCTTACGCTGGAACCAAGTATAATTCCAACACAAGTTTCTCAGAGTGATCTGAGGTCGAACACGGGGATTGTGGTGATTAACGCGATACGATGTGGTATATGTGACCGAGAAAACAAAAGAATAATGAATTCAATTTGAAAAGTAAAATGTGGTAAGCAGTAAAATGCGATAATAAAAGTAAAGCGATGATAAATAAAGTGTGGCAATAAAATGCGGTGAAAAATAAATTGCGGTGATAAAATAAGATGCGATAATAAAGTAAAATGCGGTAACAAATAAATAAATAAACAATTAAATATACAAGTTGAAGACTGGTTGTGAAGATGTACAAATATCTGATGAATGCGGTGGCAAGTCTTGTGAAATGTGTCAGAAAGAGAATGGGTTGAGGGAAAGGACATCGCAAGTTCGTCAATCTTGTTGAGGACGCAACTAAGGTTTCGTTTTCCCTTGGCTTACACCTTTCAGTGATCGATTGCATTCCCATATGTCTATGGTGAAATAGGGATGAATATGGTGAATGCAAGGTTGTTTCCATATCTGGAAATACTTCTCGCTTTAGTTAACGCATTCTTCCAACCTTCTTTCGAGAGACGGAATAACATCTTCACTTCTGCTCTCACAGGTGAAAATGCCATTGAGCATGCTTTAGCTAAACTCGGCCGATTTCTTCAACAAAGATTAACTTACTCACTTAATCCTTCCCCTTTACCCTAAGGATTAGTTACACATGGTGAAGGAAATGGATGATGAATGTATGGTGAAGAACAGAGAAATGACGATGAATATGATAATGATATTAAAATCTAAAGATAAGGTTTGTTACAAATACTGAATGAAAGATTAGAGATGAACATAGTACGAAAACCATGTCAATGTCTTGACACGGATCCCGATCGAAGACGATGTGCTTGTCGGCATGTGGTAGGAATGAAGTGGAAAGCTTCCGTCTCAGGCTTGTTTTCCATGTAGAAGTGATCTTTGCACAGAGCTTCTTCTTCGGGAATGGGAATGAATTGCTTGCTCCAGAGACTTACCTTTCGGTCTTGTCTCTTCTTTCTCCTCGGATTTTCTTTAAGTTATCTCTTCAGACCAGCCTCATTTCTTCGAATTTGATGTAGCTATTTATAGACCTGGGCACCTTCTGCATCGATCGTCGCATACGCTGCAATTGCATTGTTCTTTTTCGTTCTCGATTGCCTACTGCATGCAGTGTGAATGCGTTATTCATTTTTTTCCTCGAGCAGTTGTCGCATGTGGTGACTTGTTTCCTGTAAAACAAAGGCTTGGACATTCCATTTTGCCATCGCAATGAGGTTAGTGGGTGTGCTTACGACACTTTATAATTTCGCATTTCTAAGCCAATTTCTATACTGTCACAAAACTTTTCCTTCTTTTTGCCACATAATCTAAATAAAACGGTATAAATAACTTGTATTTCTATAAGTTATCACCCACCCTCTGGATTCTCACACCGAGAATACCAAGGTAGCTTCTTGGTGGTGTCATACTCAACTCAATACCATCGAGGTTCTGTGGAGGTTGTTCGTGTAGTTGGGGTGTTCGTGACCAAGGTGATCGCTGATTTCAAGTGCATGGTGTTCGTGCAGTGTAGCAGTCACATTGGACGTGCGTTCGAGGTTGCTGTGTTGCTGTGTTTGAGCATTCATGATCTAGGACCTTGGCGATGAGTCTACAAATGTGTGTACCAGTTTCTCCTTAATCATTTGTAGTTTCATGCTGTAATTTCTATAATTAATGCATAACTGTATGTTTCTGTTTATGACTGTAATTGTAAAGTTCATATATGATTGTAGGTTGGAATGATCTTTTCGCTGCTCATGGAAATCCTCGTGCACAATTTCCTTCATTTCACTCCTTCCTAACTTTAGGGTAAGTAGATGAGTGTTTCCTTAAGTAGTGTCCTGGGACTTGAGTAAAGGGCCATTCGCTCTCACTGGCCCAAGAGTGGTTTCTGTTTAATGGTTGGATCATAAACAGATTGTTTATTAGAGGAGTACTAGTATTTAATGACACAAAGGTAACCTATGGGTAAAACGATAATTTGACCTAGGTGGTGTTACGAACACTCGTAAAGGACTAACTTGTTGTTATTGGTCTAAACCTGTGGACACAGAAATATATCTGTAGTGAGAAGAGTGCAACCATAGATCTTAGTGGAGTGTGTTGGGGTCGATGTCCTAAATCTCGTAGGGTCCTGTAGTTTGTAAACAAGTGTATGAACAAACTTTTGTGATGTAATAATATGAGATATTTTCTTCACTATTGTCTATGAAATATGATATATTTTAGTTGCACTAATCACAAACTAATAAACTAAGATCCATGGTTATCATTGTAACTTAAGCATGTATGTGTAGACATTGGATTATGCCTTAAGTGATAACCTAAATGGTCTATAGTATATGGATAAAGGAGGGAAACCTTATCCTGGTGACACTACGGATACGACCCACTTTATAGATGTTACAAGTGTTGTAAAGTGCTACAAATGGTCCGATCTTGATCATTTATGTGGAGACATACGAGTGGAGGTATCCTATACAAAGGAGTTTTTATAAGATCGGACCACGAAATATTTAGTCTCGTTATATAATGCCGTTCATGACAGAGACTTTTATTTCACTAGGATGACCAAAGGTAACATGAACTTAATCTTGAGTGAGTTGGGAACTCTTGCCTATGAGGACGATTCTTTGATTTGTATGGGCGCGAGTGGCCAAATCGTCGACTCAAACCTACCACTTTGGGTATTCGTCTGATTGGGGAGCTGGAAACTCAGATATACAAGACGGAATTCACTCTTTTCCCGAAGTAGGGGTAAATAGATAGACTGTTGGTGCGTGTTGTTAATGTGATGAAATAATGGTGTAAATTGCGATGGTGGAATATACGTTGTGCATGCAAGTTTTCTCAACAAGATCCAAGTATAAATCCTACTGAGTTTCTTGGTAAGCCCAGGGTCGAACACAGGGACTAAGGAAACAGAATGGGATGGTAATTTTTGATTACTTTGTGGTAATAAATAAAACAATGCATTGGTTGGTTTGTTGTTTAAGGTATGAAATCTATGCGGCGGATTTGAGAAAAGAGTTAATAATAAGAAAGATGCGATGAGTATGCAGGGAAATGGGTTGAGAAGGGATTTAGCTAACACTTCCTAAGATTGCGTTCATGTTATACGATCCTGCTACATACATACAACAGCAAGTCATCTATCAATGCAAATGTTATGGCTTCTAGTTTTAGAACGCATGTGATGTATGCGATGATGTCTTTAGGACCTACATTTAAGCCTCTATTCTTGTCTATGCAATGAAGAATGACACACACATACATAGGGCGACCGCATACTACCATAACCTATCTCTAGGGTGCATGCGATGCATGTTGGCAAATAGAGCTTATCTCTAAGTCTCTATTTCTTGCTTATGCAGATCTAATCTTGCTCTCTCGAGTCTTGATTCTAACCTAGCTCTCTCAAGTCTTAGGTTCTTTCTTTAGACTCTCTCTCAAGTAGCTCTAAAGGGTGATAGGCGGAACATAAGACAAGATGATCGCATGCAATGAAGGCCCTAGGTCATGTTAGCTAAGTACTTCTCAACCCATTCAACAATTTAGTTGCTCATGCGTATTGTACAGAGAGTGAACAGATGTAGAAATGCAAGTTCCATTCTATATATGAAATCGAAATGCAGAATGACAATGTGAAATAAAGATAAAAAGCCTGGTAGCAATTTCTTGCTTCCCAAGGCTTTTACACTGTTCTTCACTACTCTGCTCAAAAGATATTCTTGCTCTCGCAAGAGTCGGCCCTTTCTCTGCTTTTCACGCTCCCCAGCACTCTCTCGAGCTGACAAAGACGTTCTTCCGGAGTCTTTTCTCTTCTCTCGCTTCCACCTTCTAAGTATAAGGAACTAAGAACAAAGGCTAACTATGTTCTATATGGTGAATTCTCTGAACTGGGCGAACTCCTTCAACGAAGGTGACCTTCGGTATTTATAGAGCTTTAGGGTGAAGAACTTTTTCTCTCGAATGATTGCACTGATGCGATGCCATTAATTCTCTGTCTAATGTGTCGAATATTTGTCATCGAAAAATTGAGTGTACTTGCTACAGTATGTCGTTAACGGCTTGTCAACTTAATTCAGAATCGACCGTTATCATCTTTCTGTCCCATCATGATTTATTAAGCTTTCACCTTGATGCGCCGGCTTTATGCGACCACCTTCTTGAGTAGATTTTCGCGAACGCATATGATCGTATAGCCTTGCGGTCGCAATCTCTTAATGCGCTCGAACGTTAATTTCTTCATATCGCATTTCTACCTTGCGCCAACGCAGTTTCTGCACGAAATACATAAGTTAGTCTTTTTAATGCAATGGATGCATGCGATGACAATGATGTGAACTTAATGCATCTGGATGCAATATTGTATATTTTTACCATCGCAATCCATCATTATTTTATAACTTTGCACTGTAATAACGTGCATTTCTGCTCGTTATCAATTGCTCCCTTAAGGGTTGATTCCGGGGCTAGAACAATGTGGCATCACATCTTCTCATGGCCCGAGAAGTGTTCACTCATAGTAGTGTTAGGGTCGATGCACTAAAGTCTCGTGTCTTATAATTTGTAAAATGTTTGTACAAATGCTTGTGTTGTATAATATATGATATTTACTTCACATCTTGTTTTTTGCTCAGTTGTATGTTTTATTTGTTTTACCACACACCAATAAACATAAAATCCTTGGTTATTTGTATGTAACTTAAGCATGTATGGGTGACATACAAGTGGATCATGTCTTGAGTGATAACCAAAATGGTCTGTAGTATATGAATATAGGAAGGAAACCTTATCCTGGTAATGCTACGGAAGCGACCTGCTTTGTGGAATGGTCATAAGTGTTGTGACTTGTCACAGATAGTCTGATCCTGATCATTCGTGTTGGGGACATGCAAGGGGGGCATCATATACAAAGAGTTTGTATAAGACCTAACCACGAAGTGTTAACGTCTCGTTATATAACCTGTCTCTTATACACATCTAGATGTGTATAAGAGACAGACCTTATCCTGGTAACGCTACGGACGCGGCCCGCTTTGTGGAATGGTCACAAGTGTTGTGACTTGTCACAGATGGTCTGATCCTGATCATTCGTGTTGGGGACATGCAAGGGGGGGCGTCCTATACAAAGAGTTTGTATAAGACCTGACCACGAAGTGTTAACGTCTCGTTATATAACACCGTTCATGACAGAGACTTCACTTCACTAGGATGACCATTGATAACATGATCTCAATCCTGGGTGAGTTAGGAACTCTTGCCATTGAGGGTGGTCCTTTGATTTGTATGGGTCACCGATTCAAACCTACTATTTTGGAGATTCGTCTGATTTGGGTGCTGGGAACCCAGCTACACAAGATGGAATTCACTTCTTTCCCAAAGCATGGGTAAGTAGATAGATAACTCCCTTAAAGGCTGATTCCGGGGCTTGAACAATGTGGCGCCACACATTTTCTATTAGCCCGAGAGGTGTTCACACATAGTTGGACTATGTTGTATTGTTCATTAGAGGAATCAGTGGTACTTAAGGAGTGAGATGTAACTACAGGGGAAAAATAGTATATTGACCCAACTGTACTTACGAGCATATGTGAAGGGTCATCATACTCATGATTGATTATATCCGTTGGACACAGAAATATATTTGTGGTAAGAAGAGTTCAGCTATTGGTCTTTAGTGGAATGCCTGATAGATATCAGATGGTGGATCTCATGGCTAAAGAGTTTAGTCAGCTATTCATGTACCATTGGAGCTTCGAGCCACAAGTCCATTACGTCCCTTAGGTAGCTTGGATAAAGTCGAGAATCAGTATTTGGGTTAATTTGAAATGTTCAAATTGATAAGAGAAAGTTTGATTATATATGATATAATTGGATAGGCTAATAATATATGATATAATTGACTAAATGTATGAGATACATTATTTTGGAGGAAATTAGATATAAATATAATTTATATCAAGTAGAGAAAAAATTACTATAGTAGATATGTGATATCAGACTATATGATAAGAATATAATATGATTATATTTATTAATTATTTAATTGATTAATTATATGATAATTGACCTAAATTTCTCTCGGATGTGCGTTAGTGGGAGCAACCCCTTCGGTTATGTTAACCGAAGAATAAAATGAAAATTAGTTTCATTTTACAAAGGTTAGGAAAAATTGGCATCGGTGTGAAAACCTAAACGATCACATAGTCGAGAGCCTATACGATAGTCGCTCAGTGCCTAAACGATCGCACACCTCGTGTCTAAACGATCACATGCTAGTTCCTAAACGATCGCATAGTGTGCCTGTTTTCTAAACGATCGTCCACCTTTTACTAAACAATCGCTTAGTAAAACCTACATGATCGTGTAGCTCCTTCTAAACGATAAGCATTTAGCTATACGATAGCTTCCTTTTCTCTCCCACCTGCTTATCATCTACACGATTAGTTCTTTCTTCAACCTCTACCAAACTCACCAGAGACCACACTTTGGATTCTCACTCTGAGAATACCAAGGGCTCCATTTTGGTGGTGTCGTCCTCGCTGCTGTTCACTTGTTTATGATCGTTCATACTGCTGCAGCCGACTTGTTTGCTAGCCGATAGAGTTCGCGTAGAGGTCTTCTTCTGTGTCTAAGTTCCAAAGCTTGAAGAGCATCTTCAACTAGTATGAGAACTCTTTCCTTGTAATTTTATTGTTCAGAGCATGCCTTTAATTAGTGTAATTTTGCATAAATGTTTGTTAGAATGTATGTGTTGTATTTCGGTCACGATGAAATCAGAAAAATCTGAATGCACTCATGGATGCTCTTCATTAAGAGTTCCTTCAAGTAGGACTATGATGTATTGTTCATTAGAGGAATCAATGGTACTTAAAGAGTCAGATGTAACTACAGAGGCAAAACGGTAAATTGATCCAATTGTACTTACGAGCGATTTGTGAAGGGTCATCGTACTATTGATTGGTTGTATCTAATGGACACATAAATTATCTGCATTTTGAAGAGTGCAGTTATCTATCTTTAGTGGAATGCCCGGCAGTTAACGGATGGTGGATATCGTGATTAAAGAGTTTAGTCAGTTATTCACGTACCATTGGAGCTTCAAGCTACAAGTCCATAAGGTCCCCTTAGTAGCTCAATAGATTCAAGTTGAGAATCAGTTTTTGGGTTAGTTTAAAATGTTCAAATTAACAAGAGTGAATTTGATTATATATGATCTAATTAAATTGATTCAATTATATGTGATATAATTGATTTAATGTATTAGATACATTGATTGAAAAAAATTAATATAAATATGATTTATATTAAATGTTATAAAAGAGAAAAGAACTATGGTTTAAATATTACATATGATGTGATATTAAAACTATGGGTTATAAATATAATATGATAAATTAGTTATTATATTAATTTATAATAAAAAAAAACAATTATAAAATAATTGTTAGCTGGTTATTTGTTTCTCCTTTAACCAACTAAGTGGAAGGTTAATATTGATTTTAGTAACTGAAGAATAAAAGTGAAAAGTGTTTTCATTTTTCATAATCATAAGAAATTCGATCGGGTAAAAAAAAAAAGTTATACGACAGCCTTTAAGAGAGTGAACGACTAGGCTTCTCGTTACTAGACGATTGCTCCTCGTTTGTTAAATGATCGAGTATCCAACTTTAGAGAGTTTCATTACACCCGTCTTGTCCTTGAACTCGGAGTTCTTGTGTATTTATGAATGTTTACGAAGTTTAATGTGTTGTGGTGGGGGAAGAGGGAGAGATTGGGTTAAACCATTTTGGGGACAAAGTTTGAGTTTTATGTGTGTTGGTCATTGTTTACTCGTTTTGTGTGTTTTTGATGTTCGGGAGGTTCCATGTTTATCGTGGGGGGTGGGTAGAGTTTCGTTACACCCGTCTTGTCCTTGAACTCAGAGTTCTTGTGTATTTATGAATGTTTATGAAGTTTAATGTGTTGTTAGGGTGTGCGTTGAGATTGGGTTAAATTATTTTGGGGACAAAGTTTGAGTTTTATGTGTGTTGGTCATTGTTTACTTGTTTTGTATGTTTTTAATGTTCGGGAGGTTATATGTTTGTCGTGGGGGTGGGTAGAGTTTCATTACCACCCGTATTGAAGTTTGAACGTGTTATGGATGTTTATCGATATAACATTTGAATGTTTTTGTTTTATTGTAGAATGTTGTTCGGAGATGAGCTGGGACAATTGTTGAAGATGCTGTGTTCGAGACGTGTTCTAGACGTTGTTTTGATTTTATTTCTTTTATGTATTTATGTTATGAATGTTTATGAACTTCTAGTATCGACTTTGTTTGGAAATTGTAATTTTTTATTTAGTTGTTATAATATAGACTTCATTTTCGTTTTTTAATTATGTGAATCTTTATTTGGTTTAATATGTTTTACAGGTTTTCAGATCAAATTTTAAAAAATTACAAACGATAGATTAAATTTTAATATTCCCCATGCATATATTACTGCGTCGGGAGTTCTTGTATCTCTCGACGCATTAAATAAAACCGTCAGGAGTTCGGGATCTTCCAACGTACGTTAAACGACGTCAGAAGTTATTCGGGAAACTCCCGATGCACAAAAAGGCATCGGCAGTTCTTGGAACTCCCGATGCCCTATATGTGTGCCAGGAGTTCCCCAAATAACTCCCGACCCCGTTTTAAAGTGCATTGGGAGAGGCTTCCGACGGGTTTCTCCCGACCAAACTCCTGATGACCTTTTATTCGTCGGGAGAGGCTCTCCTAACGCTTTTTTACACACTTTTTCGATGAAATATGACGTTGGGAGAAGTGAGAGTTTTCTCATTTTCCCACTTACTCGATCGTTTAATCCGATCGTATACTTCCTCCTTCCCTCTACCAAATTCACACAGAGCCCACACCTCCTGGATTCTCACACCGAGAATACCAAGGTAACCGAGTGGTAGTGTCGAGTGTTGTTGTTCAAGGGTTGAGGATCGAATCTTACTCGATTGGATTCGAAGATCAGACAGTTTGTGAGTTGCACTAGTTGTTCGTTGCATTCGTCCTCGTGATCGAGTTTGTTTGGACACCTGACTGGTGTAGATCGAGGGAATACTTGAAGAAGAGTTCTTCAAAGGTATGTCACTCGATTCCTTTTGTTTTTTAAGTGAAAACATGTTGTAATTTACTCGATGATGCATAACTGTGGTTGTATGTTTGTAAATGTTTTATTCTTTCACAATGGATTTGGAACGATCTTGCTTCCACTCAATGGTTCTCTTGTATAAGAGTTCCTTTAGAGTGTACCCACAATTAATAAATATTGATTAATGTTGTTAATGAGTTTAACCAATTAATCTCATATCGTTGAAACTTCTGATCTGTAGGTCCATGAGATCCCCTTCCTAGCGTAAAGAGAATTGAGGTAATTATGTCTTGAATAGAATTTGAAATGTTCAAATTCACTTGGGGAAATAATATAATGTATAATGTTAAATTATAATATAAAGTTTATATTTTAATTAAACTTTATAACATAAATTTAATTTTGGATATGATTCAAAATTTATTTATGGGATAATTAAATATTTGAAAGAGTTCAAATATTAATTTAATATGAATTAGGATCATATTAAAACTATAGATTAAAATTAATGTGTATTTGATACACATTAAAAATATAAGTTATTAAAGAAATACAATTAAATATAATTCATTTGTAGGTTAACTTAAATATTTGATATTTAATTTGATAATTATTTAATTGAAAAATTAATTAATTATTAATTTAATTTAATTTGGTTTAATTAAATTAATTGAATTAAAAAAATAGATTATTTAAAGAGACATATTTAAATGAAATCATTAATTAAATAAAATTTAATTAATTATTAAATTAAATTATTTGATTTATTAAAAATCAAATTTAACTCCCTCCATATGTGGACTCATCATCCAGACCTGCGACGCTCATCGTTCAGACCCATTCTTGTTCATTTCGCCTGTTATTCTAGACATGTGTCAACCGCTCATTCTTGTTCAAGCCAAGATCCTTGAGTATTTCGCGCTGCTCTATATCAAATCACACCGCCTTTTTTAAATTGTTTGCAGCCTAGAATCGCTGCTGATATAGATCCACAATCGATGAACACCCACTTTCTACGTCTAATCTTGCATTGCTCAAATCCCTCTTCGATTCTGCCGCACGCGCAGGTCTACCCCCTACGTCGGTCGTCTTACTTTGCGCATTCATGGTTCTACTCCCAACCTCTTGTTCGTAGCTCCCCTTGCATTTTTCATAACACCAGATCCATTCATATTCATCGTTCCAGATCCGTTCATTGCAAATCCAATCGTCTTTGTTCGCTACAGATCCAACCGTCTCCCACTTCACTATTCATCGTTCCAGCTGCATCCCAGATCCATTCTCATCTTGAACAGATCAATGGTATTGCCATGATCCCATGTTGTTTTTGATTTCGTAGGAAATTTCAGTATTATCATGGTTTCAGTTGTTTATAGGTAGTGTCGTCAAATTCACGAGCAAGGAATTATGACTAAAGCACGTGGTGACAATTTTATAATCCAATGACCAAGGCACCCTTTATTCCAAAAATTGATATCCCTTTTTCCAGTGATTGCATCACAAAGAACCCACACTTATATGGGTCGCCATCATTACCCAGCGAGGCATGACGGTAAGCATCACGACATCTTCTTTTGTCCAGTTGGTGGCGTGTCTTGATGACACTTTGTAACACCAAAACTCGCAAACTGTTGGTCAAATTTAGCACCTCTCTGACACCCACAAGCACTTTTCAGCAAAGACCCGCGGTAGATTCATGGACCACCGACAAAGACTCATGCCTTGTGTCACGGTCATGCTAGTCCAGGGCCTGTTGCCCATGACCGCATACCCGATCCAACCCCCTTCTAGCATACTTTCATATCATGTGTTGTATTAGCTTAGTTAGCTTGCTTTCTTTACATTTTCAAGTGGCCATTCGCCCTTTTGCATATGCAAGGGTGCCAGTTGGCTTTTTGTTTAGAATGCACTATATGGGGATAAGACTAATCATCACTTCCCTATACCCGGAGTAGTACTCTATAAAGCTGTTGTTGTTGCTTATTGCTTTCTAACCTACTACAATCTTTCTTTCTTTATTCACACTCACAAAAACTTCTTACGAAAACCTTTTCTCCAAACCCGTTTTCTAAAACCGTTTTCCCTAAAACGGGGGTGGAGGTTGTGAGAGGCATTCGGTGTGCCATCGACAGTCCGTATTCGAGTTGGCTGACTTGTTCGTGAGTGGGAACAAGTGCCGCACAATCGTTAAGAGAAGCTTTCGAAAGAGCGATTGTGACAGTTGGTATCAGAGCCAAGTCGGCTCACAGAGGGGAAAGATCAATGATCATGTCGGCGACGAAGAACATGAACAAGTCCCATGTGGATAGGTTGGTAGAGATGGAAGAGCAAATGCTCTACCTGAGAGAGGTCCCGGATAATATCCGTTTTCTAGAGACTCGGCTACAAGAAGTTGTTGAGAAAGCCGATGGAATTGATGCGGTCGTGGGTCGCCTAGACGGATTACTCGTCAGAAAATTGATGATGAGGGTAGAGACCCTCGAGACCAAAACAGCACGGTTCGACAGCTTTGAACATGGCGATAGCTCATTGGGCTCTATTGCCCACATAGAGGAGCGCGTCGAAGAGCTGACGGCTCCCAAAAAGCAATATTTCAGATGGTAATCGATTTGTCTGAAGACTTTTGGTCGACCCTTGACGTCGTCAGAGCCGAGATAGCAGATGTGAGCGCAAGGGTGAATCTCACCATCCGAGCGGTAGGGAACCAAGCCCCATCTGGGGGAGCAATGACAGTAAGCAGAATAAAAATCTCAGAAACTGAAACCCTTCTGTGGGGTGCGGGAAAGCAAAAGCCCTGGAAAAACTTTAAATCTGGACTTGTACGCAATACTTCAAGGCCGACACAAACTTCAGTGACTGAAGAAAGTCGAAAAGCCACATACAACGATTGCATCCTGGCTGAAAGATGCAAACTATGGTGGGAGTCATCATTTAACATGACAACAGGAAGGACGATGCACTAATTGATACTATGGATAGAGTTGGAACAGAGAAACTTCGCTCGGCAGTTCTTCCCTGAAATGTCGAGATCTTGTGCTGCGAAAAAAACTCCAGACCTGGAAGCAAACAAGTAACATCAGGGACTAACATAAAACAGTTTGCAGGACTCATGTTAGACATACGAGATATGTTCGAGAAAGACAAGGTCTTTTCCTTTGTCGAAGGGCTGAAAAACGCGTGGGCTGAAATCAAAATTTAGTGATGAACAGAGAGTATAAGGATCTCCCCTCTGCCCTATGATGGCCAGCTGAATGGCTATACGAGCCTAGCACTGAACTCGCAAAGATGTGAGGAACCAGTCCAAATTGCCTCAAATGGGGGAAACAGTCGTTTTCAGTCCTCCAGACCTGGGGGAGGAGACCAAGAAGCACAAGGGGACCGTAAACCATCCCCAACCGAGATCAGGAAACAACTGGCAGGGGCCAGCCTGAATAGCAATAACAATTACAAATCCGCCCCCTATCTTGTTCATAGTGAGAGGGCCACATAGGGCGGGCGAATTTCCAAATCGGACCGCCTCAATGCTTTTCAAGCCACATTAGCCTCTAGCTCCGAAAACAAGGCTAAACTGGAGGAGACAGTAATAGAGCCAGCTGCAGAAATTGAGAATCCCAGGATGGGGGCATTGAAATTCTTATCTGCGCTCCAGAAGAAAATGGGAAAGGCAATGGAGCCACTAGAAAGAGGACTCATGTATGTGGACGCTTGGGTCAACCAAAGATCGGCCAAGAGCACTATGGTCAACTCTGGGGCCACCCATAACTTCATGACTGAAACGGAAGCCCATCGCCTGAACTTGACCTGGGAAAGAGATGCAGGGAAGATGAAAGCTGTGAATTCTGTAGCCCTACCGATTATGAGGATAGCGAAGAGAACTCCGGTGAAGTTAGGAGACTGGAAGGGCCTCGTTGACTTTGTGATTGTCAAGATGGATGATTTCGACGTGGTATTGAGGATAAAGTTCCTACTTGAACATAAAGTTATACCAATGCCCCTCGCCAAATGTCTAGTCATTACCGGATCTATACCCACCGTAGTTCAAGCTAGTATCAAGCAGCCAAATGGGGTCCTTACCCCCACGAGGGGGATTGACCATGAGATCGAGTTGTTACCAGGGGCAAAGCCGCCCGCCAAGAATGCATATCGGATGGCCCCACCAGAATTGTCCGAACTCTAAAAACAGTTTAACGAATTGTTAGATGCAGGATTTATCAGACTGGCAAAGAACCCTTACGGAGCCCCAGTACTGTTTCAGAAGAAGAAGGATGGGAGCCTCCAGTTGTGCATCGACTATCAGGCCTTGAACAAGCTCACAGTCTGCAACAAATATCCTCTTCCTATCATTACTGACTTATTTGATCGGCTTCATGGTGCTAAGTATTTCTCGAAGCTGGACCTGCGGTCGGGATATTATCAGGTCTGAATTGCTGAAGGAGACGAACCTAAGACGACCTGTGTCACGAGATATGGAGCCTTCAAATTCCTCGTGATGCCCTTTGGCCTCACCAATGCTCCAGCAACCTTGTGTACCTTAATGAACCAAGTGTTTCACGAATACCTCGACAAATTCGTCGTAGTGTATCTCGATGACATTGTGG
>NC_052349.1:85557251-85609532 GCF_009727055.1 Benincasa hispida | reverse complement strand
TTAAGGAAGTGAACTTGGTAACAGTAGAGGAACCGTGCCAACTTTTGAGTTAGTTGCATCTATCTTTAATGAGGAGTGGGCGAATACAGAGTTTTATTCACTGAGTACAGGAAACATTTTCGCTTTGGTCATTACCAAAGAGATGCTAGAGCTTGATTCAAAAGTAGCAGTCCATCCCATCTCACCGTTCAAACAAGGGTACTCGACCAGTTTAAACAAGGTCCTAAGACGCTTTCGACCTGAAGCTGGTATTCCCGGCAAATTTGAGTCGAAGTTAATAAGTTGATATGAAGTAGGATTATCTGTGAGGCTCAAATAACCAATGTGGATTGGTAAATAGTTACATTAATCCTATTTAGAAGAAATGGGACAACTTCATGTCTGCGTATAGACCTTTTATGATCTAAATAACGCGTGCCCAAAAGATGACTTTTCATTACCCATCATAGAAATCATGGTGTAATGTGACTACATGGCAGTGAGGCCTCTATCGTAAAACCAAAAACGAAAGCAATAGAAGGCCATAACATTACCCATCCTGGCCGGCCTAAAAACTAGAACCACAAAATGCCCCGAATCAACCCTTCTTCTAGCATTACTTTTCATTATCAATGTGATTGTATTAGCTTAGTTAGCTTGCTTTCTTACTCATTTTTCAGTCATTGCCTTGCTAATGACCACCTCGTCTTTTTTTCATATGCAAGAAGGGCCAGTGGTTTATTGTTCAGAATGCACTAATGGGGATAAGACTAATCATTACTTCCCCAACCCGGAGTAGTACTCTATAAAGCTGTTGTTGTTGCTTATTGCTTTCATAGCCTACTACAATCTTTCTTTCTTTATTCACACTCACAAAAAACTTCTTACGAAAACCTTTTCTCCAAACCCGTTTTCTAAAACCGTTTTCCCTAAAACGAGGGTGGAGGTTGCGAGAGGCACTCGGTGTGCCATCGGCAGTCTGTATTCGAGTTGGCTGACTTGTTCATGAGCGGGAACAAGTGCCGCACAATCGCTAAGAGAAATTTCCGAAAGAGCAATTGTGACACCTTGCACGAAGATTTCAAAGACAATTTCGCTTCAGATAGCACGACACACATTCATCTTCCCTACGGCTGAGCCATAAAGAATGCGCACAGACCTCCCTTTGATAGCCGACGATTGAGACTTGCCAATAGCAGTGTCCAATGATTTGCAACAAGTGATAACAAAAGTTAAAACCAACAGCGTTCATTGATTGTTTACTCTACTACCCGTTTGCATCAATAGAAGCTTTACAACTAAGTCCGTGAATGAAAGTTGTTCAATCATTTTCACCATGATTCCCATCACTTTGAACGTTGAAAAGCACTTAAAAATTGCTTTTATTTGTCTTTTATTTAAATAGGATTTGACTGATGATTTCCGAAACTTAAGTTAAAGAACAAGATTTAAAGCTAAAATGAGTCAAAATGGTAATCAAAACAAGTTAAGAGCAAACATTAAAAATAGGAAAGAAAGAGGGAAAAAAAGATGCCAAATTGCCCAAAATAGAGCAAAGTTACAGACTGCAGTGCTAGGACAAAACAGAAACTCTGAGGTAGGCTATGAAGCGACGCAGCGTTATCAAGGAGGTTGTGGCACTAGGCTATTCTTGGAAAATTTTTGTTGTTTTTGAAATGTTTCTCTTATATATTCTAGGATTGTTTTTATTAGCCTCCACATCGAATTTTAGAGTTTTTGAAGCCTATAAAGAGGGTTATGAATAGAGTATAGAGACTTCATGATGTCATGGTGATCAGAGAGCATTGAAGGATCGATTCTACCATGGAAATGTGATCGGAACATCGGATAACTCTTCTTTTCCCTTTTGTATTCTTGAATTCTTTTCTGTATTTTTGCATTCTAATGTTGATTCTGTCTATGAAAGTCATGTTAGGGTAAAATACTCCTAGTTTTAGGGACAAATGAATTCGTTGATTTAACTATTAAACTCTTTGTTTCTTGAATGTTAATTTGCATTTTCCCTTTCTAGCATGATCGTTCTTAATGCTTTTGAATATTTGATCAATGTTTGAATGATTCAATGATCTAAATTTTTCTTGAACAAGTAGACTTTAGATTGGATCATGCATGTTAGACTATCGTTCAAGCACGCTATAGTAGTCGGATGAGGGTAGAGATTGTTGATGATGAGTCTTAATGCTTTGCTTAATTTTCTAGTTTCAAGTGATTAGTAATTAGAAGTTAAGTGAATGAAAAGATTTTTTTCTGAAAATTGAATCTAGATAAAAGATTTCTAGATCTAAGTGTTGTATGAATTACTTCAAGAGTTAAAGCAAATGTTTTTAGTAATGTCATTGATGAAATTTATTCCCTACAATGTCTATAGGTTAATACTTTTCATCTTCGATCATTTTTATTGCTTTCTTAGCTTAGTTTATTTCAGTGGCATCACAAGTCTGTCCCCTAAATAAAATTGGAAGAATCTCTAAAATAGCTAAAAGATTATCAATCTGATTTCTTAAGGATGATACTCGGCCAAGACTGTTTTAAACTATATTATTATTCGATGCATGCGCTCGAACCGATCAAATGTGATATCCAAAACTCTAGCAATGTGACAGTAACGCAATAATCATTCAATCCAACATCAAAGATGCAAACATGTGATTGAAAGAATCTTTGCCAACATTACTCAACATATATTGGGTTTAATGAACTTTTGCCGACAAGCATAATTTGAAACATAAGGTCTTCAAATTTCAATTTTATTCATGGAGCCATTCTATGCATCCAATACAATTCATTATGCAAGAAACTTGAATGAAGCAAGATAACCAGAACATAAAGAAATTCAAGTTCCAGATCAAATGAAGCATCGATCAACTATGATGTGAAGACAAAATTTGCCATCAAGTGAAGAAAGCTACAAGAAGTTGAGCAATTACAATTAGAAGTTAGATTTCTTAGCCTCAACCAATTTGCATACCTCTACAAAATTGTAAAATTGCATATAAGATTTATTTTGATGTTACATTATTTAAATTCAATAGCCAACTTGCATAAATCTCATGTTATTTATTAAAAATTAAAATGATGTATCCATAATTATTTAGTCTATAGCAGGCAACATTCATATATTCCTTGAATATGTCAACAACATGATAATATTCACATGTGTGCTTCGCATTCTTTATGTTATAGATAGCATATCTAAATGACAAAATTAAAATGAATAACTAAAGTATTATGACATATTTGCAAAAACAAATTGTTATTATCTTAGACAAGTATACAATTGTTTATACAGAAAATTATTTGGATTCAAATAGCCATACAAAATTCTCACAAGGAAGATATGTTGGGTTATGCTATCTTGTCTAGGTCCAATTAATCAAGATCAATCCTAAGTTGGTGAAGAAATGGTTGAGGAAGGCTCTATTTCTTTAGGTAAAGCTATCTCTGTTTTTCTCTCTTATTCGATAGGCACCGTTAAATTCTCGATGTGTAAATACTCGTTACTCGATGGATTTTTTTTTCTATCCTCGATGAGTTTCTATTCTTTCCTCGATGGAACTCGACGAGTGATAATCTTTACTCGATTCTACTCGATGAGAATTGATATTTACTCGAAGCAACTCGAAGGGAGAAATTCTTGACTCGATGCTACTTGATAAGAGTAATTCGTGACTCGATGCAACTCGATACTCTGAAAACATTGTTATTTGATTACAAGATCGTGTTTTTCTTTATTTGGAGAGAAACATATGAAGATTGAAAAGAAGAAGATAAAGAGAAGAAGAAGGAACATGCAAAGTTACGTGGTTCAGCTAATAAGCCTACGTCCACAAGAAGATTCTCTTTCTTTCTTACTTGAAGATTGCTTTCAGCAGTTGTTGTTTATAGAAAAATAGAAAGTACAATGATTCACACTTCTTTTCTTGTTCTGATCAGTGGTATTTATAACACATACCATTTGACCGTTACAAGATAAAGTTTGTTATGTAAACTAAACTAATTGAAATGGTATTTGAGTCATCGTTTTTACAAATTCTCCACCTTAACTCTAATGTCTACAATCTTATGATCTTCTGATTCTGATCATTCTATTTACCCTGTGTCTGGAAGTTCGAAACCAACTTGTTCTAGACATTTGATTAATTTAAGTTTTGATATTGGTTTTGTCAACATGTCTATTGCGTTCTCTGATGTGTGAACTTTTAAGATTTATATTTCACCTGTCTCAAATTTGTCTCTGATGAAATGATACTTTATATCAATATGTTTTGTTCTAGTGTGGTGTTGTGGATATCGGGATAAATGTATATCACTTTGGTTGTCACAGTAGAGTCTTACCACTGTTTGACTTAATCCAAAGTCTTTCAACAATCCCTTAAGTCACAATGCCTCTTTAATTGCTTCAATTAATGTCATATACTCAGCTTCTGTTGTAGATAAAGCCACTATAGGTTGTAATGTGTCTTTCCAGCTGATTAGATTAGGACCATAAAGGAATAGATAGTCTGTTAGGGACCTTCTTTTGTCTAAATCACCAACATAGTTAGCATCCACATATCCATATAGCTCTAAGTTTGGTTCAACTGATTTTTGGTAGACTAGTCTTGAGTTTTTAGAACAAACTAAATATCTTTGGATCCATTTAATGGCCTCCCAGTGTCTCTTACTTGGGTTAAAGATATACCTAGTAACAAGATTAGCTGAGTATGAGAAATCAGGTCTGGTAGAAATCATTAAATATATTAGGCTTCCGACTGCCTGACTATAGAGTATAATAGACATATGTTTTTTATGTTCTAGGTCAGAATCTTTAGGAGAGTTGGCTAAGGATAACTTGAAATGTAGGTAAGCTTACAGGTTTAGCATCACTTAGGTTGAACCTTTTTAGGATCTTCTCACAATAGTTAAACTGGTTAATGCTTAAGATAGACTCCTCTTTGTTCCTTAGGATCTGAATCCCTAAAACTTTGTTTGCTTCTCCCAAGCTTTCCCGTATGAGCATTCGGTACATGTATCAGTCCGTGGAAGAGTTCCTTCATGTTAAACTCTCTTTTTAAGAGGTTTTTTAACATGAGTAAAATTTTCCTTGAACCTACCTGCCAGTAACATGTCATCCAGATATATAAGTAAACCTTATCTTTGTAGAAACTTGTATTTACATAAACACATATGTCAAAAGAAATTCTTTTGAATCCAATGCTAGATATACAGTCATTGAACCTTCTATACCAGCACCTAGGTGATTGTTTTAGCTCATAGATTACTTGTTAAGTAAGCAATAGAGATTCTCTTTTCCTTTAACTTTAAATCCCTTAAATTGCATCACGTAGATTGTCTCTTCTAGATGTTCATGAAGGAAGGCAGTTTTCACATCTAATTGATACAATTCTAAGTTATTTTGAGCAACCAAGGATAAAATAAGCCTTATAGAAGTTTGTTTGACAATTGGAGAGAAAATCTTTTAGTCTATTCCTTCCCTTTGTGTAAACCCCTTTGCAACCAACCTTGCCTTATACCTAGGTTTCTGATCATAGGATGCACCTTCTTTGAGTTTGAAACCCCATTTGGAAGCTACTGGTTTATAACCCTTAGGTAGAGGAGCTAAAGACCAAGTATCATTCACATTTAGTGAACGTATTTCCTCATTCATGGCTTCTATCCAATTCTTTGCATTAGAACAACTTGTTGCTTCTTCAAAAGTTGTTGGTTCTTGGTTAGTAAGAGCCACAACAACATTTAGAACTAAATTCATGTAGTTCATTTCAGTATATCTTGTTGGAGGGGTAATGGTTCTCCTTTGTCTATCCCTAGCTAAGGCATACTGACTTAAGTCTGGTTGCTGATTAACAGTCTCCTCTTATTCTCCTGCTTCTTCCCCTAATTCTCATGTGTCACTAGGTAAATTAGGTCCTGTTGGTTGCTTAGTAGTTAACTCTACCTCAATTTCTATGGTAGATGTCTCAGCTTCATCCTCAAGTCTCTTCTCTTTTTGCCTAAACATCTCATCTTCTCTAAAGGTGATGTCTCTGCTAATTATCAACTTCATCTCTACTGGATGTCATATTTTAAATCCTTTGACACCCTCTGTAAAGCCTACAAACATGCACTTAACAATTCTGGCCTTCAACTTTCCCTTATTTTGGTGAACAGACCCTACACACCCAAAAACCTTAAGGTTGTCTAGATTAGGAGGATGATTAGTCCACTTCTCCTCAGGGGTAAACAATTCTAGAGATGTGTGAGGGCACCTATTCAAGGTATAAACAGTGCAGGATATAGCTTCTGCCCAAAAGTTTTCACTTAGGATAGCATCGGAAAGCAAACATTTTACTCTTTCTATTATAGCTCTATTTAACCTCTAAGCAACCCCATTCTGTTGAGGTGTGTACCTCACAATCCTATGCCTAGTTATACCATTCTCACTATAATATTTTTCAAAGTCCTCATTACAAAATTCAAGCCCATTGTCAGTTCTAAAGTATTTTAACCTTTTATATGTTTGTGTTTCTATCATAGCTTTCCATTCTTTAAACTTCCCAAAGACTTGGTCCTTAGTTTTAAGGATGTATATCCAACTCTTCCTAGAAAAATCATCTATTAAGGTTAGAAAATACCTTGAACCACTAAGGCTTGGTGTAAGAGATGGTCCCCATAAGTCAAAATGAACATAGTCCAGTATTCCTTTGGTGGTATGCTGAGATTTTGTGAAGCTCTTTCTAGTAGCTTTACTAAAATACAGTGTTCACAGTGTTGGTTGATGCCCTAAATCTCGTAAGGTCCTGTAATATGTAAATACTTCTATAAACAAACACTTTGTGATTTATAATATGGATATTTTATTCACTTCAGTCTATGAAATATGAGATATTTTAGTTGCATTAACCACAAACCAATAAACTAAGATCCATAGTTATTGTTGTAACTTAAGCATGTATGTGGAGACATACAAGTAGATCGTGCTTTAAGTGATAACCTAAATGGTCTGTAGTATATGCATAAAGGAGGGATAACTTATCCTGGTGATATTACGAGTTTGGCCTGCTTTGTAGGTGTTATAAATGTTGTAAAGTGCTACAAATGATATGATCCTGATCATTCGTGTATTAGACATGTGAGCATAGATACTCTATATAAAGGAGTTTGTATAAGACCAGACCACGAAATGTTTAGTCTAGTTATATAACGCCGTTCATAATTGAGACTTTCATTTCACTAAGATGATCATAGGTAACATGACCCTAATCCTGAGTGAGTTCTGAACTCCTGCCTATGAGGGTGGTTCTTTGATTTGCATGGGTGAGAGTGGCCAGATCGCCGACTCAACAAGCCTATCATTTTGGGGATTCGTCTGATTGGGGAGCTGGGAACTCAGCTACACAAGATGGAATTCACTCCTTCCCAGAAGCAGGGGTAAGTAGATAAATTGATCCCTTAAGGACTGATTCCGAGGTTTGAACAATGTGGCGTCACACCTTCTCTTGGCCCGAGAAGGGTTTAGTCATAGTAGGACTATGATCTATTGTTCATTAGAGGAATCAGTAGTACCTAAGGAGTTAGATGTAACTACAGGGGCAAAACAGCAAATTGACCCAGCTGTACTGACGAGCAATTTGTGAAGGTTCATCGTACTATTGGTTGGTTATATTCAATGGACACAAAAATATATCTGTAGTGCGAAAAGTTCAGTTGTCGGTCTTTAGTAGAGTGTCTGCCAGTTAACAGATGGTGGATATCATGATTAAAGAGTTTAGCCAGTTATTCACGTACCGTTGTAGCTTCAAGCTACTGGTCTATAAGGTCCCCTTGGTAGCTCAATGGATTCAAGTTGAGAATCAGTTTTTGGGTTAGTTTGAAATGTTCAAATTAACAAGAGGGAATTTGATTTTATATGATATAATTAAATTAATTCAATTATATATGATATAATTGATATAATGTATTTGATACATTATTATTTGATTGGAGGAATTAATATAAATATAATTTATATTATGCCATAAAAAGAGAAAAAGAACTATGGTTTATATGTTGCATATGATGCAATATTAAAACTATAGGTTATAAATATAATATGATAAGATAGTTATTATATCTATTTATAATTTATTAATTATGAGATAATTGATAATTCTTCTCCAATAACCGACTTAGTGGGTGGTTACTCAGTTATTATGGCAAAGTGGATAAAATGAAAAATGGTTTTTCATTATTCATTGAACAAAAAAGTGAAACAAGTATCAGATTGCTTGTCGAGAGACTAAATGATAGAGTATCGAGTTGATTATACAATAGTGCCTTTTACTACACGATCGAGGGTCGAGTTTATGCGATAGACTTATATCTGCTACACGATCGTTCTGTCCAACTCTCAACCGTTTACTCCTTCACTTCCTCCTTCTCTCTATCCAAATTTATACAGAGCCCACAACCCCTGGATTCTCACACAGAGAATACCAAGGTAATCTTGTGGTGGTGTCGAGTTCTGTTCAAGGATGGAGAATCGAGTTTTACTCGTTGGTGTTCGAGGAACTTTCAGTTGTTCATTGCATTCGTGCTGTTGGACACATTGGTGTTTGTTCAAGGGAAATACGTGAAGAAAGAGTTCTTCAAAGGTATTGTCTTCTCAATCCCTTGTATTTTTGTTAAGAAGCATGTTGTTAATTCATCTTTAATGCATAACTATTTTTGTATGATAGTAAATGTTTATGTTCTTTCACAATGAAATTTGGAACGATCTATTTCCGCTCACTGGTTCTCTAGTTTTAGAGTTCCTTCAATTGGTATCAGATCTAGGTTGTTCTAATTTTCCAAAATTCATTGTTGTATTGAATTTCATTTACAATCTTGGTGGGTTTTATGAATTCTGCAATGTGTTTAATGTTAGATGTGTTTGTGGATGTTGATTGATGGATTTTTTGTAAGTTGTTATATAAGTATTTAATAAGACTTGAATCAAACTTGTTTAATCATCAAAAGCAAGTGTTGTTTTTTAGCAAATTAAATACCCACTTAGTTAAAATCAGTAGCCAGATTTTCAAAGTTAATGAATCCCTAGGTAGAACATTCAGTGGGAGATAATTGGGGTATATGATACTTCACTTTACGTCTACACGTTTCTCCCTAAAATTTCACACCGTGAGATCTATCCTCGGCCTCGAAGCACCCTGGCAGTGTCCTCTTATAGGATGGAATTTGGATAGGTCAATACCAAGGTGAATGGAGAGAATGTTCATTGTAAGTGGGAGCGGGACGTGTGATAGCATATCCCTCGATCTCTCTCATTAGGTTGGATAACGTTTTCGTGCATCGCCTTAAGGTACCCTGGGAGTGTTCCCCTAAATGATGGTTGTATTTGCACAACTCTTTATCTGATCTCCAGAAATGGATAGAGTTGCTCTAGTCTCTTGTCCTAATTTACTTTTTCCCTACAGTGGACGCATTAGGGCGAGACTCTAGGGCTTAAAATGAGAGGTTACACCTACACGGAATTGTTAAGGATGTTAACAAATTCTAGACCGAACAATGGTGAATGTTAGATTCAATTACAAGGAGTTGTTTCTATCTAATGGTTGAGATTGTCTCATTCCAGTGAAGGGGCACTTGATCACCCCAACGGTGACTTTTGTCCTACCTCACTAAGGCATAATAACAAAATAGATGTCACTTAGGGTACAATAGAACTATTTTGCTAAAACTTAATTGGTGTTAAAAGTGGTAATGCAAGTAAACTCATTAAGTTTGTTCTTTTCTCAGCAACTTTTTTATTATGGCTACCGCTACTCTTACTCTTTTAGCCGCCGATAAACTGACTAGCGAGAACTATGCTAGTTAGAAAAACACGATTAACACTATACTTATCATCGATGACCTGAGGTTTGTCCTTATGGAGGATTTTCCTCTTATTCCACCTCCCAACGCTTCTCGAAATGTTCAAGAGTCGTATGAGAAATGGACGGGCGAACAAGAAGGCCAAACGTATATCTTAGCTAGTCTTAACAACGTTTTAGCCAAGAAGCATGAGCTCATAATCACTGCACACGAGATTATGGAGTCCCTAAGGGGAATGTTCGGACAATCACCTGCACAGCTCAGGCACGACACTCTTAATTTCATCTTCAACTCCAAGATGAAAGAGGGTACATTTTTTCGTGAACATATTCTGAACATGATGGTCCACTTTAACATGGTGGAGATGAACAGATAAAGCATCCATGATGCCAGCCAAGTTAGCATAATTCTAGAGTCGTTACCAGAAAGCTTCCTTTATTTTGTAGGCAATGTTGTTCTGAACAGGATTGACTACAACCTTACATGCTACTGAACGAGTTGCATACATTCTAATCTTTGCTGAAAAGCAAGGAGAAGAAGGTTGGTGGGGCAAATGTTGCTTCATCATCTAAGAAGTTCCATCGAGGTTCGGCCTCAGGAACTAACTCTGCACCTTTTTCTTCTAGCACCAGCAAGTGGAAGAAGAAGAATGGTAGTAAGGGGAAGGGGAAGGCACGTGCTAACCCATAACTTGTCGCTCCACAGGGTAGGTGACCAATGTCAGTTGACAAGGGAAAGCGTTTCCATTATAACTAGAAAGGGCACTGGAAGCGGAACTGCCCACGTTACTTGGCTAAGAAGAAGAAGGTCAAACAAGGTAAATATGATTTACTGGTTTTGGAGACTTGTTTAATGGAGATGATGATTCTACCTAGATTATAGACTCTAGGGTCACTAACCATGTTTGTTCTTCATTTCAGGGAATTAGTTCCTAGCAACAGCTTGAGGCTGGTGAGATGACGATGCGAGTTAGAACTGGGCACGTCGTCTCAGCTATGACAGTGGGAGGTTTATCATTCTGAATGATGTATATGTAGTTTCCAAGTTAAAAGGAACTTAATTTCTGTAAAGTCATTACGTGAATGTAATTACACCTTGAACTTTTTAGTAAATAAAGTGTTTATTTCAAAAAATGGGGTGTTGATATATGTTCGGCTCAACTAAAAAACAATTTGTATGTGCTAAGGTCGTTAGCAACAAATTCCCTCATAACATAGAGATGTTTAAAACTTTCGTAACTCAAAACAAACGACTTAAAGTTTCTCCTAAAGAAAATGCCCAAATTTGGGACCTTTGTTTAGGGCACATCAATCTCAATAGAATTGAGAGATTGGTGAAGAATGGACTTCTAAGCGAGTTAGAGAAAAATTCTTTACCTTTGTGCGAGTCATGCCTTGAAGGAAAAATGACTAAAATACCTTTTACTAGAAAAGGTTATAGGGCCAAAGAGCCTCTAGAGCTAGTGCATTCAGACCTTTGTGGTTCGATGAATGTGCAAACCAGAGGAGGCTACGAGTATTTCATCACTTTTACTGATGATTATTCGAGGTATGGGTACGTTTATTTAATGCACATAAGTATAAGTCCTTTTAAAAGTTTAAAGAGTTCAAGGCTGAAGTTGAAAATGCATTAAATAAAACAATTAAAACGCTTCGATCTGATCGAGGTAGAGAGTTTTTGGACTCTGAGTTCCAGAACTATATGATAGAACATGGAATAGTTTTCCAACTCTCAACACCTGGTACACCTCAGCAAAATGACGTATTGAAAAGGAGAAATTGAACCCTATTGGACATGGTTCGGTCGATGATGAGTTAGGTTTCCTTACTAGACTCGTTTTGGGGTTTTGCAGTGGAGACTGCAGCTTACATCTTGAACTATGTTCCCTTCAAGAGTGTTGCCATAACACGTTTGGAACGGACGTAAAGCTAGTTTATGTCACTTCCGCATCTAGGATTACCCAGCACATGTGCTTGAGGCTAATTCTAAGAAACTGAAACCACGTTTGAGGCTGTGTCTATTTGTAGGCTACTCTTAAGGAACACGAGGGGGTTATTTTTATGATCCTAAGGAAAACAAAATGTTTGTATCGACAAAAACAACTTTTCTTGAGGACGATCATATAAGAGAGCACAGTCTTAGAAGTAAAATCGTGTTGAATGAGTTTTCCAAAGAAACTACTAAATCTTCAACAAGAGTTGCTGAAGTGTCTGCTACGTCAACAAAAGTTGTTGATGGAAGTTCATCTAGTAGGTTAAATCCACCTCAAGAGTTGAAGAAATCTCGATGTAGTGGGAGGGTTGCGAACCCACTTATTCACTATATAGGTTTAACTTAAATCCTGGCTATGGTAGCTGATGGCTAGGTTAAGGATCCATTGTCTTACAAGAAGGCAATGGAGGATGTTAACAAAGATGAATCAGTCAAAGCCATGGATCTCGAATGGAGTCAATGTACTTTAACTCAGTTTGGGATCTTGTAGATCAACCTGATAGGGTTACATCGATAGGTTGTAAATAAATCTACAAGAGGAAACGGGGTGCTGATGGGAAGGTGCAAACTTTCAAAGCTAGACTTGTGGCAAAGGGTTATATTCAGGTAGACGGAGTCGACTATGAGGAGACTTTCTCGCCTGTTGCCATTCTGAAGTCTATCCGCATCCTCCTATCCATTATCTCATATTATGACTATGAGATATGGCAAATGGATGTCAAGACTGCTTTTCTGAATGGCAATCTTGAGGAGACCATTTATGTGGTGCAGCCCGAAGGATTCAAAGCCCAAGGTCAAGAGCAAAAGGTTTGCAAGTTGAATCGGTCCATTTATGGACTGAAATATGCATCTCGATCTTGGAACATAAGGTTTGATACTGCGATCAAATCTTATGGCTTTGACCAAAACGTTGATGAGCTTTATGTCTACAAGAAAATCATCAACAGTTTAGTAGTTTTCCTAGTGTTGTATGTAGACGATATCTTACTCATTGGGAATGATGTAGGTTTACTGACTTCAGTTAAGAACTGGCTAGCGACCCAATTCCAAATGAAATATTTGGGAGAGGCTCAGTTTGTTCTTGAGATTCAAATTTTTTGGGATCGAAAGAACAAAATGCTAGCACTGTCTCAAGCATCGTACATTGACAAAATGTTGACCAAGTACTCGATGCAAAACTCAAGAGGAGCCTATTACCTTTTCGGCACGGAGTTATATTGCCTAAGGAACAGTGTCCTAAGACACCTCAAAAGGTTGAGGAAATGAGATGGGTTCCCAATGCATCTGCAGTAGGTAGTTTGATGTATGCGATGTTATATACTAGACCTGACATCTACTACGCTATGGGGATAGTCAGTAGATATCAGTCTAATCCAGGAAAGGATTACTGGACAGCCGTCAAAAACATCCTCAAGTATCTTCGGAGAACAAGGGACTACATGCTTGTTTATGGTTCTAAGGATTTGTCCTTATTGGATACACGGACTTTGATTTTTAGAATGATAAGGATTCTCAGAAATCCACTTAAGGATCAATGTTCACTCTTAATGGAGGTGTTGTAGTATGGCGAAGCACAAAGCAGGGGTGCATCGCTGACTCTACGATGGAGGTCGAGTATGTAACTGATGAAATACAGAAATGCATGACATCTTAGACCTTTTTCTTAGAATTATGAAGGTCATTAAGTAGAATATGCGGCAACGAGAAAATGAGCTTGCGTCTATCATCATGTTGAATCTCGGCTAACCCATTATTATGCATTCAATGTTCTATTTGTGTAGTTAATAACAAGAAGTGGACGTAAACGCGGAAACCGAACCACCGCATAGACGACCGCATGCGAAGAAACTCTCCATCGCAAAGGCAAACGCATCGATCAACACATGGATGTTGTGGTAATCAGCCATATACATCCATCGCATGGGAGTTGCGCTCGTCAAGCGGTTGCAGTCATGGTGTAGAGTGCAGTATTAAGCGAATGCGGCCATTGAATCATTACGGCTATGAGACAACACATACTAATGAGAACAATGCAAGGTTGGTAAAATGAACGCATCTACCTCGAGAAAAACCAAAAGATGATGTTGACATTTCACCTACCATGCCGTTAGTGGCAGAGGTTCAAAAAGGACTAACGCACCAAATGTCAGACTCAGAGAAGTCCATTAATGTTGTCAACGACCCAAGCTCTATAAATAGAAGCCGATGAGCAGAAATTCAAGTTATTCGGGGATTTTCCCCGCGATCCAGACAAAATGCGTGAGAAGACGCTTGAGAGTTCTTCACCTTCTTTATCCATTCCGAGTGACGACCAACCTTCGACTACAGCTAGATCTCGAGAGAGTCAGCGCCTCCGCCCATCCATGGCACCACCGTCAGCCTTGACACACACCTGCTGGAAGCAAGTCTTTGCTTCCAGCCAATCATTTCATTTCTTTTTCTTTTCTTATATTGTATTGTATGATATTTTGTGATTAAGGAAAATAAAAAAAATTTTCAATGCATTTCCTTGTCTCCTTCGACTCCATCTCCATCTTCTTTGCTTAGCATCTTTACTTTTATTGCAACACTTAGTGGGATTGTTTGGGTATCGCATACTTAGTCATGTGGATTAGGGATATGAAGCATGTAACAACCCACCGAGAGGTGTGTGTTGCGAGAGTGTGTGAGTAACCTTATTTGCTTAGTGTGAAGCTACGGCAACACCTGTCTATAGGTAACGCATTGCTTGTCTATGAGTAAAGTCAGCAACAACCAACTGTCCGGGAGGGTAAGTGGTTGGTCGCATTAAGCAATGTATGCATTGTTCACTAGGGATAGGAACAATCTTAGGTCAACAAAGTTCATGCGGTTACCTTGTCCTATGAGCGCTTCATTCATCATTTAGGCATACTTGGGAGAATAGTCTAAAATCAAAATCTAAGACTCGGAAGAGCGGATTGGAACACATAGGCAAGAATAGGGAACTTAGGGATAAGCTCCGTTTGCTATCACACAGCGTATGCACCCTACAGATTGGATATTGTATGCATCCAGGAAGTAGGATAAGGGGTTATGCGGCAGCCACGCTCATGCGGCGGGAGCAAGTGAGCTGGTTATGGAGGTCTAGGCAGACATAGGCTTCTCGGCAATATCACAGACACACCGCATACGTCCTAGAGTTAGGTTCACATGTGTGTAGCATGATTGCATGGCTTGCATTGACTAAGGTTGCCCTTGCGGTCACTCTTAAGGGTTGCAATGAAATCATCTCCGCGTTTTATCTATTTTCCCATACATTTATTTCATGTCAAGTGTTGTCGTGTCTCTACCTCTCATGCATATTCTCATTGCGTTGTCTGTTAGATAAGAGTAGAAGTAAGGTTAACTTAGCAACCTCCCTTCCATTCTTTCATTTAAACCGCCACATGAACATTACCGCATACATATAGCTACAAGTCCCTGTGTTCGACCTCGAATTACCCGAGAAACTTGTGTTGGAATTATACTTGGTTCCAGCGCAAGAAAACTTATGACAAGATGCATGGTCATCGCATACATTCGTTAACGCATTATCATTCCAATGCATGACCATCGACGCATGACTATCAATGCATATCTTAGGAACATGCATCGCATACGTTGTCCAAGGGATTTTAGTTGTCGAGTAAAATTGACTTCTAATTTCCCGTCACCAAGTTTTTGACGCCATTGTCGGGGACTTGGCAGCTAATTATTTGTTAAGTTTTGTTTCTCTGCGAGCAAACTTTTTATCTTGGGAGTATTGCAGCTTGTGCGACCAGGTTGCAAAAAATATTAAAGTGTAGGTGATGCACTGAAAGCCAATGTTGACCCCAAGGTAGAAGGGCAATCAGTCACAAAAGAGCTGAAGGTAATTCAAAGCACATGACGGCCGCATGCGCCCAACAATTTTCGAAAGCTCCAATGGTTAAGGCAACTTGACCCAAGCAGTTGAGAACCATCTCCTGCATGGAAGACTCCTTGCGGTGACAACACTCTTATTTTTCCAGGTACGTCTTCTACTCTATATTTACTTTGCTTTCTTAGTATAGGTTATTTTTAATTTCACTGCTATTTTGGATATATGGATGCTTCCTTGGTTGTGGTACATGATGAAGGGAAATTGGAAGTCAATTTTACTCGACAACCAACTTCCCTTGGATGCAGTATGCGATGCATGTTCCTAAGATATACGTTGATAGTCATGCGTCAATGGTCATACGTTGGAATGAAAAATGCGTTAACGAATGTATGCGATGACCATGTGTCCTACCACAAGTTTTCTTGCGTTCACGCCAAGTATAACATGGACGCAAGTTTCTCGGGTAATCCAAGGTCGAACACAGGGACTTGTAACTATATGTTTGTGGTGATTGTGCATGCGGCGGTTGAATAAAAGAATGGAGGGGATATTACTATATTAATCCTACTTCTACTCCTATCTAACAGACAACGCAATGAGAATATGCATGAAAGGTAGAGATGCGACAAACCTTGACATGAAATAAATGTATGAGAAATAGATAAAATGCGGATATGTTTTCATTGCAACCCTTAAGAGTGACCGCAAGGGTAGTCCTAGTCAACACAAACTAATGCGATCATGTAACACTCATACAATAGTAAACCACCTCTCAGTGCAAATACTATGGCTTCTAATGCTAGAACGCATGCGATGTATATGCAGAGGTGTCTATAGGGCCTACACATAAGCCTCTAATTCTTGTCTATGCAATGATACACAAACAAAGCGACCATATATCATCATTCCTATTCCTAGGGTGCATACGATGCAGTGTTGACAAACAGAGCTTATCTCTAAGTCCCTATCTCTTGCTTATGCCGATCTAATCTCGCTCTCTCGAGTCTAGATTCTAACCTAGCTCTCTCGAGTCATTAGGTTCTTTCTTTAGACTCTCTCTCGAGTAGCTCTAAAGGGGTGTTGGGCACAACATAAGACAAGACAAACGCACGAACTTGGTTGACGCAAGATTGTTACTATCCCTAGTGAACAACACATACCTTGCTTTATGTGTCCAACCACTTACCCTCCCGGGCAGTTGATTGTTGCTAACTTCACTCATAGACAAGCAATGCATTAGCCTATAGACAGGCGTTGCAGCAGCTTCACACTAAGAAAATAAGGTTACTCACATACTCACGCAATGCACACCTCTCGATGGGTTGCTACATGCTTTATATTCTTAATCCACATGACTAAGTATGTAATACCCAAGTAATCCCAATAAGTGCTACAATGAAAGTAAGGATGCTAAGCAAAGAAGATGGAGATGGAGTCGAAGGAACAGAGAAATGTATTGAAAATAATTGTATTAATCCCTTAATTCCAAATGTCATACAATACAATATAGAAAAAGAAAGGAAAAGAAATGACTGGCTGGAAGCAAAGATTTGCTCCCAGCGGATGTGCGTCAAGGCTGTCGGTGGTGCCATGGATAGGCAGAGGAGCTGACTCTCTCGAGATCTAACTCCGCTCAAAGGCTTCGATCGTCACTCGAAATGGATGGAGGTGAAGAACTCTCAGCCGTCTTCTCATGCGTTTGTCTGGATCGCAAGGATTTGCCATAGGCGAACCTCAGGCGAAAACCTTGGATAAAACGAATTTGAGCTCATCGGCTTCTATTTATAGAGCTTGGCCGTCGACAGCATTAATTGGACTGCTCTGAGTTTGACATTCTGCGTGTTAGTCCTTTTTGAACCTCTGCCACCAACGGCGCGATAGGTGAAATGTCAGCATCAGCTTTGGATTTTCTCGAGGTAGATGTATTGATGCGTTCATTCCACCAACTTTGCGTCGATCCTATTAGAATGCGTTTTCGCGTAGCCGTAGTTATTCAATGGTCGCATTCACTTAACACCGCGACTCTACATGATGACCGCAATCACTTGATGAGCGTAACTCCCATACAATGGACGCATATGGCTGATTACTGCAACATCCATACGTTGATCGATGCGTTTACCTTGCGATGGAGTGTTTCTCCGCATGGGTCGTCTATGCGATGGTCCGGTTTCCACATTTGCGTTCATTTCCTGCATTGGCTACAAAAATAGAACATTGAACGCATAATTAACGCAAAGTAATGGGTTAGCTGAGATTCGATATGCTGATCGACGCAAACTCTTTTTCTCATGAATTTCTAGCATGATCGACATATATTCTGCCTAACAACCTTCATAATTCAAAGTAAAAGGCCTAAGATGACATGTATATCTGCATGTCATCAGTACGTTTACTCTTGTAGGTGCAACAATAAGTCCCCTCGGTTTGCAGAACAACGGAAGAATTCCTTTCACCCTTCAATGCATGGCTTCAATCACGTGAATTCCAACACATGATCGCATGCGTTGTTCCGCCTAAGGTCTTTTCCTATTATCTTGTATGCCTTATCCTTTTGAAATTCTTTCTTTCCCGATTGCATTGTTTTGCGATGTTTCTATGATGGTACGTATAGGTCACCGTATCTTTTAACTAATCAACGCAAGGCATTCTTTACTTTTATTAGCTTCTTCAAATTTTGAAAGTCTTGAGTTTTATTTTGTGCAAACCTTTGTTCAAACATTTAATATCGCATTCTTGTAATTTTTTTTTTAGCTTTGCGGTGAGAATGCTGCCAACCTCTAAGTTTGGGGGTGACAGCGGTCTCAGAGAATTGCGTTCATTGCATTGCGATCATTTGAAAAAAAAATGAAGTGAGATTTTGAGAATAACAACTCCACTGTCAACACAATGAGGAAACCCATGTTGATAAGAGTTAAGTTGTGAAAGGCACTTGCTCGTAGTTGGATGTCTACATGACACACGTGGAGGCAAGCCAAAACGAAGGCAAGTCGCCAGGATCAATGCATTAGCGCAACTCCTTTGTCCGGCGCAAGCCAAATCAAACGAGACAAGAGTTGAGTTGAATATAGAACGCAACCGAAGTTGGATGCCCGTATGACACACGTGGAGGTAAACCAAAACGAAGGGCGTAACTAGGTTCAACGCCGCATTTGAATAAGCCATCGCAAATTTTTGAAGTATTTTGAATGAACGCATTCTCAAAAGCTAAACACAAAGTTGCGGTGAATGAATAAAATTTTTTTGAGCAAACGCTTGCCAGAACTAAACTTAGAAAATATCCTTTTGAAGAAGCAGCCAAAGTGGAGGAGAGCATTGCAATGATGGTCAAAGGTGTGTGTAAATTACATTCTGAGAAGCTGGTCATCGCAAAGGAAAGCATGAAGGTGAGTTAGAATTTCTTGAGTATAACGCATGCTTGAAGACAAGCATGATTTTAAGTTGGGGGGTGTGATAACATGCAGAAATGCATGACATCTTAGGCCTTTTTCTTAGAATTATGAAGGTCATTAAGCAGAATATGTGGCAATCATGATAGAAATTCACAAGAAAATGAGCTTGCATCGATCAACATGTTGAATCTCGGCTAACCCGTTATTATGCGTTATTATGCGTTCAATGTTCTATTTTTGTAGCTAATAACAGGAAATGGACGCAAACACGAAAACCGGACGACCGCATACAAAGAAACTCTCCATTGCAAAGGCAAACGCATCAATCAACGCATGGATGTTGCGGTAATCAGCCGTATGCATCCATCGCATGGGAGTTACGTTCATCAAGCGGTTGCAGTCATCTTGTAGAGTTGCGGTATTAAGCGAATACGGTCATTGAATGATTACAGCTATGCGACAACGCATACTAATGGGAAAAACGCAAGGTTGCTGGAATGAATGCATCAATGCATCTACCTTGAGAAAAACCAAAAGATGATGTTGACATTTCTCCTACCATGTCGTTAGTGGCAGAGGTTTAGAAAGGACTAACGCATCGAATGTCAAAGTTGAGCAGTCCATTAATGCTGTCGGCGACCCAAGCTCTATAAATAGAAGCCGATGAGGAGAAATTCAAGTTATCCGGGGATTTTCCCTGCGATCCAGAAAAAATGTGTGAGAAGACGTTTGAGAGTTCTTCACCTCCTTCGTCCATTCTGAGTGACGACCGGAGCTAGATCTCGAGAGAGTCAGCTTCTCCGCCCATCCATGGCACCACCGGCAGCCTTGACACACATCCGCTGGAAGCAAGTCTTTGCTTCCAGCCAATCATTTCATTTCCTTTTCTTTTCTTATATTGTATTGTATGACATTTTGTGATTAAGGAATTAATACAATTTTTTTTCAATACATTTCTTTGTCTCCTTCGACTCCATCTCCATCTTCTATGCTTAGCATCTTTACTTTTATTGCAACACTTAGTGGGATTGTTTGGGTATCACATACTTAATCATGTGGATTAGGGATATGAAGCATGTAGCAACCCACTGAGAGGTGTATGTTGCGAAAGTGTGTGAATAACCTTATTTACTTAGTGTGAAGCTATGGCAACGCCTGTCTATAGGCTAACGCATTGCTTGTCTATGAGTAAACTCAACAACAACCAACTGCCCGAGAGGGTAAGTGGTTGGTCGCATTAAGCAATGTATGAATTGTTCACTAGGGATAGGAACAATCTTAGGTTAGCAAAGTTCATGCAGTTACCTTGTCCTTTGAGCGCTTCATTCATCATTTAGGCATACTTGGGAGAGTAGTCTAAAATCCAAATCTAAGACTCGGAAGAGCAGATTGGAACGCATAGGTAAGAATGGGAAACTTAGGGATAAGCTCTGTTTGCTATCACACAGCGTATGCACCCTATAGATTGGATATTGCATGCGTCCAGGAAGTAGGATAAGGGGTTATGCGGCAGCCACGCTCATGCGGCGGGAACAAGTGAGCTGGTTATGGAGGTCTAGGCAGGCATAGGCTTCTAGACAATATCGCAGAGACACCGCATACGTCCTAAAGTTAGGTTCACATGTGTGTAGCATGATTGCATGGCTTGCGTTGACTAAGGTTGCCCTTGCGGTCACTCTTAAGGGTTGCAATGAAATCATCTCCGCGTTTTATCTATTTTCCCATACATTTATTTCATGTCAAGTGTTGTCGTGTCTCTACCTCTCATACATATTCTCATTGCGTTGTCTGTTAGATAGGAGTAGAAGTAGGGTTAACTTAGCAACCTCCCTTCCATTCTTTTATTTAAACCGCCACATGCACATTACCGCATACATATAGCTACAAGTCCCTGTGTTCGACCTCGAATTACCCGAGAAACTTGCGTTGGAATTATACTTGGTTCCAGCGCAAGAAAACTTATGACAAGATGCATGGTCATCGCATACATCCGTTAACGCATTATCATTCCAACGCATGACCATCAATGTATGACTATCAATGCATAGCTTAGGAACATGCATCGCATATCGCGTCCAAGGGATTTTAGTTGTCGAGTAAAATTAACTTCTAATTTACCGTCACCAGTAATGGCTTGTGAAGCTACTAAGGAGGCCGTTTGGCTCAAGAAGTTCCTGACTGATCTGGCAATTGTTTCAAACATGTCTAGGCCCATCAACCTTTATTGTGATAATAGTGGTGTTGTGGTGAATTTTCGTGAGCCTCGGAGTCATAAGTGCGACAAGCACATAGAGCGAAAATACCATCTCATCCGAGAACTTGTGCATCAAGGGGATGATATTGTCATGAAGAGAGCTTCGGAGCACAATGTTGCTGATCCGTTTATGAAGGCTCTCACGGGTACAGTGTTTGAGGGTCACCTGCAGACTATGGGTCTATGGGACCGACCGTGGCTAGACTAGGACAAGTAGAACATGTTGTACTGGGCATTTGTGCCCTAGTTTATTGTTTTGTGTACTTGTAATGAGATTATCTTGTACACCTCACTAGCTTTAGGACAAGTGGAAGATTGTTAGGGTTGATGTCCTAAATCTTGTAGGGTTCTGTAGTTTGTAAATACTTGTATGAACAAACACTTTGTGATTTATAATACGAGATATTTTATCCACTTCAGTCTATGAAATATGAGATATTTTAGTAGCATTAACCACGAACCAATAAACTAAGATCCATGGTTCTCGTTTTAACTTAAGCATGTATATGGAGACATACAAGTGGATCGTGTTTTAAGTGATAACCTAAATGGTCTGTAGTATATGGATAAAGGAGGGATACCTTATCCTGGTGACACTACGAGTGTGGCCCACTTTGTAGGTATTAAAAATGTTGTAAAGTGCTATAAATGACCCGATCCTGATCATTCGTGCATTAGACATGCGAGCGAGAATACTCTATACAAAAGAGTTTGTATAAGACCGGACCATGAAATGTTTAATCTTGTTATATAACGTCGTTCATAATTGAGACTTTCATTTCACTAGGATGACCATAGGTAACATAACCTTAATCCTAAGTGAGTTGAGAACTCCTGCCTATAAGGGCAGTCCTTTGATTTGCATGGGTGAGAGTGGCTAGATCGCCGACTCAACAAGTTTACCATTTTAGGGATTCTTCTGATTTGGGAGTTGGGAACTCAGCTACACAAGATGAAATCTACTCCTTCCCCGAAGAAGTAGATAAATTGCTCCCTTAAGGGCTGATTCCGGGACTTGAACAATGTACCGCCACACCTTCTTTAGGCTCGAGAAAGGTTTAGTCAAAGTAGTACTATGATTTATTGTTCATTAGAGGAATCAGTGGTACTTAAGAAGTTAGATGTAACTACAGGGGCAAAACGGCAAATTGGCCCAACTGTACTTACGAGCGATTTATGAAGGGTCATCGTACTGTTGATTGGTTATATCTAGTAGAAACAGAAATATATCTGTAGTGCGAAAATGCAGTTGTCAGTCTTTAGTGGAGTATCTGGCAATTAATAGAAGGTGGATATCCTAATTAAAGAGTTTAGTCAATTATTCACGTACCGTTGGAGCTTCAAGCTACAGGTCCATAAGGCCCCCTTGGTATTTTAATAGATTCAAGTTGAGAATCAGTTTTTAGGTTAGTTTAAAATGTTCAAATTAACAAAAGGAAATTTGATTTTATATGATATAATTCAATTAATTCAATTATATATGATATAATTGATATAATGTATTTGATACATTATTATTTGATTGGAGAAATTAATATGAATATGATTTATATTAAATTCCATATAAAGAGAAAAAGAACTATGGTTTATATGTTGCATATGATGCAATATTAAAACTATAGGTTACAAAAATAATACGATAAGATAGTATTGTATTTATATATAATTTATTAATTATGAGATAATTGATAATTCTTTTTCTCTAATAACCGACTTAGTGGGTGGCTACTCAGTTATTATGGCAAAGTGGATAAAATGAAAAATGGTTTTTCATTATTCATTGCACGAAAAAGCGAAACAAGTAATCAGATTGCTTGTCGAGAGATTAAACGATAGAGTATCGAGTTCACTATACGACAGTGCCTTTTACTACCCGATCGAGGGTCGAGTCTATACGATAGACTTATATCTTCTACACGAACGTTCTGTCCAACTCTTGATCGTTTAGTCCTTCACTTTCTCCTTCCCTCTATCCAAATTCATACAGAGCCCATAACTCCTGGATTCTCATACCAAGAATACCAAGGTAATCTTGTGGTGGTGACGAGTTCTGTTCAAGGATTGAGGATCGAGTTTTACTCATTGGTGATTGAGGAACATTCAATTGTTCATTTTGTTCGTGCTATTGGACGTGTTGGTTTTTTATCGAGGGAAATACGTGAAGAAAGAGTTCTTCAAAGGTATTGTTTTCCCAATCCCTTGTATTTTTGTTAAGAAGCATGTTATAATTTATCTTTAATGCATAATTGTTTCTGTATGATTGTAAATGTTTATGTTCTTTCACGGTAGAGTTTAGAACGATCCGCTTCCGCTCACTGGTTCTCTAGTTTTAGAGTTCCTTCACATAGAAAGAAAGATGCTCACTGATCCCTTTGGGTAATATACCCTATTTAAACAGTGCTTGCATCCCTTTTGCACTGATATGGGATAGTTTTTTGTTCCACAAGTTTGACTCTGTCAAGTTTTTTGTTGAAATAGTGTAGGCACTAGTCATCATCTCTACTCCTCTTACTATATAGAGATCATTAACGTTTTCACCAACCAAAACTACCTTAGAATCCTTAATCACTTCTCAGATTCTATCCTTTCCTCTGCACTCACACCCAGTGGAGTCAAGCTTACCCAGAGATATCAAATTTCTCTTGAGTAAAGGTACATGTCTCACATTTCTAAGAAGCTTAATTGATCCATCCTTTAGCTTTAAGGATATTGATCCAACCCCTTTTATTTTGCAGGCTTCATCGTTCCCCATGTACATAAATCTCCATCCACATCCTTGTAGGTATTAAACCAAGGTCTAAAGGGTGTCATATGATAGGTACAGCCAGAGTCAAGTACTCAGTCATGCTTCCCAAGATGACTTATTTGGTTGGTTTTGTTCCTAGTAGAGGTTGAAGCATCAGAATAGAAATAGGAACCTTCAACCACTAAGGCTTCTGGTTGTATTCCTTTCTGATCCTTCTCTTCTTCCTGATTTTTCCATTTTAAGTTGTAGCAATCCCTTATTAGGTGTCCTTTCTTCTTATAGTAATTAAATCTCAGTTTGGTTTTTGGTTTTTGGTTTATACTCTTCACCAGACTGATTTTTAGTCCCTTTAAAATGATTCTGCTTGTTCTTGCCTTTAACAAATAGCCCTTATGCACCAGATTGTTCCTTTTTTACTGTATGAAGCTCCAACTCCCTAGTTCTCAATCCTGAAATAATGGCATCAATGGTGACTGACTCTCTGCCATATTTCAAGGCATTACCTCTATATAGGCTTCGGGTAGAGAGTTTAACAAAACAAAGGCTTTATTCTCATCGCCAATCTTTTTGTCAAGGCTCTTGAACTCAAAAACTATCTTTTTAAACTCATCAAGATTGTCTGATAGTGTTTTAGCAGAATCCATCTTAAATATGAAGAACTTTTTCCTTAAAAACATCTTGTTAGGCAGATCCTTAGTTGCATAGAGACCTTCTAGCTTGACCCATATTTTGTAAGTTGTGTCTTGATTGATCATCTTGTCTCAAAATGCTATCACTAAGATTAAGAACTAAAGTTCCATAGGCAGTAAGTTCTGTATCTTCCCTTTCTTGAGTTGTTAACGTAGATGGCAGAGTCGATAGGTCTAAAAGGACTCTATGGGCTTTCTGTTGTCCAAGAATAGCCTTGATTTTGGTCTTCCACAGACCAAAATCACCCTTTCCATCAAACTTATCTCAAATCTAGCAACAGCCATCACTGACCTGGAAAGAATGCCGAGACGGTTTTCTTGAGTATCTTGATGCTTCAAGAATGTTGATCTTGATGTTCTTCAAACGCTCTGATACCAAATTTTGTTGGGTTATACTATCTTGTCTAGGCCCAATTAATTAAGATCATTCCTGAGTTGGTGAAGAAATGGTTGAGGAAGGCTCTGTTTCTTCAGGTAAAGCTATCTTTGTTTTTCTCTCTTATTCGATGGCCACTATTAAATCTTCGATGTGTAAATACTCGTTACTCAATGAGTGTCTACTCGTTACTTGATGGATTTTTTCTTCTATCCTCGATGAGTTTCTGTTCTTTCCTCGATGGAACTCGACGAGTAATAATCTTTACTCGATCCTACTCGATGAGAATTGATCTTTACTCGAAGCAATTGGAAGGGAGAAACTCTTGACTCAATGCTACTCGATAAGAGAGATTCGTGACTCGATGCAACTCGATACTCTGAAAACGTTGTGATTTGATTACAAGATCGTATTTTTCTTGATTTGCAATGAAACAGATGAAGATTGAAAAGAAAAAGATAAAGAGAAGAAGAAGGAACACACGGAGTTACGTGGTTCGGCTAGTAAGCCTATTTCCACGGGAAGATTCTCTTTCTTTCTTACTTGAAGATTGCTTATAGCAGTTGTTGTTTACAGAAAAATAGAACGCACGATGATTCACACTTCTTTTTTTGTTCTGATCAGTGGTATTTATAAAAAATACCATCTGACCATTACAAGATAAAGTTCGTTATGTAAACTAAACTAGCTGAAATGGTATTTGAGTCACTGTTTTTACAAGATCCTCTTTAACTTGGAGATGGAATTGTGTCAATGAGGAACTCAATCGAGACTTACAGAAATTTTTTATGAAAATATTTAGTGCAAACTAGGTGCTAGCCACCCTACAGTTGAATCCAAGGAACCCAAAACCAACCTAAAAAGATCAGTTGGTTATTCAAAATGAGAATCCAAATGTGGGGCCCGCCTAGGAGAAATGGAGCTACCCAAGTATCGTTCATGAAGAAGCTACTTTCCTAATGATCAAGCCACATGATTATTGAAGATAAGCAAGAGTAAAGACCCATCAGGGGAAATGATGGGTGAAGTAACCATAACTCTGCCCACAATGGAGAGAATGATACTAGGAAGCTGGTTGAACTTTAATAAGTTTCGTTAGATAATATTCTAGGTCAGCTCATGATCTAAGGCCCATGTTGGATCAAGAGAGAAATGTTTAGTTGCCTGAGTCTATCCTTAGGGTAGGCGTGACACAATTTCCTATAACTTTGCCATGAGGTGAAGAATCGTGTTGAGAAATCGATTGGACCTCAAAAGGTTTTGGCTCGATAGACTCAACACCCCCGAAGTCTGAGATATGTCCTACAATAGAGAGCGAGACAATAGAAGGGGAGATTGTACTCCCAAGTTAATTTCTCATAAGGTTAACCCATAAGACATAGTTCCATTTTCTTTATTTTTTTAAAATTCCTTTTTTAAGGAAACGAGTGAAATAAATTACAAGAAACAAAAATAAAACAAAAATTGGATCGATAGACAAGAAATAGAAGTGAATTTGAATGAGAAAAATGGGAGAAGAATGGATGTGAAAGTAAAGGATAAGGTTCAGGAGGGAATGTTATTAACAATGACAATAATTTTTGCTTTAGAAATGTAGCAGTTAAATTCAATCAAAGAGCAGCAACACTTTTTAATTTTCAATTTGTAGGAAATTATATAAAGTGTATTCCTTTTCAACCATAACAAAGATTTACATGTTTGTGTTATTTTAAATTTAAATGTTAAGTATGTAGTTTTTTTTATTACTTGAAATTTTATATTATTATTATGTGATTAGTTTTAATTAGATCTTTGATTAGATTTCTATAGTTTCAACTTTATCAGAATCTTAGATATCATATTTATTTGTTTGAACCAACATTTTTACTCGTTTTTCATGTGTTTAATTTAACATGTTTATTCATTGTGTTAGGAGAACTACCCATGAATACTATCACAATGTGCAACAAGATCAAATTTGATAGATTTAAAAGATCTAAAACAAAGGTATTAGTATCATATACATCTCTAACCTTGAATTACACAAGCATGCCAACAAAACCATTATTCATCAAAGATGTTATTCTTGAGTTAGTTGGTGATTTAGATTGTTATTCCATCACCCTTTCATTTCATGTAAAAAAAAATTACAAATATTCTACTCCCATCAAAAGTATATTGATTCAAAATTTATGTTTTCGTCAAAATTTAAGTTCCAAGTGTTTCAAAGATTCTCAAACACGTGCAACTCATTTTTATATTTGTTGTGAATTAACATAAAATACAATATATATATATATATAACAAAGATTTTTTTATAAAGTATATTGATTTTTATATAAAGTATATTCCTTTTCAACCATAATAAATATTTACAAATTTGTGTTATTTTAAACTTAAATGTTGAGCATGTAGTTTTTTTTATTACTTGAAATTTTATATTATTTTTATATGATTAGTTTCAATTAGGTCTTTGATTAGATTTCTATAGTTTCAACTTTATCACAATCTTAGATATCATATTTATTTGTTTGAACCAAAATTTTTACTCATTTTTTCATGTGTTTAATTTAACATTTTTATTCATTATGTTAGGAGAACTACCCATGAACACTATCACAATGAGCAACAAGATTAAATTTGATAGATTCAAAAGATCTAAAACAAAGGTATTAATATCACACACACATATATATATAACCTTGAATTACACAAGCATGCCAACAAAATCATTATTCATCAAAGATATTATTCTTGAGTTAGTTGGTGATTTAGATTGTTATTCCATCAGCTTTTCATTTCATGTAAAAAAAATTTACAGTTATACTACTCCCATCAAAAGTATATTGATTCAAAATTTATGTCATCATCAAAATTTATGTTCCAAGTGTTCCAAAGATTCTCAAACACGTGCAACTCATTTTTATATTTATTGTGAATTAACATAAAATACAGTATAAATAAATAAATATATATATATATATAAGTTTTGGCTATTAACTATTATATTATTTTTTATTTTTATGTCAAGTATTTGTTATTTGAACTTAATAAAATTTATATTAATTTGTTATTGAAATTTCACCAACAAAATTCATGTTCTAAGATCTTTAGCCACGTGCATTGCATGTGTTTTATAGCTAGCACTATCTAAAAGGGGTTACGGGAGAAAAAAAAATTATTTTTCCTTTTGCCCCTCTTAGTTATGGTCATATGGATACCTTATGTAATTTCACATTTCAATTATTTAAAAAATCAAATTTTATCTCTTATAATCTCTATCAGGATTTTTTTTTAAAAAAAAAAATCATATTTTATCCTCTAATATCTTATTCACGAAAATATTTTAGAAAAAACTCACATTTTATTTTTAATATCTACTTTACCTTAAATAGAGGAAAAAAAATTAAAAATAAATCACATTTTATCCTCTAATCTCTTATTCACAATTTTTTTAGAAAAAATTGAGTTTTTCTCTAATAATCTCTACTTCACATAAAATTAAATAATTTTTTAAAAAAAATAAACAGGCTCAAATTATGATTTGAGATCTAAATTTTCTCTATAAATAGCTAAATTGAAGCTTTATTTTCCATTAGATATCTCCTCTCTTTTTTAAAATTGTTTACTTTATTTATCGATTCTCTCTAACTTCTTTGCTTTCTTCTCTCTTTTTTCTTTTTGTAAAAATTTTGTTGAATGTCTTTTTTTAAATTTTGTTAATAGCAACATCTTTTCTAATGTTTCTCTTCCAATCATCAATAAGTAGATCCTTTACAAATTGTCCGTAATTACAACTGAGTCACATTACCGTTTTACCCTGTTATTACTTCATTCTCCTTAAGTCCCATTGATCTTTTAATGAATAACTCATTTATGGTCCTACCATAAAAAATCTCTCTCAGGCCAATGAGGGGGTGAGGCCTCTTGTTTAAGACCCGAAGTCGCACTTAAGAGAGAATTTATCTACTTTCCCTGAAAGCGGGAAGAAGTGAATTCTATCTTGTAGAGCTATGTTCCCAACTCCCTACTTGGACACATCCCAAAAATGGTAGGCTTATTGAGTCAACTACTTAGGTCACTCTCACCCATACAAATCAAAGAATTGCCTTCATAGACAGGAGTCCGTGACTCACTTAGGACTGAGATTGAGTTACCTATGGTCATCGTATGAAATCTTAGTCTTTTCAATTAACAGTGTTATAAAGATAGATTAATCATTTCTTGGTCCAGTCTTATACAAACGCTTTGTACAGGATACCTCCATTTACATATCTCCACGTGAAAGATTTGAATCAAATCGTTTGTAACACTTACAACTCTTGTAACATTTAAAAAGTGGGATGCATCCATAGTGTTACCAGGATAAGGCACCTAACCTTATCATTTTACTGCAAACCTTTTAGGTTATTACTTGAACACGATCCACTTGTGCGTCTACTACATATTGTTCAAATTGCATCAAATAACCTGAGTCCTTAGTTTATTGGATTGATTTAAAGCGATCTAAATGTCAAATAAAATATTTCTTGTTTTATTAAATGAATAATTTAGATTTACAAAATCCAAACTGCAAGACTCACATGATTTAGGACACTAATCCCAACAATCTCTCTCTTGTCTTAAAGCTCATGGAGAGTACAATACAAATACAATTATAAAGTAAAGTACACATTATAATAATTAGGGCATCCTCTATTCCCCATAATACTCTCACTTGTCTTAGATAAGATGAAGCATATCCTGTAGACCCAGACTCTCCAGGTGACCCTTAAATACTTTAGCCATGAGAGCCTTCATAAATGGATCAGCAACATTGTTCCTTAGACAAGATAATTCCATGCCTGAAAGGTAATGAGTCAGTCTTGGAATTCTGCATTGAATACCTAACAAGTATTTTGTCGATATACAACGCTTGAGACAAGGCTAGCATTTTGTTCTTACGACTCCTAATGATCTAAATCCTTGGAAAAAACTTTGCTTCACCTAAATCTTTCATTTGGAATTGAGCAGCCATCTATTTTTTAATGTTAGTTAGTAATCCTACATCATTCACAATGAGTAGGATATCATCCATATACAACACTAAGAAAGCTAGTGAACTATTAATGATCTTCTTATATACACAAAGTTCATCAATATTTTGGTTAAATCCATAAGACTTGATCGCAGTATCAAATCTTATATTCCAAGATTGAGATGCTTGCTTCAATCCATAAATGGATCGTTTGAGTTTACAAACTTTCTTCTCTTGACCTCAAGTAACGAATCCATCTGGTTGTTTCATGTAGATATGCTTATCAAGATTACCCTTCAAAAAAATAATCTTGACGTTCATTTAACATATTTCATAGTCATAATATGTGGCAATAGAAAAGAGAATACGGATAGGCTTTAATATAACAAGAGGTGAAAAAGTTTCATTATAGTCCACTCCCTCAACCTAGGTATATCCCTTTGCCACCAGTTTAGCTTTAAAGATTTGCACCTTTCCATCTACACCTCTTTTCGTCTTGTAGATCCATTTTCACCCTACAAGTTTTGCCCCATTAAGTTGATTTATAAGATCCCAGTTAGAATTGAAGTACATAGACTCCATTTCCAAGTTCATGGCTTTAATCCATTCATCTTTGTCCACATCACCCATTTCCTGGTTATAGGTTAATGGATCCTCAACGTCATCATCCGGTATGATAGCCTGAATTTCTATTAAACATAAATAGCGAGCAGGTTGGGTTACAACTCCCACTACGTCGAGGCACCCTCAACTCTTGAGAATGATTTGTTTGACTAGACAAACCAACATCGACAACTCTTGTTGAAGCACTAGCCTCTTCAACAACTTTTGTTGAAGTTTCAGTAGTTTCGTTGGAAAGCTCATTCAATATGATTTTACTTTGTGGTTTATACTCCCTAATGTGATATTCCTCCAAAAAAAAAAAAAAAAGCATTTGTCGATACAAATACTTTATTCTCTTTTGAATTATAAAAGAGAGCACCTCTCGTTTTTTTGGAGTAGCCAATAAATAGACATAACTTCGAACACAGTTCTTTGGGTTAGCCACTAGCACATGAGCCGGTCACCCTCATATTCCCTTAAACTAATTTTTCGATATCTTCATAATTCAAAAGGTTTTTTAGAAATACTTTTTTATGGAACATGGTTCAAAAGATAAGTTGTAGTTTCCATTGCATAACCCCAGAACAAGTTACATAATGAAGCATAACTCATCATCGACCAAACCATATCTAACAGGATTCTATTTCTCCTTTCCGGGACACCATTTTGTTGAGGTATACCAGATGCTGAAAGTAGAGATGTAATTCCTTGTTCTATCAAATAGTTATGGAATCTCAAATCCATATACTCTCCACCTCGATATGATCGAAGTATTTTTATATTTTTACCCAATAAATTCTCACTTCCTTGTACGCCTTGAACTTTCCAAGTGTATCAAACTTTTGTTGCATTAGGTATATGTGTCCATACCTTGAATAATCATCTGTAAAAGTAATGAAATATTCAAACCCTCCTCTTGCCTGAACGTTCATCGAACCACAAAGATCTAAATGTATAAGCTCTTAGGGCTTTTTGGCTCTATAACCTTTTCCTGTAAAAGGTCGCTTTGTCATTTTTCCTTTTAGACAAGATTCACAAACAGGTAAAGAATTTTCTTCTGACTCTTTTAAGAGTTCATTCTCGACTAACCTCTTAATCCTATTGAGATTTATGTGACCCAGTCTTAGATGCCAAAGATGGACATTTTCTTTTGGAGAAACTTTTAGTCTTTTATTTTATGTTTTTGTAGTGTTGAACATTTCAACATTATGGAGTATTTTAGACGCTAACGGCCTTAGCACATATAAATTATTTTCATTTATTGTCAAACAAATTTCAATACCATTTTTTGAAACAAACACTTTATCACAAACAAAAGATATATTATAAGAACATTCCAATAAACTTGATATAGAAATTAAGTTCCTTCTAAATTAAGAATAAAGTAAACATTGTTTAACAAAATAAATTTCTTTTCAAAAAAATAACTTCAAGCTTCCAACTGTAACTGTCGAGATGACTTTCCCTGTCTCAACTCGTCATCTTTTTAGCCTCCAACTGTTGCTAGGAACTAGTTCCTTGTAAAGAAGAACAAACATGGTTAGTGGCCCCTAAACCAAGTATCTAAACTAAATCATCATTTTTCACTAAATAGGTTTCCAGAACTACTAAATCATATTTACCTTCTTTAGCTTTCTTCTTCTCGTCCAAATACTTCGGGTAGCTACTTTTCAGTGTCTGTCCTGGTTGCAATGAAAATAGGTTCCCTTTACAACCTTGGCCTTTTTGCCCTTCTGAGCAGCAATGGCAAGGGTAGCTTTATTCTTATTTCCACCTTTCTTCTTCTTCGATTCCTTTGTGCCAGAGGAAGAAGGCACAGACTTAGTCCCAAAGATAGAACCCCTGTAAAAAAAAAATTGAGGAACTGTCAACATTTGCCTCCCCGTGATGTCTTTTGACTTTCATCAAGGACTCTAAGTTTGCAGCTTATTGAGAAGGGTGGTAAGGTTGTATTCTATCTTGTTCACTACAAAATTGTTGTGGAATTGTAGGAAAATCTTTGGAAGAGTTTCTAGAATAAAGCTTACCTGGTTGGACTCATTTATGACAACCCCGTTCACTTTTTCCATGCTAAAGTGGACCATCTTGTTAAGGACATGCTCCCTAACAGATGATCCCTCGTTCATTATGGCATTGGAGATGAACTTGAAAGTGTTATGCTTGAGGTGTGTGGACGGTTGCCTAAACATCTCATGCAGTGACTTCATGATCTCGCATGCAGTGATCATGGTCTCATGCTTTTTGGCCAAAACTTCAATTAAGCTTGCCAAAATGTAGACTCGGCCTTATCGTTGCCCTTGGTCCACCAATCATAAGCATCACGAATATTTTGTGATGCAGTGGATCCAGAGACTGAAGGACAATCCTCCATCAAAATAAATTTTAGGTGGTTGATGACCAAGACTGTGTTTATCGTGTTTTTTCAACTAGTATAGTTTTTGCCAATTAGCTTGTCGGTACTAAGCAATGAAATAACAACACTAGTCATAATTATAAATGTGCTTAAACAAAACAATAATCATTTATATTGGATATTTTTGCAAAACTCATTTAATCAATCATATTTAGCAAAATTTTAATGAACCCTAATATCATTTAATTTTGCAATGATACTTCAATGATTTAGAATAAATGTCCCCTCAGGGTGTCTAATTATTCCTTATTAAATCGAGACCTTCTCAACCAAATATTACACCAAAATAACTCTTATTCCTATAAAATTTAGTTACTATTGATTTGGTCAAGAAATCATTAACTTTTTTAATGTTTTCCTGTAAGTGTAACCCTTCACTTTCAACTTTATAGTCCCGCCCCAATAAACCTGTCTCACGAAAGAACAAGATTGATACAATTGATTATAGCGATCTTATCCATTTCTAAAGTTTGCTCTACCTTTTCCATGCAAACACCTTCCTAAGGGGGACGCTCCCAGGGTGCCACGAGGTTGAACATGAAAAACATTACAAACTATGCAAATACCTTCCTAAAGAAGATGCACCCAGGGCATCATGAGGCCGAACATGGATCTGACAGTGTGGACTTTTAGGGAGAATGTGATTAACATACATTTTCATGCGTCATATTTAAATTGACAATAATTAAATATAACAATTATATTAGCTAAATAATGTCATACTACATGTAACTTCATTTTCTTTAACATACATAATATAATAATTATATTAAGCAGTATGCTTTTAATCATACATTTAAAAAAATAATATAACATTTATATTTTTAACATGAAAAATATGTAACATACATCATGCATGAGCATACTTTAGGAATATTCTAAACTTTAAATATAGCATTCATATTTAAATATGACACATGATTATGCTTAACCTTGAAGGGATCGAACTCAATGCCGAAGCGAGTGATCATCTTTGTGTCAGGAAATTCGTTTTGAAAAGCGAGTTAAAAACAAAGAAATTGAAGAACGACAAGGATAAACGTCCTAAGCATGTTGTTCTAGAGGAAAAGGAAAGAAAAGAGACTTACCCTTGAAGAATCCACTTCGCGGTGTTTCCTCCCCTCAAGTCACGATTGACACAATTTCTTCCCATGAACTCAATATACAGAAAATCTTCCCTCGAACAAGACAGTATTGTGATTTCTCTTGGACACCACCATTAAAGCCTTCCTTGGTTATTCTCAAGGTAAGAACCAAGATGGAGTTGTGGGCTCGTCTATTGAATTTTGATAAGGAAATTTAAAGACTTCGAGAGAGCTTTTTAGACGAAGAAGAAACCAAAGAACCCCCTTCTCTATGAATATCACGTATATTCCTTCTCCAAACTATGTGTGTTTTCATGTTGTAAGAGAATGAGGGGAGTTATTCAAAATAACTCCCTTCATCACATAGAATAACTCCCATAGTTTATATTATATCATATATAATATAATTTAACTTTACATTCTCTCATGTAACCTATAGTTTTAATATGAATCATATTCATATTAATTTTAAAATATAGTTTTAATATAAATCTCATTCATATGATTGGTATTTTAATCATATTCAAATATTTATCTCTTTCATCAAACTTTATATTATAATATATCCATATATATTATATTATTTGTATCTCATACAATTAATTCTCTTATTTAATTTGAATAATTCAAATTAATCCAAAATTAATTTATTTTTGTTTTTTTATTGAGCTAGCAGGGGACTTTATGAACCTATAGAATAGAAACTTCAATGATACGAGATTAATTAATTAAATTCTTTAGTTAAATTAATCAACATTCATTAACTGTTAGTCACTCCACTAAAGACCGACAATTGCACTCTTTGCACTGTAGATATATTTTTGTGTCCATAGATATAATCAATCAATAGTAAGTCACCCTTTCACAAATTACTCATAACTATAGTTGGGTCAAATTATCATTTTACCCCTGTAGTTATATCTTTCTCAAGTACCATCGATCCCTCTAATGAACAATTAGTTATAGTCCGACTATAACTAGTCTCCTCTTTGGCCAGTGAGAGGGTGAAAGTCCTCATTGTTTAAGACTCAGAACTAGTCCTTAAGGGAGCAATTCATCTACTTTTCCTATGACCGAGAAGGAGTGAATTTCATGTTGTGTAGCCATGTTCCCAGCTCCCCACTTGGAGAAATTCCTAAAATGGTAGACATATTAGGTCAACGAACCTGACCACTCTCACCCATATAGATCAGATGATTGCACTGATATGCAGAAATTCACAACTCACTCAAAACTAAGGTCAAGTTACTTATGGTCATCCTAGTAAAATATAAGATTTTTCAAGTAATGGCATTATAAAAAAAGACTAATCATTTTGCAGCCCGGTCATATAAAAATTCTTTGTATATGATACCCCCACTCGCATGTCTCCACAAGAATGATTAGGATTAAATCAACATTTCACAACTATTGTAACAATTATAAAGTGGGTTGTATCCGTAGTGTTACCAGGATAGTGTACCCAACCTCATTCATATACTATAGACCATTTAGGTTATTACTTAAACATGATTCATTTGTATATCAATCACATACATGTTTAAGTTACATTAAATAACCTCGGACCTTGTTTATTTAATTGAATTATACAATTTTAAATGTCAAATAAAATAACTCCTTATTTCATTAAATAAATTAATTGAATTTTATACATTACAAACCACGAGATTTAGGACACAATCCCCACCAAAACTATGGTGGGATTTTAAACTATGTGACATATAATATGCAACATATGATTAATATAATTTAAACATACATCTCATGCACATTAAAATATATTAAACAACAATAATAGACCAATAATTTACTTATAAAACAAAAAAAAAACAAGAAAAACAAAGGAATGCACGTCGAGCAGCTCGTACCCACGACCTCTAATATGTGCGTCTCACGCCCTCCAAGTTTGGAGCACCGTATAGTGTCGTGGTGCTACAGGAAAAAAAATCGTTCTGCCTCGCATTGGAGCGTCGCGATGCTATTTCCAGAATGCATAGAAACTTCCACTTTTCTGCAAATTTTCCTATATTCTCTAGTTCTCTTTACGGCAAAAGTTGCATCATGAATGACCCAACTTCAAAATTACAAACTCGATAGCAAAAATTAAATGACCAATACAATTGGGCCTACGAGATTTGATCAAATCAAATAGCAATTCGAAATCTAAGTGCCAAATATCGAAACCATCTATTATGCAATTCCCAAATTATAGATTCACATCATTCATCACATGAAAACATAATTTGAAACCCACCAAATCAATTTGAATTTCCCTAAACCAAAAGCAAAGACAAATCCAATAGCTCTGATACCAATTGAAGGGACCAAATCCCAATGCGAAAGCATTTTATCGCTTTTATCTTTGAATTGGGATGTGAAAATACATAATTGATTCACATATAAATAAAGGTTAAGCATGAAATTAGGGAATTGAGAAAAATATATCTTTTCAAAGAACGAATCTTCACGAATTCCTCAAGCCTTCCTCTCTGTGAAAAATCCCAAGATCACGAATGGACACCATCAATTGGCTACCTCACTATATCTCAGGACAAGGATCAAGGATTGTGGGATCCTTTCCTTTTGTATGGAATTGAAGGATTTGTGAGAGGAATTTAGAGAGAATTGAGAGAGAAGGGAAATTCAATTTTCTAAAAAAATTTTTGTATTAAGTTCTGTAACGTGTTATGTATCAATATACAAAAAAACCAACATGATGTGAAGTGAGTTATCTCTCCACTCCACTCTCCCTCTCCTACAAATTGCAGCGGAATTATTTCCTCTTTTCTTTTAAATTTAAATTATTATTATTTATTTAAATAATTCAAATAAATATATATTAATCTATATTATAATTAAATAAACAATAATAATTTTAATTAATTAATTAACAATTAAATTAAGGAAAATTATTTTAAATCACAAAACTTTTGAAAATATTTACAAATAATAGCAAAATATCACAATTTATTTGCGATGGACTGCAATAGACTATTATCTATGTCTATCACACGGTCTGTCGTAAATAGATAGTAAAATTTTGCTATATTTGTAAATATTTTAGTTCTATATTTGAAAACAATCCATTAATTAATTAATTTCAAATATCACATATTTATTCGATTATACATTTAAATCATATTAAAATGTATATCTCTCTTTTAATCTATAATTTTAATATGAATCTCATTCACATTAATTTTACTCTATAGTTTAAATATGAATCCGATTTATATTAAATTAATATTCAAATCTTATTCAAATATTATTTTCTCATTATATATTTTTAATTATAAATCATATTTATAATTAACTATATACTATAGTGTATCAATATACATTATATTTTATATTAATCATATTAATATAAAATTCCCTTAAATAATTTGAACAATCCAAATTATTCCAAAAATTAACTAGTCCTTGTTTTACCCTTAGTGATCTAGTAGAGGAACCTAATGGACGTACAGATTAGAATCTCCAATAATTCGAGATTACATTAATTAAACTCTTTAAATAAATTAATAAACAGTCAATAAAAGTTGAACACTCCACTAAAGACCCACAACTCCACTTTTTGCACTATAGATATATTTCTGTGTCCATGGATATAACCAGTCATCAATAAGTCAATCTTCACAAATTGCTTGTAATTACAGTTGGATCAAATTATCATTTTACCCCTGTAATTACTTATTTCTCCTTAAGTCCCACTGATCCTCTAATAAACAACCTATTTATGGTTCTACCACAAACAAATCTTCTTCGAGCCAATGAGAGGGAAGGACCCTTTCTTCAAGCCTCAAAGTCAGCACTTAAGAGAACAATTCATCTACTTTCCCTGAAATCAGGAAATAGTGAATTTCATCTTGTGGAGCTATGTTCTCAACTCTCCATTTGGACAAATCCCCAAAATGATAGGCTTATTGAGTCGGCGACTCAAGCCACTTTCACCCGTATAAATCAAAAGTTTTCCCTCATAAACAAGAGTCTATAACTCACTCAAGATTAAGATCGAGTTACCTATGATTATCCTATGAAATGTTAGTCTCTTCAATTAACGGTGTTATAAAGAGAGATTAATCATTTCTTAATTTGGTCTTATCCAAACTCTTTGTATATGATACCTTCACTTACATGTCTCCACATTAGCTATTTGGATCAGATCGTTTGTAACACTTACAACTCTTGTAACATTTACAAAGTAGGTCGTATCTGTAGTGTTACTAGGATAAGGCACCCAACATTATCCTTTTATTGTAGATCTTTTAGGTTATTACTTGAATACGATCCACTTGTATGTCTATTACATACTGCTGCATCAAATAACCTGAGATCTTAGTTTATTGGATTGAGTTAATGAGATCTAAATGTCGAATAAAATACTTCTTATTTTATTAAATAAATAATTTATTTTTATAAAATAAAAACTATGAGACGCACGAGATTTAGGGCATTAATTCTAATAAGTTTAACTTAAAGTTTAAAATTAAGAGAATAATCAAATCATCCAGTATAGAATTAAGAGGTCAAATTGTTATCTAAAAAAAGGAGACCAATCACAATTAAAAAAAAAAGTTTTCTTAGTAAATAAGAAAAAATTACCAGGATTTTTTTATAAAAAAAAAATGTTGATTTAAATCCAAGCTTCAAATTAACAAGATAATCAGATTATCAAAATAAAATTAAGAAAACTATTAAGAAATTATTATCAAGGAATTTAAAAAATAAAAATAATTCGTTTGGTTTAATTTAAAGTTTATAAGTAAGAAGGTGACCATATCATCAAATAAAAAAGTTTTAAAAAATAGGAAAAGTTTATCACGAAGTTAAGAAAAATATATTGGCCTAAATCAAAGTTTGAAATAAAAAAGATGATCAAATAATCAAAATTTAAATAAAAAAGATTATTTAAGAGACAATTAGCACAAAATTTAAGAAAAAAATAGTACAAAATTAAAAGAAAAATTAAATGATCCAAAACCAAATATCAAATATATTTTTTTAACTAAGTAAGCACAAATTTAAAATAATAATAATAATAATAATAATATTTTTATTCATATTGAAGTTATATATCAAGATGATAATCAAATCATCCGACTAAATTAAAAATATATATATTAAGATTAAAATTATCACAAAAGATTTTAAAAATTAGTACAAGATATTTTAGTTTATATATTCTTTTATACATGTTTAATTTATATATTCTTATACTTAATTAAAATAACTATTATTTTTTCCACCAACTTTTAGAACTTTTATAAATGTTCTTTCATGACTTATTTAAAAAATAAAACTCTCTTATAAATAAATTAAAGTTATATTATTATTAAAAATAAAACTCCCTATACTATTAAAATGTTATAATTAAGTTCTTTTTTTAAATTTTATATAATATGTGTAATTCACCTAGTATCAAATTAGTATAATAAATAAAAACAAAATAAATATAATATAAAAATGGTTTCTAAAAAAATTGAAAAATGAAAAATATTGAAAATTTCAAAACTTGAAAATTGAAAATTAAAATAATATATAAATTTAAATATTAGAAAATTTATAATTCTATATTAAACTAATACATAAATAAAGGAAAGTTAGGAAATATAATAAATAAAAACAAAAGGAATGTAATATAAAAAATGGATTTAAAAAAAATTAAAAAAAAAAAGGTGGAAATGGTTGAAAAAATGTAACTGACCACATGACTGGTAAAAGAAATTTAGACTCCATGGGAACCTGACACCAAATACATCAAAAAATGAGAACAATTAATTGGTGGAACCATAATATACAAATAGAACGGAAAATGGGTGGTAGTTTTTCAAATTTGACCTCTTTTTCTTATAAACGGTTCTTAAATTTTAGAAACAAAAAATGAGAATAGTTATTAAACAAGTTTGTTTTTTAAAAAATGAAAAAAAAAAAAACGAATAGGAAACGAGAATATTATCAAACCGTTCCTAAGGAACCAGAGGCCAAGAGTGTACTTTTCGGTAATGGAGGACTTGGTTTTGAAATACCATTTGGATTTGATTGGACAAGATCCTTGTAAAGACTGAAAAGATTGGTGAGATTATGGATTGCTTCAGCCTTGTATTCAAATAACAAAGAGAAGAATGAAAACTACCCTTGTTTTTTATCCTCAGATGGGATGAAAAGCTTAGTCCAGCGCCCAGTGTGATATAGGCAAGCGAGCTCCACAAAGTATTCAGTTTTGTTGTTAAGTTTTTTCCAACTAGAAGGTGATCCCAACATTAGAAAACTTTTTGAAAAACTTATAGTTACATGGGTACAGTGAAGAGAGTTAAACGAGGAGACCAACGAATTAAGTGCTTTCCAAGGGAGGTTGAGAGGTCGTGTCGAAGAATATCCCCTTTTCAATGATTCTCTATTGCTAGAGTCATCATATTGTAGCATGAACAATCTACGATCGATGTGGATTGATCAAATGAGGAAAGAGGCAGTCGGAGGTTGTACGATGGTGGCTACGGTGGGAGGACAATTATGAAAGGTTCGGTGAGGAGACAAGGAGAGCATTCTTTTAAAATCATTCATGAGATGCTCGAATTACGTAAACTCAAAACCTTTTTAGTTAGTTGGGGGATATTTTAAACATATCCCTAAGAACTCAGGGACTAAAATGACAAATATGAAATATGAGAGGGACCAAATATACTTATTCTTTAAAACTTAGTGACAAGAAAAATATTTTTTTTCGCTTTTTTTTCGCTTTTTTTTTGTAAGTTTTAACGAGTGGAAATTGCATGGATGGGTGGCACATGTTTTAAAAAGAAATTGATTGAGCTATTATGCCACTCTAAAAAAATAGGCCAACAATTATTAGTTCACATCAACTCCTTTGTTAGTCTACTTACGATTCTTTTCAAGGACTAAACTGATAACTGTAAAACTTAAGAACCAATTTAACAAACTTCAAAGTTCATGGATCAAATATATAATTATCTAAAAAAAAGACAGAAATAAGAAAAAAACGGGAATAAGGGAAAGAAAGAAGGACTGTAAGAAAAAAAAGAAGACACAATTGCAATTTTTTCCTTCAATTTTTTCCTTTGTTTGTTTGTTTGAATTCTTCCTTTTGCACCTTGGTCTTGCTCTCACTTCTTTATCTCGCACCTTGGTCTCGTTCTCGCTTCTTCCTCTCGCTCCTTGGTCTCGCTTTAATTCAGTTCCATCTTCCATCTTTAATATCTGATTTTATTGAACGAATAATGAAGACATTTCATAGCCATCACACTCCATTGTCCTCTCACCTTGTTTTGTAGAACAAAGAACGAAGAAATTTCTTGACTGTCACTCTCCTTCTTCCTCCTGCAACTCATTTTGCAGAATGAAGAACGAACAAAAAAAAGGGAAGAATGCGACAATGGCAACTTTCGTGTAGAACAAAAGAAAAAACCCTATGTTTTTTAAAGTTTGGTCATTTTAGTAATTACACCCTAAACTGACATAAGCAAAAGGTCAAAAACATAAGTTTTTAAAACTAGATAAATCGCATTTGGGCTACAAAAAAATAGGCCATTGGTGTCAGTCTTCCGATGCATTGACATGTTGTTAGCTAATGTAACGCCCCATATTATAAAATCAAGCTACTTTCGATTAAATTATGTCGTTACATCTCTTTCAATCTGTTAATTTTGAATTAATGGACTTCTCAATTGTTGATTCTAATTTCTAAAAATTAAAATTTCAATTTAGTCGATTAAGTTTAGTCAAATTAAATTTCTTAAATCGTGGAAAAAATAGATTTGTTTTTATTAAATTCTTTAATTTCAAAATCTTGGTTTCTAATACTAGAATTTATTTTCCCAAATCTTTTGCTATCTAATTAGAGTGTCAAACCCTAACTATGGAAGGAAAGAACACACTTTCGAAAAACATGAGAAAATTGTCGATTTTGACCCAAAAAGTTTTTTCCCAATTTAAAAGTAACCTCATTTTTAAAATATATTTTTAACCTCTTTTCCATCTTTTCGGTCTTTAAGTGGAGGGACCCACAACGTGAAAATACCATTTTGCCCCTCAATATTGGTCATTCAATTGCCTTGAATATGGAATTACCCAACTTACCTAACTCACATATCTTAGGTTAGAAACTTCAATCTTCAGTTTCACATTTTGTTTTCAAGATAAAAATGTTTTACATGAGGGTCCCAATTTTAGAGGAGTAATCCTTTTCAGTGGGTCCCAAGTTCAGAGGAACAATTTCTTTCCTTTTTAGAATTCCAAAAGAGATAGGCATGTTGAAAAGTAGTTATTTATTATTTTTTTTAAAGTCGGCAAAATGGAGTCAAAAGTTACTTTTTAAAGAAAGTTTCCAGTGACCAACGAAATTTTTACTTCTTTTTCACTTATTTACGTTATAAAGGAGAATTCTTACGTTTTAGGAGAAAAGTTGAGAGAAAATTGAGAAACGAAAAGTATTGGAACATGATTGAACGTGGAAAAGTTATTGTTGGTGTTCTCTGATTTGTCTCGTAAAGTTCAAAGAAGATGTCTCATAACTTTGTCCAACTTTATCTGAAAGTTGAGTTAGTTCAACTTTACGAGACAACTCCTTTGTTCAACTTTTGTCTCGTGAAGTTGAACCAATCAAGCTATCTCGTAAAGTTGACCAAGTCAACTTTCTCTTAAAGTTGTCCAAGTCAACTTTCTCATAAAGTTGTCTAAGTCAACTTTCCCGTAAAGTTGACTAGGTCAACTCTCTCGTAAAGTTGACTTTGTCAAATTAAGTCGTTAAGTTTTTTTTTTAATATTTAATTATACATTTTCTATCGGCTAGTAAGTTTTATCTTCACTTGCAGAATGCCTCTCGTGTGTTGTTTGCTATGGTGGTATTGGGAATGAGGATGAATGAGAATACACAGGCGTTAATCTAGGAGGTTTGGATGTAAGAGGTGACATATGCTTTTAGGACTTCTTGTTGGAGTTGTATAATCTAAGTGGGATTGACTCGAACAACCAAAATCTCACCCTAAGATGTTTAATAATTTTAGACCTAGGGTTTCTATGTATTTGATACGAAATGATCAAGAACTTAGGTTCTTTTTAAATGGTGAGGACGCATGTAGGCCCCCTATCTATTTATCAACGAAGTCGAAACCTATTAGTGGCGACAGTGACTTAAAGAACCCTAGTTGATTATACCAACCAAGCTTTTCATACAATTTAGCCCAAGAATATCCACCCCTTTATTATCACACACAAACTTCCTCCGAACAAAATTATCCAATGGGTTATGCTACATCACTAACCCCGTTAGATATTAATGTTGCCTCATATAACCTATCCGATGACAATTTCTTTGTTTATCTATACAATCCCAAGGATAATGATCCATCATTCTCAATATACAGTGAGGAGGATAATGTTTGTGCAAATAGAGGGTTTAGGCAAGATGTAAATAAGGAGAATGAGTTAGAAGATGAAAAAGTATGTGTTGATGGGGGTTTTTTAGCATGGTGTAGGAAAGGATAACATGAATCAAGAGGAGAACATAGTTGAAGACGATTCAAACTACGAATGAGAATTATTAGAGGAATTGGATAATGAGTCTTATGAGTCTGATGATCTGACTGAAGAGGATGACAAGAACATCCAAATGGAGGGTGAGTGTGCTAATCATCAATGGAAAGATACCAACCTGTACATGGGAAATAATCATGTGGAACCTCTAAGTTCATGTCTTGAAGTGGCAATGATGTGTCAGGTCAGATGTTTGAGAGCGAGGACATTGATATTAAGGTAGGGCAGCTATAGCTCTCAAAGGAAGAACTTTCATTCACATTGTCCCTCTTCGCTATATGCCAGAATTTTGATAGGGTTAACAAATCCATGAAATTACTATTGGTTGTTAAGTGTAGGCATGATGCCTATCATTGGAGGATTCGAGCTTGAAAGCTTAAGGATTCGAAGTTGTTCAAGATAAAGGTATCAAGATGTTCAGAGATGCTCACAACAATTAATGAATCATGACCATCGTCAAGCTAGAAGAAGTTAGTTGGTCATCTGATTAAGTCCAAGTTTATGAACGTTAGTAGGACGTATAAGCCGAAGGATATCATGCAGGATATGCGGGAGGGATATGGTGTTAATATTAGTTATACGAAAGCTTGGAGGTCCAAAGAAAAGGTGTAGTAATGGTCCAAGGTAAGCTGGAGGAGTCTTTCAGCCAGTTACATGCTTATAGGGAAGCTTTGAAGATAACAAACCCCAACACTATTTACAAATTGAAGCTTCAGGATGATAGGTACTTCAAGTACGTCTTCGTGGATTTAGGTCCGTCAGTACAAAGCTTTTTGAACTACATAAGGCGTGTTCTAGTTGTTGATGGGACACACTCATGGGGTGAGTTTAAGGGTGTTAGCACAAATTCGGTGGATGGGAACGGTCAAATATATCCAGTTGCATTCGCCATTGTAGATGGTGAAACGGAAGAGGCATGAACATGGTTTTTTTTAGCAGGTTAAGGAGGCAGTTGGAGCTATATCTGAACTTGTCATTGTATCAGATTATAAAGCAAGCATTGGCAAGGCAATCAGCAAGGTATTTTCTTCTACCTCCCATTGTTTCTACATTCATCATATACGTCTAAACCTACTTAAGCATTTCGGGAAAAAAAAAACTTCCCTCCTCGATTTCTTCCTAGCTACAAAATCACCTTGTGATACTACTTTTCAAGTACATTGGGCCAAAATTATCCCAATCAGAGGAATGGCTCAACACTTGGAGGAAATTGGATTTGAAAAGTGGGCCAGGGCATTTCAATGTGAACGAAGGTTCGATCATATGACTACTAATGCGGCTGAGAGTTTGAACATTGTATTGAAGGATGCTAGAACATTACTAATAACTAAATTTCTTGATCATATAAGGGGTCTATTGCAAGACAGGTTTCATTGGCAAAGGACCTACACATCGAGTCGTCAAACAATGCTTTAAGATTATGCAGAGGCGATAATGGCGACAGTAGAGTATAGATCTAGAAGATATTTTGTGAGGCATTTTTTAATTCGTTGATAATCACCTTGGTGGAGTTGTTGACTTGAATGCGCGTACGTGTACGAGCAAGAATTTTGATTATTACGACATCTGATGATTCCATGTGATTACAATAGCACGTTATCAGAACATTGACCCATACACACTTTGTTCCCCTTGTTACACCATTCAGGTTGTGTATTGATCATATGCAGAACCCATTTTCCCTATAGGTCCTATTTCAGAATGGCCTCGAGGTGATGATTATGAAGACATCTAGATATTTCCATCAATGCTTGTTGCTCAAGTTGGCCGTCACCAAGAGCTAAGAATACCGTTTGTAGGAGAGGTCACTCAGATTCACAAATGTACTAGGTGCGGTATGCGTGGCCACAATCGAGTAACATGTCGACAACCATTAACAAGCACATGAATCCAATTTATTTATGTTATTTACTGCGTAACATCTTGTAATTAAACTAATGTGACAGTGTAATATTTAATTGTCTCAAGTGAAGTGTTAATATTAAATAGAAAACAAACACCATTGAAGATAAACAAATGTATTAATAAATAGCTTTGTTCATATATATTTGTATAGCAAACTAATGTTTGAAGAAATCCATATTTGATTGGGTCAACATGGACATATTACACCCAATTACAACATACTAAAAAATCTTAGCACAAAATACACCACGATCTCCACTAATTGATTGTTGCAGTGCATCCTCAACTCGCTTCACCTATCACAGAGTCAATAGCAACTGAGGGTAAGCCAGCATCACACCCGCTCTGTGAAGTAACGTGGGTACAACCGTTTGCACAACCTCCAAATGATACTCCAGCTTCAATATAGGACATAGTCTCTTCTATGAATCCCAAACAACTAACCGTCCTCACACCATGTCTATCTTAACTAGGATCCAATGTATGTCGAGTATGTTGTAAGGCATGTATATGGCATCAATCGTGGACCATGGAATATTGTAGTCAATCATTTTGTCTTTAACATACTTCATTACTGTGCTTGCTTTATCCTAGTCATATGTCATGGTGCACTATGATTTTTTCCACTTAGAGTATAACTTATGTGGATGATAACTTGTAAAAATACAAGTTATTGTGGCTCAAAAATTGGAACAATTAGGATCTTTAATGATAAAATCTCATCAGTTTTAGAGGAAACGCATGGAATTACTCGAACACTATCAAACTCATGCAAAAGAATGTTTATTGCTAAAATACTACAGCACTAACGCATGATATTGCAGGATCTCAACAAAGTCTAACGCATGATTAAGAAAAGTGTCGCAGGCAAATTCTAACACATGGGGCATGCGTCGGAGGGATTCAATGCAAGAAAGATTCATTGATTCAGGCTATTTGTGTCAAAGCACCACTTGTGAACATGGGCATCTACAGCTAGCGGCGTCTAAAAAGCATCTGAGTGTCAGGAGGCCGACTAGGGTATGGAATTTAATGCTGCCCATCATCAAGTTGAAGAATACCAACGCCTATAAATAGAAGAAATCCCACCAGATGAACGATCTTTTAGCTTATTGCATAATTCTGAAATTTTGAGACCGTAGAACTGTGCTATGGTGACGAGAAGAACAAGAGGGAAGAGAACCACCACCATCGCCGATCAAGAAGCGGAGAAAACAGAGCTCGAGAGAGACATTTCTTCCAATTCTTCCACAAGTGGTTGTACACGAACCAGAATTGAGCCAAAGAGGAGAAGAGATTGTACTCTGCAGATTGACTTCTTTCATTTCATCCTATTTACCGTTTTCATCTTCTCAGTTGATTAAGTGTTAGTTTTGTAAAGACAATCAGTTTCTTTATAAACTCACATATTTGATCTATCATACTTTGCCACTGTTTATTTCTTGTTTATGTCGGATGCATCTATAACTTCATGCAAAATTCCATTTCGAAACACTTAAACCAACTAAATCAATTGGTAAAAGTAGCTTTAGCTTAAATTATTCAAGAGAATAAGTAAGCCAGCATCAAGTTAGAAATGCTTAGTACATCTAGAGATAGACGCACTGGTGTTTTATTACATCCTGTGATTGACGCTTACATCCTAGAGATAGGTATTGTATAAAATTCGCATTGAGAAGTGTCAAATAGAAGTCTAACGCATAAACGGAGATAAACAAGTCATCTCATTGGCATCATATTCTTGTTTGTGTACATCTAACTTAGATCGATGCATATCACTTGCATTAAACTCCATTTTCACACGACCCATCATTCTCTACTTGACCATTTTGTATCTTCTTGCACACACACAGAGCAACTTACTGTAAATAACTCATTTCTACATACACTTAGGATATTTCTACAATAGTTACAATGCAAGACCTGCATTAGCTTTAATCTAAATCCCTGAGTTCGACCCTAGACTTACCAGGAACCTGAGTTGGATTTATACTTGGATTTGAGTCAGGAAAGCTTGAACGTCTATAGAGGAGTGTCGTGCGTCCTGTTGCACATCACTAACACATCAACGCGTCACTAACGCATCATAAACGCATCAACGCATCATTCACATTTACACTTATTTTTCCAATTACTTTATACAATACACTCCTAAGCTCGAATCACGAAATCAACGAACAGTGGATGATGGAAGAAGATCTGTGAACAAAATTAGATATGATGAATATTAAAAAAAAAGTTGTAATAAACTATTATACTTAAATGATGATGCTTACAGTTCCTCGATCAACCGTCTTGAACGAATGAATACCCTGGGTCGGAGACTTATCACTTAGTATCTTTTTTCGTAAGAATACAAAAAAAAGAGCCCTAGTCTGCATGGAGAGGTTAAAATCTATATTAATAAAGACTATAAAAAAAGGTAAATAAGGAAAAAATTAAGATGGTTACCTCGTCATCTAACCATTGACCCGAATGAATTAGGGACTTCCACTAATCATTCCCTTTCCTAGATAATCCACATAGCCACCATGAGTTTGTTGGTGTTATTTTTGGATGATTTACCCACTCCATCATGTACTTTTCACTTTGTTTTGGAATTGAGACCATCGAGTTATATTTCTTCTGTTTCCCCTTACCTTGTTTAGTTGCTATCTATGGGTCTTATATGGTGACGATAGTTTCCACGAAACCCGAATGTATGCACCAATCTAGATCTTCCTTCCTACGATGCCACTGGAACGTGCGATGTAACTGGAACAGGAATAGAAATTGGAATTGGGTCATCCAATATTTCAACTGCCTCCTGTTTCACCTTCAATCGAGCAGCTTCCCACTATTTCTCCAAGGCCCTGAGGTTATTTTGGCATTCCTTAAATATTTTCAAACAATTGAATGTTCTCATGGATGTATCCTACCAAAAAACTATTAGGAATGTACTACGACATCCGAAATCACACATCGACATCATAATATACTAACCTCAACAACTTTGGTAAATAAGGTTATGGATGACTTGTCCTTGCGACTAGTTGTCTTTATCTTTTTATCCTCGTCCTCATTGTCCATCGTTTGTACTATCTGAATTACAAAACCAGATTGGTCGAAATGAATAAACTTAATATAACAACATACGTAAAACATGTACAATACTAACTGATTTAGTCTCAGCAACTGATGCATTGTATGTCTTGCATCTACATTTTGTTTTTTGGCCCTGTTTACGTGGACTAAATACGAAGATTTTGTCGAGATGAACATATGATTCCTATTTTAATAATAATGTAAATTATCAGAAATAGGAATTTACGATAGAGTAATTTGATTGATCATGTTTCACGTACCTTCGATTCAGTAGACGTGATCGTTGTCACCCTCACTATGGACGTCATGATCACCCTCGTCGTGATGACCCTCACCCTTGTCCCCACGATCTTAGGTAGCATCACCATGATCGTGGCTAGTATCACCCTTAGCACGATTGACCAATCAGAGTGGACGATATAGACACTAGAAGACATGTTGAGGGTGTGTGTTTTACAATTCAAAGGCAGTTGGGATACACACTTATCATTGATAGAGTTTTTGTATAACAACAGTTATCATTCTAGCATCAAAATGACTCCATATGAGGCTTTGTATAATAGACCATGTAGGACCCCTGTATGTTGGAATGAAGTAGAAGAAAGGAAACTGATAGGTCCAGATAGGTCCAGAACTTGACAGCAGACTACCGATAGTGTCAAGCTCATTAGAGAGAATCTTAAAGTAGCCCGAGATAGACAGAAGAGTTATGCTAATAAGTAGAGAAGAGATCTTGAATTTGAAGTCGACAATCGAGTGTTCCTCAAGTTATTTCCATGGAAGGGAGTACTTAGATTTGGTAGGAAAGGAAAGTTGAGCCCAAGATATATCAGACCTTATGAAATATTGGAATGCATTGGTCCAGCAGCTTACATGTTAGCACTACCTTCAGAGTTATCTCGTATTTATGATGTTTTCTGTGTATCAATATTGAAAAAGTATGAGCCAGATCCTACCCATGTGTTAGCAGAATAACCCGTACAGTTAAGGAAAATTTTGAATTATGAGGAAGAACCTGTAGAAATTCTTGACAAGAAAGAGTAAGTGTTGAGAAATAAAACGATACCATGGTAAAAGTACCGTGGAGAAATCATGATATTGAGAAAGCCACATGGGAAGCAGAGGAGCAAATGAAAGATAGATATCCTCAATTGTTCAGTTAAGAGGCTTAAAGCAAATTTCGAGGATGAAATTTCTTATGGGAGAGGTAAATTGTAAGCCTGAACCTTACTTTTCTTACTAACATATGCTAATTATAATGTTAAGTAGGTTTAGTTATGAGGGATGTTCCATTGTAGGGAAAAGTTGAAGAATGAAGGAAAAGAATAAGCGAAAACTCTAAGTGATATGTTGAAACGCCTCGAGTAGGCTTGTGAATTTAGCCGAGAGTGCTTTTGGTAAGCCAAAGTCTAAATCTTTATGAGGTATATTGAGTTTGGGATTTATGTTAAACAAGAGTGGAAGGATGTAAGACCCTAACACTAAATCTAAAGTGGGAGGTTAAATAGAAAAAATCCTAAGTAAGGATAGTAGGACAAAGGGAGAAAAACATAAAAAATTATCCAAAAAGGGTGACTAAAAATCTAAACGCCTATGAAGGGCTTAAAACATGTTGGATGCAAGAAGGCATAGAGGATGGAAGCAAGAAAACTTGAAAAAAGGCTAAGGGTTGCATACAACCAACGCAAAGGCATATATGAGCCATGCGGACACGGGCAGGAAGCATGCGTCGAGTGAGCATGCTAGGCGTGCAGGCTATGCGTTGAAGCCAAGCGTACAGGCCATGCACCAAGCCCGCAGCCATGCATCGAGGACAAGCGCACAGGCCGTGCGTCAAGCGTGCAGGCCATGTGTCGATGGTGTATGTCGAGCGCCCTGCTTATGCGCCGAACGGGCAAGCGGGCAAGCCATCCTATACGTCGAAGCACTGTCGAGTCTGCCGAGCATCCATGCACTATACCAAGCACACGCCCACGCGACCGAGAATGCCTATGCGGCCAAGTCAATGGCCTAGGCAGCACACCATGCGTCGATGGTCAGCACCATGCGTCCATGCTTAGTAGATCGAGCAAGCACACCTAGCAAGCCATGCGTCGAGGGTGAGTGGCCACCCTATGCATTGGTGATGGCCAACTCATACGATGGCTAAGTGGAATTTCAATGGAGGTAAGTTGATGCATTAAGGATAAAGAGTAAGGCTAATTGATGGAAAGAACTCCAAGGAGAGATGCCAATAGTTATACAATCATAAGTCTTAACAATTTAAATAGAGGAATATGTTTAAGTATTTAAATGATTTAGGTGGCAAAAGAAGGATCACACAAAGTTCTAGTAGGAGGTGGACAAAGGAGATTACATGCAATGGATGTCTTGTCACCCTAAACAGGAGGTGGGTGAAGGAGATTTCATGCAAAAAAGGAAATTTTGGCTGGAAAATTGAGGTGAGAACAACTCAAGGCTAGGCTGGGTAGGCTAAGTGTTAGTAGCTCCAAAGTGAGACAAATGGGAGTTGAGTTGTCACAAGTGGGTGAGTTTGGAATGGCTATAAATAGAAGGGTTGAGCGAAAGGGATTTATTCATACCATCACCAAAATCTTGTGTTGAGAGCATATTTAGAGTATTATGTTTGAATTATTAGGCTGCCATGTTAAGTGGAGTTCAAAAGAAAAAAAGGTTGCATTGGTGAAGCATTGAGCCAGCCCGGACGCACAGCTAGCCAACGCATCTGACACCCTGCGTGCATGCCTTGCAGTGCTATGTCCGCCCATTAGCGTGCCTCGCTCGATGCATCCCGTGCACTAGCCTAGCACAACAGCCCCACCGTGCGACGCATCATGCCCAGCGCAACAGGCGACCGTGCAACGCGCACCCAACGTGTCAGTCCCTTGTGCGGCATAGCACGCCCACCCTGCCTATTGCCAAACGCCCAGCTGCCTACCACAGTTCAAATAACCTCTAAAGAGGCTAATTTTGGGATTTTGGCTAAATTATAGTAGGGTAAGCTGGTATTTTCATTGTATAATAGTATTTTGGCTATTTTGACATTATTTATTGATATAACATGTATTAATTGAGGAATTTCCATTGATATGGAGGAATTCTCAAGAAGGTATTCTCAAGGTGATTTTAGTGGAAAAACTTGCTTGCGGTGAGTGGTTACTTAGTTTTATGCGTTGATATGCAGATAAATGCATGCTTATGATGTTATGTTGTTTGCCATGATATTGTTTGTGAAATTTCTATGGAAACTGAGATTATACCCGGACTACATAAGTTAACATGCTTAAAAAGGGTACTTGGCGGGAAAATATAGTCGGCCTCGGTCGGCAGAAAATAATAGTTGGTGATGACCGGCGGGAAATATAGTCAAGTTACCTAAGCATGATTAGCGGGAAAAGAATTGTCGATGTGCACATTGGTGGGAAAAGTGGGTTATAGGAAGGTTTCCATAAAAAGATGTTATGATTGATACTATGTACATGATATGAACATGCCAAGTATAGCATG